>NC_139917.1:12369296-12711796 GCF_963514095.1 Eutrigla gurnardus
TTAAAAACAAGAAGAAGAAAAAAAAACAAAAAAAACAATAATTCAATAAAATAAATTAAATTAAAATAAATAAATAGGGGGGGGGGACTCAGTCGTCACAATCAGGCAGAGAAGTCAAAGATTCAATATGATTTAAGAGAGGTTTCCAAGTCTTTTCAAAATGACCTAAGGAACCATTGAGGGAAAATCTAAGCTTTTCAAGTTTAATGGACAGTAGCACTTCTTTCACCCACCTACTATGAGATGGAGGTTGAGGGTGTTTCCAATTAAGAAGTATGAGTCGCCTAGCCAACAGGGTGGCAAAGGGAAGAACAGTACGGAAAACTTTAGAGGCAAGAGGCTGCAGGGGGGAACCAAATAGGCCCAAGAGAGGATCAGGAGATAGTGTTATATGCTGTGCTAAGAGTATTAAAGATTTCAGACCAAAAAATGGCAAGCTTGGGACAGAACCAAAACATATGGGAATGGTCAGCTGGAGATTGTTTGCACCTATTACATGAATCAGTTACATTGGGATAAATCCGAGATAGCCTCAAATTGGTGTAATGAGCTTTGTGCACAACTTTACACTGTAGGAGGCCGTGTCTTGCACAGATTGAAGAGGAGTGAACCAACCGTAAAACTTGTTGCCAATAATCATCGGGCAAAGTGGTCCCAAGCTCTTGCTCCCATGACTCTTTGGGACCGGAAGCTGGGGTGTCAATAGCAGAATTAATGAGACCGTAAATATTAGAAATTAGCCGCTTTTGTTTAGGATCAAGAGCCAGTAATGAGTCAACCAAAGTTTCAGGGGGGCGACTAGGAAATTTGGGGTTCTGGTTCTGAATAAAATGCCTTGCCTGGAAAAAACGAAAAAGGTGGGATTTAGGCAGGTCAAATTTTGTTGAGAGCTCAGAAAAGGACATAAAGGTCCCTTGGTTGTAAAGGTCCCTGAATTTAGTTATCCCTTTGTCAAACCAAGTCCTAAAAGCCAAGTCGGTGCAGGAGGGCAGAAATAGGTGATTGTTTACAATGGGGGAGAGGTCTGAGGCTCTATGGAGGCCTAGGCTTTTCCTAAATTGAATCCAGATTCTAAAGGAGTTACTTACTACTGGGTTTAAGGTAAAATTGGAGGCAGTCAAGGGGAGTTGGGAGCAAGCCAGGGAATGAAGGGAAAGTTTAGAGGATGCTAGTTCCATATCTACCCAAGCAGGGCGCTCTTCATCTGCTGTGTTGTTAATCCAGTATAAAAGTTTATTAACATTACAGGACCAGTAATAGTGTAAGAAATTGGGCAACGCTAAGCCACCTAGAGCCTTTGGGAGCTGCAGGACTGATCTTCTAATGCGTGGGGTTTTTTTGCCCCAGAGGAAGGAGCTTATTAATTGATCAAGCGATCTAAAAAAGGACTTTTTAATAAGGACAGGGATATGTGAAAATAGATATAAAAATTTGGGTAAAACAACCATTTTAACTAAACTAGCACGACCTACTAAGGATAGAGGGAGACCAGACCATCTGTCAAAGTCTTGTTTACACCTCTCAAGGAGAGGAGCAAAATTTTTGGAGAAAAGTTGATTGATTGAATTAGTAACATGCACCCCCAAGTATTTAAATCCATCAGTAGCATATTTGAAAGCCATGCACTTCAGGGGTCCCCGAAATAGATTTTTTTTTCAAAAATACATATCAACATGAATACAACCTATAATAAGCAAATATAAATCTTGTGAAATTGTGATGTAGAAATGCCAATACATAAATACAATTTTCTATAAATATATGAATCTGTCAACAATTATTATTTATATATACATCATTACAAAGTACTTTTAGTCTCTTTGGCCAGAAAAACGTTGAAGACCTCTGGCGTAGTTAAAGGTGTGCAGCGTGGTGTGTTTCGGCCGCTGGGGGGCGCTGTGTTTTCTGCACAGATACGTTCACCTTAGCGGGACGCCGACGAACCTCTTCCGGGTTTACGCTCACCAGCAGAGGTCGGGGATGAATCTAACGAAGGCATAATTTGACTACATAATTGCGTTTTCCCCGCTGAAACGATACTTAGTAGGTTACTTTTCGGAATAAAGAAGCTTATTTGAACGTCATTTTTGTGACGCTGCTGTTGGTTTGGCTAATCGAGCTCAGTGTTAGCTGAACATGTCTGCGGAGGAGGCGGACAAAACAACCACCACTGATGCCAGTGCTGGAGACGAGGAGGAGGAATGGCTTTATGGAGGTAATAACGTGGACCATGCTGTCCGCAAACACAGCTCTTCTTTACCGAAAGAGACTCGGTGTGTTGCTCTGTTAACGAAGTGCTAACCAACAACACTCTGCTAGCATGAGAGGATGAGAGAGTTAGCATGTAAGCTAATCTAGCAGCACCCGTTTGCTTTAACCGGCCTGTCACACATTTTTTTTTTTCGAAATGTATTGTTTAGAGGATATCCTCTAGAGATGCATTCACACTCGCTAAAGCTCCCTCACCCCACCAACTGCCTATTGAAGACAACCTCCATATATAATACATATGCACAATTATGAGAGGCAAGAGAAACGTATACAAATAAAAGAAATAAGTAACCAAAAGTATCGCAAATATGTGGGTATATAAAACAAAACACACAAAAAGAGTCAAACATATGCAAATATATAAAAATATGTTTTGAATGAGAATTCAGCATAATCAACCTAAATTAGCTAGTAATGGTTTAAAAAATGTTTTTCTTCTTTCAGATGAGACTGAAAGCAAAGACGAGGACGAGGAAGCCAAACTAAACGCTGCAGTCAGGTATTTAACATCTCTGTTCACCCATATTAAACACTTTGGCTTTGTGTACATGATTTACAACTGTTTGCTGCTGTTTTACAGACAGAGGTTATCCTCACAGGGATAAAAAACAATGCAAAGGAAGACACACATCTAGAATTACATAATTCTGCAGTGAATTCGAATTCTTCATATTGCAGATAAAGGAAAGAAAAAGATAATAGCATAAAAAGACTTAGATGTTGTTTGTGTCGAATTGCACCTTTTTAAATTCTGTGTGGCATTTGCATGGTAATCGTGAAGTTGGAAAGCATGAATGAAGTGGAACTTAATTCGGAGCAGGGGACATATCTAAGAGCATGCAGGTGTTGACATGCAACGCTTTTGACTCGGTGCTTAAATGCAGCTGGTTAAAGAAAATTCACCAGATCTTTAAAAGACATTTCAAAGAAACTTGATGTTTATTGTTTCATTTTCTCTCCAGTGCACCTGCTGATGCTTCAACAGAGGATGCCGCTGCACACGCTACAGGGAACGGAGTGGCCTCCGAGGTGAGTGCAGCTGTAGTGTGTGTGCACACAGTCACAGTATGTGTTGTTACATTTTCCATGCTTTGTTGTCTGTTTTGTTTGTGTGCTGACCTACCTCCCAGTTACCTCCTGCTCATGTCTCATACTTTTCCCCTCACTGTCAGGCAACAGGTGATGGCGAGGTTGATGGTGCAGTTGCAGGCGAGGATGTCGACAGTGACAGCGACAGTGATGATGACGACGACGATGTCCGAGTCACCATTGGAGACATAAAAACTGGAGCACCACAGTATACGTAGGTTTTTTAGGTGTTTTGTGGATTATTTTAACTGTTATTTGCTACTTTAAAGAAAGTCAATGTGTTTATGTTAGTAAACAAACAGAAATTGGGTATTCCTACCAGATGCTTTTTTGTTCCTAATCAAAAAGTAAAGCTCCTAGTATTTATTTTTACAATTCAAATTGTTGTATTTATAGGTTTGTTGTTGCTTTAATATGAGGCTAAAATAGCATGTATGGTCCACAAAAAAAACTGAGGATGCTCAAACTTTGGAGTGCAACATATGAACTGGAGTGAACTGAAACTGGCATTGATCTTGTCGGTATACACTATTATACTATACTGTATATGTGGTGTATTTGACAGCTAATTTAGAGGAGACCCTGTGATATCAATGACAGTGTTTAAGGATTTTTCAATTTTTGTCCTCCCAGAACTTATGGAGCTCCACCTGTCAATCTCAACATAAAGACAACGGGCTCCAGACCTTATGGACAAGGTATCACCCTCTCATCTTGAACTAGAGCATGACATTTTTCGGGAATTCCTGCGGGTCACGTGATTCCCGTGGGATTCCCGCGGGATGGGAGTCAAAGTTTTATTAATCCCGTGATTGGGACGGGATGGGAATAAAAATCAACGGGAGCGGGCAGGAGCGGGAACGCCATTAATAGATGATGATTTTCAGCCGTGTTAAACAACCAAAAGGACAGACACGTCCATTTTTGTAGTCATCTTTCAGTGAGCCAAAACTATTTTGACTTGCCTTAGCAAGTCAAAAGAACTACACATCCAACAGTGCTTTGACTTCCGGCCGGGCCGGCCACTACCGGAAGTTAAATGCGGGGAGGGAGGCGAGAGCTACAGACTAAAGTCCGACACAATGATCCGTCGGTGAGATTAACTGACTTTATTGGGAAGTCGCAAATATTGCATAGATTCATGCGAGTTGAATGTGATGAAAAAACAACAAAAAAACGGAGTTGGATGGGAGTGGGAGTAATTTTGAGTGGGAGCGGGAGTCATTCTACAGGAGTGGGACGGGATGGGATTTTTTTTTTTTACTCCGGCCCGGGATTGGGATGGGATGGGATTTTTCCTCTGGGAGTGGGATGGGACGGGAGTGAAAATCCACTCCCGTGTCATGCTCTATCTTGAACCCTTTTCTGTGGCTTCTTACAGCTTTTTCTTTTCTTCACTATTCTGCACTGTTCTGTCCAAAACACTGATCACATACATATCATACACAGAGAGTTTGAACATGATGTTCATTTCCAGTTAACAGGTTATGATGTTTATTATCCGCAGCCTCCAAGATGAAGGGAGTGGATCTGGATGGTCCTGGAAACATCAACGGGGTCCCAGTGCTGGAGGCAGACGTGGAGTCATTTGAAGAGAAACCCTGGAGGAAGCCAGGTCTGTGTGTAGCTGTATAAAAACATAACGATATGCAACAGTTCCTGTAGGCACCACAGTTATGTGCATTTTCAGGATGTGTGGTGTCATTGACAAACGGGGTTCAGTGTGCATTGTTGTGGTCTAACTGGTAAGAGATTATATATATCTCCTCGGGCCTAGCCACAGAGTCCACTAGGAAGGGCTGGAAAACCTGCCTGCTGCCCCTGTGACCTGGCCCCGGATGAGAGGAAGATATCATGATGTCATGCTTAACGTGTGTCTGTCTGTCTGTCTGTCTGTCTGTCTGTCTGTCTGTCTGTCTGTCTCTCTCTCTCTCTCTCTCTCTCTCTCTCTCTCTCTCTCTCTCTCTCTCTCTCTCTCTCTGTCTCTCTCTCTCTCTGTGTGTGTGTGTGTGTGTGTGTGTGTGTGTGTGTGTGTGTGTGTGTGTGTGTGTGTGTGTGTGTGTGTGTGTGTGTGTGTGTGTGTGTGTGTGTGTGTGTGTGTGTGTGTGTGTGTGTGTGTGTGTAGGAGCGGATCTGTCAGACTACTTTAACTACGGCTTCAATGAAGACACATGGAAAGCTTACTGTGAAAAACAGAAGAGACTGCGCATGGGCCTGGAGGTCTCTACTGTTGGCTCGGTGGCAAGCAAGATCACTGTGAGCGAGACCAGTACTTACTCTGTCCTTGTTCTGTTCTTTCTGTCGACGCCCTCTCCCTCTCATCAGTTAGTTTGAATCAAGTAGTTTTCTTAATGGTTTAAACAGAAAGATTACATTATAAGATATGCTTTACCCCCCTTTTTTTGACCAGAGGAACATTAACAACAGTTAAAACTGTAGTGTCATTTTATACATGTATATCTCCTAAATGTCTATATTGTTGATAAGGGACTGAATATATATATATATATATATATATATATATATATATATATATTTATATTTATATTTATATTTATATTAGGGGTGGGAAAAAAAATTGATATTGCAATATATTGTTGTGCTCTCGGTCGCAATAAATAAATCGATACACTGACGGCAAATATCGATATTTTGGGTCTACGGGTTTTTTTAGACTCCCGTCGGTGCGTCTAAGAGTTTACGGTTCTCCGGAGCGGATCCGCGGGGGCCGCCCACTCCCCGGGGGTCGGTCTGAGCTCCAAGTGGGTTTCACACAGCCTTGAGGGCATGAGTGCCGACTTTTCGGCCGGGTTTAATTGCCTATTTACGGGCAGGATTCCGAGCGGCGCGCTAGAGTTTACGGTTCTCCGGACGGAGCAGAACTGCGGGTTTGCGGTGCGTAATTGTAAGCGTGGCCGTGTGCTGGCCGGTGCTGTTGTGAGCTTCAAGCGCTTTTCACACAGCATTGAGGGCATGCGGACCCACTTTTCGGCCGGGCTCGATTGCCTATTTACGGGCAGGATTCCGGGCGTCGCGTGTTTACCGTCCGCCGAATGTGTGGATCCGCGACGCCATGTGCTGCCCGGTGTTGCTGTGAGCTCCAAGCGGTTTGAGGCCCGACTTCCCAGGTACTGGATGGGTGAACATAACTCTGCACATAATTGGTTGCATACTGAAATGTGCCCAATATTTCATTTAATTCTGATGTTATTCTTATCTTGTTTAGCTATTGTTAAACTAAAACGGGCCCAAGTTTACATAAAACAAGTTGCTACTGACTTTTCAGTATCAGAAAGCACTGTCCTGGTTTACATAAGACATGTTATTAATGTTCATGCACTTTAATGTGTCCAGCTGGACAGTGTTTATTCATTTGTACATTGTACGAAGTTTTGGAATTTATTTTTTATGCATATTTTTTCTTTTTCAATCACATACCGTGATATATCGTTGATGAAATTTCTTGCAATATATCGAATATCGCAGATATCGTGTATCGTGATATTATCGTTATCGTGGGCCAAATATCGTCACAGTATCGAATCGTGAGTTACCCGTATCGTCCCACCCCTAATATATATATATATATATATATATATATATATAATAAGACAAAAAACATTACATTTAAAAATCATTACTAACTATCTATACTATGATTAACACATGAAATGTATTAACAAGCTTATTTTTTGGCTCTTCCTTAGGTTCAGCAAGGCAGGACGGGCAATGAAAAGGACATATCCAGTTTACCCATTCACACCTCAAAGCCAGACTTCACATCTCCTGTCAGCCTGTACAAGCCTGCTGTCAGTCAGGTCTCCAGGTAACACTTCTGCTTCTATCTTCACTTATAAATATATCTGCTCATATAACACCTTCCCCTAGAAGTGATGTGTACAGAAAAGTAGATAAGCTAAGAACGGAAGTGTGTTTCCATCCACGTGTTTTATGTGCATTTTCAAATTAAGTATTAAAAACCTGAGTGAAAATGCTTGAAATTAACAAAATGTTGAAATATGCAAATTAATGTTGTCGGTTCTATATCAATAAAAGGTGAAGCATGTGACTTAAACGTCCGCTGAGGCCCAGCTTCTGACACAGCATTGAAATAAATGAACATTTAAAGAGTATAGGGAGAGTGAACATTTTCATTTTAATAATTTAAACATGACTTTTATTCATTGCATTGTGACTGTGTGTCTATGTGCATATGTCAATTAAAGCTTTGAACAGATACATATCATAACATTAACTATTTTTATGGAATGCAGAGCAAAGTTTTGTTGAACAGATCCATAGAAAAAAGAGACGGCAAACTGGTTGGACGGACATGCCGCTCCACCAGAATCATCTCTGAATGCAAAGCAGGGCACTGAATCTAGAGAGATCATTTTTAATAACATCTCATTTCCAATAGTTACTGAACATTTCCTTAATATTGGCGTAGGAAAAACCTTTGTTAATCGTCCCTTCAAACTTCGATACAGATCCGATTGCCAGTCAGCAGGAGCCTAATTGACACCAACAGTTTAGCTCGTTATCTCGCGTAAACGTAGTAAATGGAAACATGCAGTAATTCACATTTTCTTTTTCCTGGTTTCCTGCAAGATGGTTTGAAATGTGCACTACATTTGGATGGAAACTTGGCTTTTGTATCTCGACAAGGGAGGGCTGTAAGAGGAGTGTCCCTGTGGTTAGAGCAGGTCATCCCATGTATGTGTGTGTTTAGGCCGTTACTCTCATCTCCTTTACCCCTGTCCTTTGTTTCTCAATGGTAGGATCTCTCCCCCTCAGTGGCCTGGCCCGCCCCCGGACATGTCCTATTATACGTAAGTTGCCATAGCCTTGTCCCCACTTGGTGAAATGCTCCTGATGGGAAATGTATTGATGTGGGGCTGGAAAGTTAATATAAGTTAGAGCTCTGACACTAGAATATCACCATTGTAACTGAATCCACAGCTCGTTGGTTCGGTGGCTTGTTGATAACTGAGAATTTCTTGATGTAAATTGAAAACCTTTTTATAGAGATTATAAATAGGATTTTTTTCTTTCTTAGATATGCAACCTTAACACTAGGATTGTAGTGTATCCGTTAAAAGACATCCTTACTTTCATAAAGGTTAACTTTGGTATATTTAAATAAATGTCTAGATCAGCCAGGCCAATAAATATATCACCTACGTTAGGTTTGAGGTCCCACTCAGTATGTATATTGGTCACAGTTCTAAATCTAAGTGGTCTTTATCCAGTGTAGATGTAGACGTGGTGCATACTCAGTGCCTTGATTTTATTTTTTTGTATTCCTTTCCCAGGAAGACGAGTGGAACTATAGATGTGATTGGTGGAGGGACGGCCACCATCAGCAGGGTTGAAGGGCGACGCAGACATAATCTAGAAGGCAACAATATCCAGGTACGCGGAAGCAACATAGTCACTCTGAATTCAAAAAACACACTTTTTGTATGTGATTTCATTTTTCCTGGTGAAAACATGTTGTTACCCCTACTACACTATAGTTAACACCAAAAGAAACTGTTGCGAGTGTATTTTGTCATCTTGCCTGTTTTCTGCAGGTGATTGCTGAACAGTCAGATGCTGAGCCAACTGCAGCAAAGATTCCCCCCTTCTTTCCTCCTGGACCGCTTCCTCCAAACATACCCCCGCCTCCTTTCCTCCCTCCACCGCCCAACGTCAACGCTGCACCTCCACTCATCCCCCCACCCAGTAGGTTTATTGTTTCTACACTGGTCTCTTGGTGTATTTGATTTGGAGCAGCCATCCTATCTTACCTCGCATCTGCTCCGTTTTATTGTTATTTCTCTCTGTCTGCCTCGTAGGGTTGCCCATTACTGTCCCTCCTCCTGGTTTCCCTCCTCCACCGAGTGGCCCCCCTCCTGCTATCATCCCCACTATGGACAGGTACACACACACACACACACACACACACACACACACACACACACACACACACACACACACACACACACACAGTAGACTGTGTATAAGAAGTCAACCATGAAGTAACTTATTGGTTTTAAAGCCACAAGTTGAGCATTTTCACTGCGCCATCTTGTTGTTGTTTTTTTGCAACCAGCAGTGACATGATATGGTGGAACTCAGTAAAACCGAACACCAGATTAGACATTTTTAGGCGACCAAAGTGGTTACAGTCAATTTTCATGAACTGAAACCAACCTAGAACAATGGCTCATTACTTGACAAGTTTGTTGCAAAACCTGCATGTTATCTGGTCAAGTGGAGTGAGAGTCAGGCAGTCAGTCAAGTGATGAAACCTTCGAGTAATGAAGTCATCGTGCCACATGTAGCTTTAGGCCTACATTCATGTAACGTAATCTTAGGATATAACTATCTGGTTTTAGATAACGTTTTTCTTGTGGTCTAAGTGGTGTAGTTTCTTCCTACTTATTTTTCACAATCTAATCGGGGACAATGCATTCGTCCATTTTGAAGGAATATGACTGTTGGTAGTTGTTGTTGGTTTTGTTGAAGTATACCAAATTATTGCTTTATGGGTTATTGATTTGAGGATGATTAAGCTAAGATATGTGCTAACTTCAGTTGTCACACAATAACTATTCACATATTCTGCAGCCTGATGGAGAGCAGTCAGACACTTGTGTCTGTGTTGGTGAGGTTGGCTCACAAACACCAAATGTCAGATGTACAAAACATTAATTTTGGACCTGTCAACATTTTTAAAATTATTAATTCACAATCATAGTATTTTTTTAGAAAGAAGCAATACTTTTATTTGGCACCTTTCTCTATCAATATTACCTTTTTAAAGCAGGCATGTCACCGTTCTATTACAGCGAGACTACAGTCACAATGGCTTACTGCCAGCTACGCAGCCCACGAGCCACACACACACACACACAGCACAACATCTGCATAAGCTCTCCTGCTGAAGTCTCCATCTTATCTGTCAACCACTGTAGCTTGTTAAATGGGTCACCAGACAAACATTCATCAGAGAAAAGTGTGCTTTTTTTGCAGGCTAGATAGCAAATTTACCAATTACATTTTTCTAGATAGGGTAGATATATTTCATGCTGTATTGTAACATGTTGCCTTTCTTCTCTTTCCACAGTGGCCACCCTGGAGGTTATGATGGACGCTCTGTCCCTCCATACCCATTCCCTCAAGGTAGGAATCTGGTTTTCTAAACTTTTGTCCATTAATGAGAGTTCATATATCATATAATCTTGGAAAATGTCCCTCAGTTGTTTGAACGATTCATCAGAAATATAAAATAGATATTATATATATATATATTAGGGCTGTCAAAAGATTGATTTTTTTAATCGCGATTAATCGCATTTTGTCCATAGTTATTTTTTGGCACATTTTTTTTTCTTCTTCTAAATGTACCTTAATGTATTTTTTTCATATTCTTAATACTTTTGACAACATAAGGGCAAATATACTTGATTTATGAAAATGTTTATTTAACACTTCAAATATCCCCTTACCAAAACATGGGATCAAAACAGGGTTATAAGAATATATCACAAACAATTAAAGTGAACATGTCACAGGAGATAGTGTAACAGGACATAAGTACAGTTAGGATATTGTGCATTGGCTTGCAAGTGATATCTCAGACTGGACGTGCTTCTATGGTAGCTCATTTCATACCCACAGTACGCGCAGATGACTTTGGTCTTATCGACTGAACCATCTGGCAGTCTTTTGAAGGTGAATTTGCCGTTCACAAATCGATTTTAAACGCGTGTGGACGCGCCGCTTCCCAGTATTGCATGCTTGGTGGGCTGCCACTAGAGGATGATTGACAGGCGCTCTCCTTTAAACAACAACTTTTTGCGAGCGTTCGCGAGCGTTCCCGAGGCGGCGAGTCGAGCCCGGCGCCTCTGATTAGCATAAAGTAGATTCGACTTTACTTTAGGCAAATGAGGAGCGGCCAACTCGCGCGCCGTCTCTCGACATTCGCCGCGACGCTACCAGAATGCATTGCACGGCTTTTCACATAGACAATGAATGGGACGCGGGGAAACACCGCTGCCTGTGGACAGGCACCTTCCCTCTGGATCAAGACTACAGGTGCCACCGACGGCCATAAATCATACAATGAGCGTTTTTTTTTTTTTTAAATACCGAGCGTTAATCGCGCGTTAAAAAAATTAACGCCGTTAAGAGGATGTTGCGTTAACGCGTTATTAACGCGTTAACTTTGACAGCCCTAATATATATATATATATATATAGAAATTATGACCTGTTTAACGTCCTAACACTAGCTCCGAGCAGTTTGTGATACATAATTAAAACTACTAATGCCGTTTTCTTTTTTAAATAAAAATAAAATAAATGATTTCAAATTTTGTGTTTTATACAAATTATCACTACAGATACTTAGTAAAAGATAATGTTTAGATTTTTTTGACAGGTTACACTGACTTTTTTTGGGACAGTGGTGGAAAAACAGAGTTGGTCTGGAGACTTGCAATTCTAGTTCTTAGAAAGAATTGGCAAATTAGCAGGTCAGATTTGTCATCTCTAATAACTATCTCTTCGGGTACCTTCCCCTTTGCCTTTCAGGAGCATACCCGCCACCCATGACTGGAGGTGTGCCTCCTCCTTGGCCCCCCATGATGGAGAACTCTAAACCCTGGGACTACTATTCCCGTCGAGACGACAAGCGAGAGAAGGAAAGAGAGAGGCCCAGAGAGAGGACACATGAGCGGGAGAGAGAGAGGGAGCACAGCCCTTCAGCTATGAGCTACACCAGGTGAGATGGACAGAATCGCACAGTTGTTGTCATAAAGTGTCGATAAGTGGGTCAGTCGTTACATGACGGATCCATATTGATGTAGTTTGTCTGTTAGTGTCATTAGGGCTCCAGACTTACTTTCCCAGTGGCAGCACTGGTGCGACCAGCAGCTCTTGATCTATTCCCACCCTGTTTTTGGAACAGCATGGGATAGAAGTCTGTGGAGGAAAGTAACTCAGTACTTGTATTCAAGTACTGTATGATTTTGGGGTACTTAAACTGGTACTATATTAGTGTTTTTAATTGTGTGGCGTTTCTTCTTCACTACATTTCAGATGGGAATATTGCACCAGCTGCAACACTTAAATGCATCCTCCATTAATAATAATCTATTAAAATGTATAATAATGCAACAACTAAAGAGCCCATTTGGCTGCATACTGAGCACATTTACTTTTTGCTTCAAGTACATTTTCTTGATCATACTTACAGAGTTCTTTTTTAACATCTTAGTACTTCAGTAATAAGTGATCATGAATTAAGAAAACATCTTTGTGAGGGAGCATTTCTGCCCTGTCTGCACAAATACGGTCCCAACTGCACTCTCTCAATTGTGAGGTTGATTTTTGAGACCTTGGAGGTGGGGAAGAAATAGACGGTGTCTGAAGTCTACGCTCCAGTGAGCGTGATCAGCGTGTGCTCGTATGAGCGGAACAGTGAACAAATTGGCTATCACAATAGCAATGGGGTGCATTCAGACATAAAAGTCTGTAGGTTTACAGAATGGAGGGATATTTAATAGGAACAAAAAGAAGACCAGATGTTGCTTGCGAGTCGACGTGCTCAGTGATGGTAAATCCAAAGAAAATATGACAAAGTAGGGCTTCATTCATAACGTTTAAATTCAAATTATTATTATTCAAGGTGCGAATATGAGACTGGGAGCATTTTGAATGCTTCTTAAAGGAGTCATCACCTGGAAATCGCAATTTCTCTTGTTAAAACATGCATATCTGTGTTTGACCTCAGTTGAAACTTGCCTGAAAGGCTGGAGTTTGAAAGTGGCGCCGTTTTTTCGCTTCTGCTCTTTTTCCGAACAGGAATAGCACACAAGGGTGTGCATTCCTAAAGCACGAGATTTTGATTCTGCGCCTTCGGTGACGTCACCGTGGCGGCTACTTGCATAAGCCCACCCCTCTTTCACCACCCAACCCCGCCCCGTCCGCTACCTGAAATCGCCGAAGCGCCGCCATTATGTTTTGGAGTCTGCATGCAGGCAAGCCCCCCCGGCTCTGTCCTTCCTGCGGCGAATCAACGCGCGCCTCATTACATATTATACAATGCACATCCGGACCAGTCAAAACCTCGCGCGTAATCTCGCGTGATAAAATCGCGGTACGAAAAAGGGTCAGAACAAGCTCAATGTTTGATTAAAATTTTTTTTTTTTTTTCTAATAAGTTTTACGAATTGATCCAAAGCGATCCAAGGGGGGCTGGATACGTATAAAACCAGGTGATGACTCCTTTAATGGCTCTCAACATGGTCGACGCCTGTGACTCGTAGCCGACGGTGTTAACGCCACGAACTATATAAAATATGGCAAACATTCTGACCGAGCTAACCGTCAGAACCAGAGGGGGAACTGGAGGATGGCACTGCGCTTCACTGGACTGCGTTATCAGCTGTAACCGCCTTAGAAGAGGAGTGCAGAGCGGCGCTGTGAGCTCGTCAGTGGCTCACATGCCAGCTATGTCACAAAGCAACAAAGCATAGGGGCTGCCCATACATGAACATGATTAACACTATGAACTATACAGTTTATAAATGAAGGAAAAGAGAGTAAAGATATCAGAGTGTGTCTGGCATTAGCAGATACCCGGAGTTGGGGTATTTGAAGAGGTATCATAGGATTTCTGTCTTCAGTATTTTGTGTTTTGAAAACAATTTTACCCTTGGAAGACACTGAAAATCATATTATAAGCAAACGGAGGGATAAGTCCTTGCATTCAGTATTACTCTACTGTAACATCAAAGGGCCTATTTTTTTTTATCAGAGCATAGGCAGCATGAAAACATGACATTGTAAAGTGAAAGCTCTTGTTCTTTCAACTCCTGTAGCGACGAGGAGCGGTATCGTTACCGCGAGTACCAAGAACGCAGCGGTTATGCGGAGCGGCATCGTGAAAGGTCGAGCCGAGAGAAAGAGGAAAGGCACAGAGAGAGACGGCACCGAGAGAAGGAGGAGGGACGCCACAAGTCCTCTCGCAGGTACGTAAACGCACGCTAAACCCTTCCCCAGAATCATTGCAGCAACTCTAAAGATGTGAAGATGTGAATGAGCTTGGGATCTTAAAGGCTGAGCATTGTTGTATTCAAAGAGTCTGATCCTCCATTTTCCTTGTCATATTTCCATCTCATACTAAGTAGCTCTACATTGCAATATGAGAACAGTGCTGTTACTTTATTTCCATGTCTTTTAGCATGATTTCATGCTATCGTAATAATTAAAACCTTTTATATAAACCTTTTATATATATATATATATATATATATATATATCAGAAATGCTTTCTTTTTGTCGTCTCTACCTCTTGTCTTTCACCTCACATCACCTCCTTTATTCTGATTTGGCCTCTCTGCCATTTTAATAACCCTTCTGTCTGTCTCCGTTTCACTTCACCTTTTCTTTTTTTCACCCATTGATCTTCTTGTCTCCGACATAACCTTTTATCTCCCTTCCCCTATTGTCTTCCCTCCATGCCCTTTACTCTCCCTTTGATATCTT
Organism: Eutrigla gurnardus; assembly: GCF_963514095.1. Taxonomy (NCBI): domain Eukaryota; kingdom Metazoa; phylum Chordata; class Actinopteri; order Perciformes; family Triglidae; genus Eutrigla; species Eutrigla gurnardus. The sequence goes on from NC_139917.1 coordinate 12,384,197, forward strand.
TCCTCTGCCTCTCGAATCTCCCCTCTCGTCACCTCCTCTGCCCTTTCAACACTCCTATACTTCTCCTTCGATTAGCAGCAGTAGCAGGAGAAGGCACGACAGCGAGGAGGGCGACAGCCACCGGAGGCACAAACACAAGAAGAGCAAGAGGAGCAAGGAGGGCAAAGAGGCCAGCGAGGAGATCAGCGCAGACCAAGAGAACCAGGAGGCCATGGAGTAGTGGTCACCACCTTGTTTGTCCTCTCTCTGTCTGTCTTTGGTCCTGTCTGTCCCTCCATGTTTCCCACCTTGTTCAATCACTGTTCTCCTCCCTCCTGCTGTCGTTCATCCTCACCATCACTTCAAGCAGAGAATGGCTGAAGCAGAGGAGGTTAAGGAAGGGTGGTCGTCCTCTTTACTTCGTCTGTCTTTCCATTACTAGCTGACATCAGACATGGCATCAGTCTGTCTTCATCCCCCACCCTCTTTCTTCCACATCCCCCCCCCACTCTCAGCACTGCTGTAACAATTAGGTAATGTTCAGAGATTTCACTGTATAGTCAGAATGATCAGCAGCTCTTTAGCTCTTTTTTTCTGTCCTTTGTTTGTTTGGTCTTGTCCTGTATGAAGACATCTATAGACAGCTGTCAGTTTGTTGAGTTCAATTAAAAAACACTTTTGATAAGATGCCTTTTTGTGACTTTGTTGGAAAAGATACATAACTAAATATTCAGGTATTTAATGTCCTAATGGTGGTTAATAGGAGTCTTTCACAGAACTTTGGTAACTGTATAATCTACCCATTATGCATTTAAAAATGAACCTTTTGGGTCTGAAACATTGTGACCATCGGAATCAACAAAAGGATAGACGTTAATGAAGAAATACATACAACGTTTTTATTCGTATTTAATTACGACACATGACCGGATTGAAGACTAGCCGAAAGAGAAGTGGTTCAAATGTGAACGTTCACAAAGGGGTGCATTGATATTCATGGGTGTGGTTCCTGGGGTTCTGTGGCACGTACGCCAATCCGGAGAGAAGAAACTCCAGTAGGGGCAAGCGCAAATCGTGGCAGCGGCAGCTAGCCGTGGCACTTCCGGTGGCACCGCGAGGTGCCGCGGCAGCTGTCGCTGTTTGCTGTGGCACTTCAGGTGGCATCTTCAGGTGCCACCGACATGCCACGGCACCTGAGGCTGTTTTAGGCACTTACCACTGACCTGCCGAGGCATTTACCGACATGCCACGGCAACTACAGCTTTTTGAAGGAGCTGCCACAGGATGAAGTGGCTGTGGGATATTTTTGAATAAAAAAATAATGATAATAAAAAGTGATTTAACCATAAAGACTTGGCACATAAGACTGTAGCATTATCAGAGCACTAAATATTTGTTGAAGAATGCCAAAATCACGGGGGGGGGGGGGGGGGGGTATAGTCTCTCTCTCTCTCTCTCTCCCTCTCTCTCTCCTCCCCTCCTGCCACTCAGCTACCACAGCATTTACCGACCTGCTGCGGCAGCTACAGCTGTTTGAGGCAGTTGCCACTCACCTGCCGCAGAAATGAAGTTACTGTCAGTCAAACTATGTCAAATCTGCCTGTATTTGTCTTCAAGACACTGACACTGCTTTCATATATGAAATATGTTTAACATGATTAATCTCCAGTGTGTGTGTGTGTGTATGGGGTCAGTTCAGTCTCATTAATAATGAATGCACAGAGAAGGATTCACAAATGTATTTTGTGATTTATATATAAATGACTCCAGTGGCGCCGCCAGGATTCAATTTCAATGTACGCACAGAAACGGCAAAATACAACGTATATCATGGTATAGGCCCCGGTGCAAATATTTTTTTGTGTGCCCTCCATCCCCGCCCTAAACACAAGCGCACGCTTGTGAGCACTCCACGCACGCGCACACACGGTTGGACACACACGCACAGTACAGTATGATAACTCTCCCGGCCCGGGGAGGACATGCATCGGCTCGGCCCACAGTGCTCAGCAGCAGAGAGGTGACGAGACTAGAGCCGAGCTGTAGGCTATTGTGTAGTGGAGAGGGGCCAACACACGCTACGCGTAATAGCGCACACACGCGCGATCGTCCTCTCAAATGCGGCTGCGTCTCTCCAGGTCACTGTGTGAGCGAAAGAAAAGCTCTGACTTGCTTGGGCAGACGTTGTTTGGTGTCACCCGCTGAAATTTAAATATCCAGCCCACCTTCAAAAAAAGTACGCACAGTGCGTACAGGATTCCGGCTGGCAGCGCCACTGAATGACTATTCTCACAATTACATTTCGTTTTAAATAAATGTAATATAAGTCCATAAATATATGAATAATTTTTTTTTTTGCAATTTTCATCAAAAATGTACTTGTATGTTGTTACATTTATATACAAACAGATTCTCATCGGAGGGAAATACTTTTCTTTGTCAGCGTACAGCCTACTTACCACTTTGAATTATGTTTTTATATTTATTTGATTTGCTCCCATAAGAGACATCATAAGAGTTAAAGGAGAAATCCGGTCATTTTTGACCCCATTTCCGTTGTCCTCAGGGTCATCCCGACTTATTAGAAGCAAAAAACCCGACAAAAATTGACGTTGCCTAGCCTGAGATCTGTACCTGCCTGGCAGCCTTCCAGACTCGCTCCAATGCTAACCCATTGGGGCAACTTTTATCTGCTTTCCTGGGCCTCAGAAAACAATTCCAAGACCTATGCAACACAGGTTGGGTCCGTACGAGACACCACGGCGCTCAAATAGTGTTGCAAAACGACATAAATATGTGTGTTTTAGCATGAAGTTACTCACCTCAAATCACCCCGTAGACATTAGCAGTAGATAGCCGAGCGCCTGTTGTCTCCCAGGTGACGCACATCAGGTCCTAATGAGCTCTGAGCGCAGACGCACTCAACTGCGGCCTCTCCGCGGCTCCTCTGCGGCACTGTCCAGGGTGCTGAAGGTGACAGGTTAGAACCGCAACAAACTCCGGGCCGATGGACGTTTAACACGTTCATCACTCTACTTCCAGATGATAAAGCAGTTGAATAGGTCTTAGAATAATGTTGAAAGTTAATCGAATAGATGATCTTACTTTTCCATCACGGCCTTGAAACACTTCCTCCACTGGACCCATCCTCCACATGTGACGTGGCAGCCTTTCATCATGAACAAGAACAAAATCTCCAACCTTGAATAAAGTCGATTTCACATTTCTGGTACAGGGAGCGGAACGCAACTCCATCAGATATTCTGTTTTCCATCTGTTCCAAAACTCACCCACCAGTTTGCGGCTGTAGCTCCAGCGCTTCGTCAGCTGTTCTCCATCCACCTTCCTATTGTCTGTGACCTGAACAGGCTGAGAGGGTAAAGTGGTTATTCTTTGTCCAATCAAAAAATGAGCTGGGGTGAGGGGTGATGGATCCTGAGAGTCAGTATGCAAATAGGTAAGCGGCCTTGAATTGATCACTGCTTCCACTTCTGTTAACAAAGTTTGCATCTCCTCATACGTCAGATAGGCCCTCCCAAGGACTTTCCTGATGCAGGTTTTGATGGAGCGAACAAGACGTTCCCACATCCCGCCCCACCATGCAGCTCTTTCTACTATGTATTTCCATGTGATTTTCCTTCCAGAAAAAAAGTTTTTTTCATATTTTCTCCTTTCATCACATTCCACAATTCCTTTAAATCCTGTTCTGCTCGCTTAAAGGTTTTAGCATTGTCAGAATAGATAGTAGTGCAGATTCCTCTTCGTGCAATAAATCTTCGAAAAGACAGCAAAAACGTATCTGTGGATAAGTCAGAGACTAGCTCCAGATGGACTGCTCGCGTAACTGCACATGTGAACAGAGCGACATACGTTTTCTGTCTATCTGGTTTAACAAGTAAGGGACCGGCAAAATCTACACCGACCACTTCAAATGGCTGAGCCTCTGTAATACGATCACGTGGTAATGGTGCAAAAGGTTGTTGGCCAGCTTTGACCTTACTTTTACGACATATCAAACATTTTTCCAAAATTTTCTTCGTGATTTGTCTGCCTCTTACAAGCCAATACCTTTCTCTGACTTGGGTAGAGGTGTCCTGTAGACCAGAGTGCATGACGTCATCGTGGGACCTTTTTATTAACAACTCGGAAAACGTATCCTCTGACGGCAAAATCCATGGATGTTTTTGGCCATAAGCCCAATTTGTTTTTTGCAGTCGTCCTCCAACCAAAAAGGGTTAGGGTAGGGTCTCAATTTCGTCGTAGCTCTGTCTTCTTTTATGACTGGATGATGTGATGGGAATTTTTCATTTCCTTATAGTATAATTAGTAGTTTGAGTAGTTTTAACTCATACTATTCCAAGTGTCATGAGGTAACCTGTATTCTGCACTTATGTCATGTCATGTGTTACATGAGTTGTGAAATGCATCTTGTGACACCAGCACAGCTGGCAAGTCAATATGGATCTATGGACACTGATGAGTGGTTCAAACACCACATTCTGGACAAAGTTCTCCGTCTACACAAACAATGGAACAATGCTTCTCTGATGACACATCACAAACAACTGTATAAAAAGCCCTTCTCAAGACTGAAGACTGGGTCAGACTCTTAAGGAGTCTGCCCCTATCTGGCCAGATAGTTTGCTCTGAAGCTGTATGTCGGTGATGCGGTCCGCTTGGACACCCTGTTTGCGAGGGCTTTGACTTATTAGACTTTGTCTGTTTACAGTCTGTCTGTAGCGACTGCTAGCCTGTTTTGGACTCTTTATAGAATAAATTACTAAAAGCGCTGTTAGGAGTTGTATTCTTATTTCTCATCAGGTGATCATAAACGGATTTCCACCACAAACTTGGCGACGAGGATGGGATTGGACGTGTAATCTGGACTCCGTTGGATGGACAGGAGGCCGTAAGGTGTGAGAAGCTGCCCTCCAGCGGAGCCCCGATTGCCGATCCAATCCAGTTGAAAGGACAACAGAAAACGTGGTGAGAAATTTTTAATTGTCTAAAACAGCCTACAGAGTCAGAGCAAAAGATTGTTGAATACGTATTTCTCACAACCATTGAGAGTTGTTGACAGACGTGTCATAGTTAAACCTGTATTTATTCGTTAGTATATGCCGGTGAATCCTGGTAATTCATTGACGTGCACAGCGGGTAATGAGCCAGATAACTAGGGATGGGCAACCGTCGTTGTAAGGGGAGACAAGCGCGAAGAATGAAACGGGGAGCCGTGGTTGCAGCGTTGTCTTGGCCTTATAGAGTTCAGACCGGTTGCTGCAAGGGATCCCATATAGCGGTAAAGTGTTGAAAACCGCAGGAATGAGAACAGTACTGTAAAGAACAGCACGGATTTGTATTCACTGATACCAGTGGATAGAAAACCCTGCGCTGTCCCAGGTTCCTCCTTATGGACCACTCATAAATATGATGTGGGACTCATGAAAGGCGCCGCACTATTGATAGTGCACCCCAAATGTTATTATAGGCCATGCCTTAAACAATACCCACTCAAACAAGAAGCCTTCGATGGTATAAAAATTATATTGGAATCTTTATTCAAATTAGGCATTATTGTTCCATGTGTGTGCACACCTATTTTCCTAGTTAAAAGATTTGTGACAAAAACCAAATTGACACAGTAGCGCTACTTAAAATTTTAGACACAAGGCTAGCCTCAAAAAAACTCGTAAAAATTGTAAAAAGAAGTGGTAACACTTTCTATGAAGACCACATCTATAGTGCATTATGAGCACATTCATAGTAAATTATAATGCTCATCATAATCAATCATAATGCATTACAACTACACTCATAGACACACATAAAGCTTTATGATGCACTATATCAACAGTTATAAATCTAGCTTATACTGACTTATAAATCCAAGGGCCTTATGAGTGCTCTTGACCGGTTATAAACTACAGGCTGGCTGCTGGGACTTATAATACATTATAACTACTTATACCCCTCTATACACACACTCAACAATCAACTGTTATAAGGACTCATAGGATGCCATAAGTATATATAAGTTATCAATGTATTCTTTAAGTAAAGTGAGGTTCATATTGATGCATCTATAATGCAGTATACCTAATCATGATGTTTCATTGTTGGCGTTAAGTAAAGTGTAACACATTTGCATGCATTTAAAAGAAGCTATGCTGCATCATAAGTCATTTTGTCAGATACCAAATATAGAGAATTACACTAAGATTAGGAATATAACTGTAAAGCTTGGTTTCAACCTGTAGGGGGCAATCCACGTGCATATTTTGACCACAAAATGTATATTTTGAAGATTTACAGATTTGGACCTGAATCAATCACCAACACTACTAAATACAGACATAATAGTTTACAGCTGAAAACATTGGTTTTGGGGTTTAGTTACTGTTTAAGGTATAAAACACAAAAAGGGAGAAAAAGACATAGTACATTTTTCAAGCTTTATTTTACCAATGAAAACAGTTGTGTTAATTTCACTGTTAACTGTTCTACCATCTTAAACGTTAAATGCGTAGGATTTAGATGCATCTACTTGTGAAACTATGCAGCCACTGGTCTCTATTTACATTCATGAGTGTTGAATTTCCTCCTATCACGAATGAGCTGGCGGTGAGAAGGTGAAAAATCCAGGTTTTAACTTCTTTCTTAATAAACTGTAAAGTGCAAACATGGGCATGGAAACTACTTCAAGCCACTGCTACAAATATACAAATGTAACATACTACATACTGTAGGTGTGAACTGCCAACCTACAGTAACCTTTAATAAAACAATTCACATGTTTATAACTGGGTGGCGATTGCAAGCTGAGTGCCCTCTTCCTTCATTTTCAAAATCTTTTCTTTGACCTCTGGGGTCATGGCACTGCGGCACCTATCAATGAATGTTGACAGCTTTTTTTCCTGCTCATTCCAGGCCCCCACATGAAACTATGCCACTGTAAAGGTCTATCTCTATTTACATTCATGAATGTTGAATTCCCTTAGATCATGAATGAGCCGGCCAAGGATGCCATATCTGTGACATCGTCCAAGCCAATACTCCCACTCAATAACTCGTAAATGTTCTTTTAAAAGCCCTGTACTCCTATTTCCTCTATGACGCCAAACATCACATTTAAAGGTTTGCCAGGCTCTCTCTAAATTCTGTGTGTGACCTCTGGAAACAGGATCTACAAAGTGTCTCTTGTGGCAGACAGTATGATGATCGTATCCTTCCTCTGACAGTGCTCTCTTGTAAGCTCTCCACTCATCAGTCACAATGCTTGATCCTCTCTTAACATGGTGCTTTATGATAGGCAGAAGCTGGTCTGTGGAACGCCTCCTCACAATCTTGAGAATGGGTCTCCTGGTGGTATGTGATACTTCCAAGATGCCAAAGACCCATTTTTTATTCCGTCTCCATGCTGGTCCCATCCTCCCACGGTTGTACTGTCAAACATTGTTAGGGATATAGTACATCAAATTAATACAAGCACTTTGAAATTCAATTTACATGGGTGTTCAAAAGACTTGAGTCTAACTTCATAGTACACAGATGGATTATTAATTTTGCTGGTCAAGGAATAAATCATAAGGTCTATTATTTGTTTACTCATTTCAGTCTAACAGCCATAACCAACAAAAAACAGCACAAGTACAATCAACTATCAATTTCAAATGGGATGATTTACTTTGTCATTTGAAAACTGGTTCTATCAAATAAAGTTCCACATATTGAGCAAATGTATCTTACCTTCCTTTTGTGTGAGAATTTACTTTCATCCAGCATAACAAAGCTATGTCGGCCGCCAACTTTCATTTTACCTTGACTGCGCAACTTGTGAATAGCACGTCTGCAGACCTGCATATAGGAAAACACAAAGCACAACATTACTAACTGCTAAATACTAACTGGAAAGTCTGGTTTCTGACATAAGAGAATAATGTATAGCCAACCATATTTTTTGAGCAATGAAGGATCTCTAATTACCTTGATGTGGCTTATAAGCCAGTTTACCAATGGTATTTCTAATTTTACTAAAGGAAAATGTGGTGTGACATACTTTTCTCAGAGACGAAGCCATCTTTGTTAAGGTTCTGCTACTTGCTGCAACACCGTCCTCGATAAGGTCAACTTGTCTCAAGCGCAGTCCCTGGGAAAATCTACAAAGACATGAAAACAAGAACAGATCACTAGCCCAATGGATAAAAACTGAATATAAAAACTCACACTGATTGTTTTTTTTAATTCTAAGAGCCCAAGGCCTATTCCAGAAAGTAGAAATGAGAGGAGAGAAACTCTGGGTTTTCAATTATATACCACCAACTTCAATAGAGCACATTTTGAAACAACAAGGTTGACTAAAGTGCTGCACAGTAATAACATAAATGCATTGTTGTAAACTCTGGGTCAGTTACCATGGTAACACATTGTCTCTGTCTCCTCCCTCTTACAGAGCTGACATACTTTTACCCATTGAGTCAGTCCATAGCAAACTGCATATTGAAGCATAGTAGTGGTGGTATCCTGGTTGGATATCAGTTTACTCGGTCTTCAAGTTACCACTTTTATGTCCTGTCACTTTCAGAATAAAACACCTGCATGTACTCTTTACCTTTAAGTGATATCTTAACACTGCGCAGACAAGATAGCTTTATTTAGTCATTGGTCTGATTTCAACTGAGTTCCATCAGCAACAGACAAAACAAACCCACCTGTAAATGAATTCCAGGTGGTTCTGGAGGGATCTGCGGGACTTGTAAAACATGGATCCTTGGTGAACTGAAACACTTCTTCCTCTGTGTCGCCTGCAAATCCTGTAAAAACAACTTGGTCATGTACTTGATCATGTATCCATTACAAACACAGACAGCAGCCTAAAAATGTAGAATATTTTAAATAGAAATTTAAAAAAAATACAAAAGAGAAAAAAATATTGTATTTCCTCAATTTAAAGACGGCCGAAATTAGCAACCGGCCTCTTTTAATAACAGGTCTAAATAAATAAACAAGCGATAAACACACACGTCCCTTCATCCACGTGTATGCGCACTCTCAGACAGACAAAATGAGCAAATTCACTGTAAAATTTAAAGTTGAGGCTTTGAAATATGCTGCAGTGATATCGGGGAACACGCTGTGAGGCATTTTAACCCTCTGAGACCCACATAGAGAACTTTCCGTCTTGTCATACTTTTGTGTATTGCCTATAAAATTGTCATTTTTTAGAGTATCATCAAGTTATACACATCCCCAGAATCAGCACAACCTCAGCTAACTGTGTGTATCACTCAATAAAAACTTATATACACTATAATAGGGGATTTTAGCCCATCAATTAAAAATAAATAATAACGCACCTTATATCTTTAAACATTTTATTAAAAAAAGCACTGTAAACCATTATAACGAAAGAAAAGCTCAACATAGAAAGTTTAGCACACTTGTTTGGATTGTTTTAGAAGTTATTTGAAGCTTCTAGCTGCTTTTGTCTAGGACATATGGATATTCTTTTGAGTAGTGTCCATGGGCGTTTTTTTTTGCCAGCAATCGTCCTTTCCTCTCCCTGCCCTAAATATGTGTGTATATAATGTACGGAGCCCCTTAGGGGACATGTGGGGAAAAAAAATAGATGGGTGAAAAAAAAAAAAAAGAAGTCATTTTTGCGGGATCTCGCAAAACTCTTTGCGGGATCTCGCAAAATCTTTGCGGGATCCCGCAAAACCTTTGCGAGATCTCGCAAAAATGACTTCTTTTTTCGCAAGATTTTGGCGAGATCTCGCAAAACCTTAATGGGATCTCGCAAAAGCTGTAAAAATGCTGGTCGCTTCCGGTCACTTGGCCATTTGGGGACCAGCAAAAACATGAGTCATGGAGGAGGATTTGGAGCACTTCCTGCAGTCAAGAGATGTCCCAAAAGAGGACATTATGCGTATGCAAAGAGACAAGGTGGGCTTAAAAGTCATTCAATAAATTGACGTTACAACACAGAGCCTGGGATAGTGACTAATGTAACGTTAGGGGGAAATGGAGTTAGCGTTAACGTTACGCTAGCTTAAACTAATGTCAGCGCTCAACGCTTTCCTGCCCTAATGTAAGTTATACCAGTCAAAAAATCATAACGTTAAGTCGTTAGGGTTATATGTGATGAATTTTACTTTGCTTTATGTCAAGCTATGTGTCTTTTATCGCCATCAAAAGTGGTTACCATGGCATGAACACCTTTCTGCAGCAGACTAAATAAATGTGCTGAATGAGAAGGGTCCTGGTTTTTGATCTGTGTGCGTGCGTGTGTGTGTGTGCGTGCATGTGTGTTTATCATTCATGTTCAAAGTAAGCATTCAAAGTTTTTCTTCTATATTATGTTTGCAGGTTGACAAGGCAGTGCTATCCATCATGACTGATGAGCAAATGGCACGATATATCACTTCATATGGTGACCGAGTAGCTGTCCTCTCTTTCTGTCAACAAACAAAGTGCAGCACTGATAAAGATACTCTTATACAGAGATTAAGAGATAAAATAGGAGCACGAAAAAGACAGGTGAAGGGATGGCAAGACAAAAAAATGCTGCAGGAGAAAAGACCACCAGGAAGATTGAAATTGGATGGCTTCATTTTGGCAGTGATGAATACCATCAAGTAAGGACCAGCAATGGCGGAGGAACAAGACATGCAACTGTGGAAAAAAAGACAACTGTTGCTCAGATTTTGGAAATGGGAAAGGACCTATTTTTCCCAGATGGACAGTCAACAAAAGGGTGAGCTGATGAGTTTACCTTTGACATCTGTGATTTTAAAAGGAACAAGATCCCCTTTGATGACACTGTTGGCAGACTGTATGAAAAAAGCAAACTGAAGCTGCTTAGATTTTACATTTGCACAAAACAAGAAGAACCTTCAACAGATCGATCCTCATGTGAAGAGGGTGAATGTATTGAAGATTCCTTATCTGAGGATTTATCTGGCAGCATCACCGAAGGAGCAGATTCACAGCTGACTAAAGATGGATCTTGCATCGATGCAGATGATTCGATTACAGATCTGCTGGATCATACGCATTCATCTGACAGTGACAACAGTGAACAGGTTTGTGGCAGTAGGAAATATATTTGTAATAAATAAAGTTATGATAATGATGACAGGGACCGATGGAAAGACAATTTCCTCAGAGATTGCACTTAAGGTAATAACTTAATTAGAAGGTAATGCACATGTATTCCATAAGAGAGAGAGAGAGGTTCCTCTGTGTGCCAACAGTCACCCAGTGTGTCAGAAACTTTCATCTACATATACATGCACCTCTGTCGGATACACTTTTACTAGGACTTTATTGTTTACATTTGTGGTCAGATACATTTTTTGTTGCAACTTAACACATGTATTTTTAATGTTTTTTAATTTTTGGATTACTATATTAATACAATGCTTACTCAGTTGTATTCATTAATACATTGGCTGAGTGTGGTACACACCTTTTTTTCACCAGTAAGAAACATTTTATAAATGACAGAATATCCCCTTTATATACTGTATGTATATGTTTGCTGCTAATGTATCATACAGACTGAGGGAAAATGAAAGAAAATCTAAAAAATTGTTGTCCTTTCTTCTTAATTGACTTTAGTGGAGCTTCTCTGAGCCATATGTATTTTTTGGAACACCGTTTAATATTAAATGTGGAACATGTGTTTCTCCTTGCCATGACTTTAAATTACTGCTGACAACAACATTGAAAACATGTGTCTTATTTGTTGCAGAATCTGCATTTCCAGATGCAACCAAGATCTAAAAAACCAAGAGCAATATCTGAGACTGTGACAGCACAAGGGCCAGGAAAATCACATCCCTCTCATTCAACAGACATTAAACAAACTCTCATTGGCCAAGGGCAGGACAGCAACGCAAGGGATGATGATGATGATAAAGTTTGGAATCATTTCCTGCCTTCTAATGATTTCCTGGGCTCCTGCTTTGAAATCATTGATCTGACCGGCGCAGTTCCCAAAGACTTCCCACAAACAGAGCCTGAGCACATGTGTCATGACACCTGTGAAGATGTTCAAGAAGTAGACGAGGCAGATACAATTGCATGGGATCCCTATGACCTTGGCGGAGCAGATGGTGACGAGACAGTTGTGATAACATTTAATTACGTCAACAATGAGGATGTCACACAGGTAATATGATAAGATCAGTAATGTTTTGGGGTAAGGAGGTAGAAATACTAATACAGGTATTAAAACCAGTAAAAACAAAGAAAAGAAAAAGACAAAATACAGAAATGTAGTGCTATATTAATAGTAAATTTGATTCTATTAATTAAAAAATTCAATTGTGCATTCATACTTTAAAAAAATTCACCATGTTATATATTTTTATGACATATGCAGTGTTCTGTTCCCCCAGTATTACATGGGCACATTAATGAAATAACCTAAAGTGCTGGGGAACACCTACTGTACTTAGTTCACTCCATGTTTATTTAGAGCTTCATTTTGCTGCAACAATAATTGATTATGCTACTTTGAAGCATTTGAATAGCAAAAAATCAATTGAGAGCTGATGGAAAACCTGTGGAATTCCACTGTATGATCTTAGTGTAAGAATTTACTCTCTTCAGCCAGGTATGTTTGCTTTCACAACTTCAACAATTCACATTTCTCTATCAAATGTCTTTTTTCCTGAACTTCAATTTCTAATGTATAGTGGTATGACATGCACAAATTGTATTAAAAACAAATACCAGTTGTTAGATATAACAAGCTGCAGAATAGTTGTAGTAGTGGAAGTCAACAGAGTCCTTTTGACCTAATTCCTGGGATTGTGCAGCAATTTTTGAAACACTGATTTGTGACTTTATTATAATTCTCTCTCTGAAATTTGAGAGGTTTAATTTCTTTGCATTTCTCCAAAAAAGTGGATGTTTTACAGACTATCTCTTGAGTGTCCTTGGTTTTAACTAGAAGTTAATTTGATGTAGAAGACTCATTTAGAAAGACTTATAAACTACAGTCCGCAATGACATCATAGACTTGTAGGGTCAAAGTGTCTGCTGTCAACTAATATGTAACTTATTTTATTCTTCAGAGTGCTGAGGTGAATGGAGTACCTATCCAGGATTTACAACTCCCATTGCCTTCAGCTAATGGCCTGCCTACACTAGATGTGCAGTCCATACATGAGCAGGCATTGCAAACTGCACAGGTAAGCAACCCTGAACACATGCTTTTAACTACTGTATGATTTCACATAACTGTAAAGATGTGATGCAATGGAGCTTTGTATATCATTTATATCATGTCCTGTGAGGCTCTGGAGGAACTCTGTCAAGTCTGAAAAAGTAACTGTGATGATGTCATACTGATGTTGTCAGGGTTAACTTGTCTTGGGATAGGAGATAGCATATTTTGAATAAAAAGCATGTGTTATAAACTAACTCTAACCCCCACAAACATACTAGAAGTTAGCATACTTTGGCCTCTACTTCTTTCATTGACCACTCTGTTTTTATTATGTGTATGTTTTGTTCTTCTAGCAGGACAGTGGACTGGATTCCTTACTACAAGATTTGCCTTTAAACTCAAGCAGCCAGCTTCCCCCATCAGCCTCAGCCAGCAACCCAGGAAATCCACTGAGCCAACGAAGTGCATCAATTTGCAGGATAAAGGTTGTTGAAGATCTTTTGGCAGTATTTATGGACAGCAGCATAATGAATTTGACTCTAAAGATGGACTTTATAAATGAAAAAGCTATCGATGATGCTGGAGTGTCAAGGGAGGTTTACACTGCATTCTGGGAGCAATTTCTTGAACAGTGTGAAGGGGAAACGGAGCGAGTTCCGAGGCTGAGGCCAGATTTCTGTGAGGCTGAATGGCAAGCAGTTGGACGGATCTGGGTAAAAGGACTACTTGACTACGGTGTCATGCCAGTGAGGCTATCAAAGGCTTTCATTTTAGCCTGCGTACATGGAATTGACTCGGTTGATGCAGACATCCTGATGACATCGTTTCTCAACTACCTTCCTCCAGTTGAGAGATCTGCTGTTGAGAAGGCTCTCCAAGGCACAACAGAGGAAAGTGATGAAGAGGACTTGCTCGACCTTTTTACAAGGATGGGTTCCCATTTCCTACCTCCAAAGAACAGCATGAAGCCTGCCATAGAATCAATGGCTCATAAAGCCATTCTGCAAGAGCCAAAATATATAGTCAATTGCTTCTCCACACCCATGTCACTTGTACAGCTCAAACTGTCAAACAAGGAAAGTTTGTTGTCTCTGTATGAGTCAAAGAAGGCCACAGGAAAAAGAGTGTTGCAAATGTTTGAAACTACAAAGGTGGTACTGTCTCCGAGCGAACAGTCAACCTTTAACCATCTTCAACGTTATGTGAAAAACGCTGACCAAACCAAAGCTGAAAAAATCCTGTGCTTCTGCACTGGTTCCTCTGTCATATGTGTTGACAAAATCCTGATATGCTTTAATGCTGAAACTGGGCTCAACAGAAGGCCTGTTGCTCATACCTGTGGGGCAACACTTGAAGTGCCATGTACATACACTTCCTACCCTGAATTTCGCACAGAGTTTGACAACATCCTGTCCAGCAACTACTTTGAAATGGACATCCTGTGAACTTGAGAGCAGTCCTGTTCAGGCCTAATAGTAACAAGCCTCATCGTGGCATAGCTGATTATATTTTATTTATATTACATTTTTTGTTGTTTGTTTTGTCATTGATGCACTGAACCATATGGTGAGCAGTCTGAAATTCTATTTTCTGTTGATGCAATAGTACACCACCATAGTTTTCACATTGGTTTAATTTTTTTTTATTATCCTTTGAAAATGACTGCAGTTTTCATTTCATTTCCATCAATTTGAGCTGAGTTCAGCTGAAGGCAAAAGTTGTTTTAATAAAAAAGATAGAATATGGAGTTGTCTATCACAGGTAGAACTGTTAATGAATTGCTGATGTTGAGGTGTTAGAGAAGTCACATCACAGCAGTTTGGCTAGTGGCAACCCAGATTGTTCCTGCACAATATTTTCCTGTGCTTTTCTACTGTCACTTGATATTTGTACTACTTGGTTCGAGAAGTAATAAAAGTCCTATTCATTTTCACAGAGGTGATGTTTGTGTCCAAGTTCTAAAACACATGCTATCACTTACAAAAGTGAAGAAGTCATCAGAAGTTCCTGGAGCCCAAAGATATTCATGAATCTTCATAAAAGAATAGAAAAACAGAAAATATTCACATTCAGCACTAACTTTATTGCTCTTTTGCATAAAAAGTTACAATTGAATAATTATCACAATTTTAACATTATTTTCCATCAATTGATGGAGTTATAAGTGGACAGTATGTTTTAGTATTAGTTCTGAAGTTTACACAGGTTTGATTCCACTTTTGATAGGCTTTATCTCTAAAGCAACACCAGTTCATTGCTGTTGTACCTTGATCCATACATCAATCCAATAATTTAAAGTAATAGAAGATGAACATATGGCATGGGATGGTATGGTTACATTTTCCAGGAGACCCCATGCTTCTGTGTTGACCAACACTGAGAATATCATTAAAAACAAACTTTAAAAAGGGATATGACAGCAAGGAAAAATACTTCCGACTTACAGAGATGCACTAATGGTTTCTCTTAGGTGCATATACAAGTTCACAGCCTGATACGGATCTGTCGGTAGAGTCTGATGGGACTCGGCCATAAAGATATTGCATAGTTCATATACATCTGAATCACATGGAATCGTCCGGCGAAAGACACATTGATCTTTGCACAGTTGGATATGTTCATCATCAACTGGGGACAGGAAGTCTCTTGTTCCGTAGAGTTCAGGCAATGCATACATCACATTGGGCCGACCGCTGGGGACGTTTCTGTTTCTCGATGGCCTGATGGTGTGTGCGTTCCAAACCTGTGCAGTGTCATCCAACTCATCCTGTTAAAAAGGAGATACAAATACTTATAGGAAGAACTGTTCATACATATAAACTTACCCCTCCCTCTCTGCCTTTGTATTCTCTCCCTCCCATCCTCTTTCTCTCCTATCCTCTCTGCCTCTTTCTCTCCCATCCCTCCCTCTCTGTATCTCTTCCTCCCTTCCTTCTGTTCCTACCCCTCCTCTCTTACACACACACACACACACACACACACACACACACACACACACACACACACACACACACACACACACACACACACACACACACACACACACACACACACACACTCACCTGAATGAGTCCCATGCAACAAAACTGAAGGAGGCCTTTGTCCAGAAATCCACCATCGAAGAACCCGTTGTCTCTGAGGTCTGCAAACAAGGATAACCAGAACTCCACACACTGGTTGCGAAGAAAACCCCACCAATACTCAATCCTTTGATTGGCGGTGCTGGCTCCCTCCATGTAACTATCAAGGGTGTCGTCTGGGTCAACGGGGATGAGGAAACGCTGAAAGCCTCTGACATAGCCATTTTCGGTTCCAAGATCGCCTCGAACAATTCTAGGGCAGCCCCCTAAACGCTGCACTGCTTCTATGTAATAACCTCCGATCAACTTTGGGTCACTACTTGTTGTGTACGCATTAAGCCAGATTATTTTTCTTGAGTAGCCATCAATAGCTCCATTGACACAAATGCCATATGGCTTCAGTTTATCATACGAGTCCAAGTGCCAGATGAAGTTCGGCCCTTTTGAGAAGTAGCTCCGTCGTCTGAGACGTCCTGCTTGTCTTAATGACACTCCTCTTGGATCCAGCTCCTTCAACACCAAGCGCACATCCTCTTTCCTCACTCGTAGTCCATATTCTCTGCATTTGGCGTACATCCAACGATATCCGTGAAGCTGTCCAGAGTATTGCAGTTGGTTGCTTATGAATTCAACCAGGACCGCAAGATCAGAGAACGCTTTACGACGAAAGAGTCCCCTTGCGTTTAGTAGTCTCTTCAGATGCCTCTCACTTATGAGAAAACCGTGTCTACTGCCAAGCACTGATTTAATGTCTTTATATTTGAGGCCAATCTCAAAATAAAACTCGATAATCCTCTCCCACGGGTGTGCGCGCTCCATGTTTGCATTTGTTTGTTTTGTTTCCGGTTTCCCTGACCCGGATATATATTGACATACTTTTGCGAGATCTCGCAAAACTTTTGCGAGATCTCGCAAAAACCTTTGCAGGATCTCGCAAAACCTTAGTACAGGTTTTTTTTTTTTTCACCCACCAATTTTTTTCCCCCCCATGTCCCCTAAGGGGCTCCGTAATAATGTACTTCTTATGTGCCATTTATGTATTTAACTTTCTCTATCACTACAGTAACTTTTTGACCGTTCTTTTCTCTGCTCTGAACTCCTCCGTGTCTCCCGTTTGGGCAAACACGACTCACGGCCAAGCGTAAATCAGGCTTTCCGATTGGCTGTAAAAGCCGCTACGGGAGCCAATGCGAATGTCCGATGCATAAACGTGACTCTATACGTCACGAGCAAGATGGCGGATGAGAAGTGATCGATATACATAAACAAAACGGAGAAATGCGCCGCGGAAACGAGGAGACATCGATTCACATATTTTACTACTTTACGCATTCATTTTGTTGTCAGAAATAAATCGCTCACATGGACAAGCAGGGTACCGTTGCTTAGCCCCGTTTCTCTAGATTAAGAGGAAATAATCCGCATGTTTCTAGCGCAAACCATTACGGAGTTATGACGCTCTAAAGACAACATGATTATTTGTAGCGTATACGCCACAATGGGTCTCAGAGGGTTAATATTGATGGCAGTCAGGTGAGGGCTTGGAAAAAGCAAAAGTCAGCACTCTCAGTGGAGGTTGACGTAAAACGGGTCAGACTGCAAGGCGTAAATAATATGGTATAGCATTTTTTTTTCAAAAACAAGACAATATATTTTACAAACACGAGCAAAACATTTCCACTAACGTTAGTCTTGTTGAAAGTGGCTAGCTAGCTTTTCTTACCAGTGGAAGCCGTCCTGTCTTGAAACCTGCACAGCAGTCATCGGAGTATCACATGATTTACACATCATTTGGCGCTTCAAGAGTCCCTTCCTCTGCATCCAAAGAACAATCTTTCTTCGATTGTCAACAGTATCTCTTGCACGCAATAAATAGGTTAATCCTTGCTTTAATTCATCCATGTTGAGACTAGAGCACTGCAAAAGTGCTCTAGTTGAGACCACCCTCGCTTTTCGTTTCCCCAAATGGCGCTCTTCTTCTTCTTCTTCTTGTGCAATTCCGGCAGTTTAAACGCTATTTAGCGTATTACTGCCCTCCGCAGGTCCGATGGTGAACTATATTTTCACATATAATCCTGTATTGCGCAGGAATTGCAAAATTGCCTTAGAGATCAACTCATGGTTCTCACGATGTCCAAGCAAAGAAAAAACAGAAAAAGCCTGAACTCCAGGTCCTAACAGTCTATCAAATAATGTATGTCTTTCTGATCTATATTTTCGACACTCCAGAAGAACATGTTTTGTTGTCTCAGGACTCCCACACTCACATAGACCAGACACATGTTTCCCTACAATAAACAAGGAGTGATTTAACCCACAGTGACCCAGTCTTAGTCTACACAGTTTAACTGAATCCCTACGGGACTGAAAAGTGCAGGTACATCTTTTTTTAACAAGAGGTTGTAAAGAGAAATAGTGTCTACCCCTACTTTCTTTTTCCCACCCTTTCTGCCATTCCTTCATTAAGCCCTCTTTAATTATTTCTCTCAGCTCCGCTCTCCCCCAGGATATATGGACATCTACTTCTCTATTCAAACTCTGTTTTGTAATCTGATCCACCTGCTCATTCCCCTCAACCCCTGCGTGTCCCGGAACCCAGCAAAAGGTGATGTTAGATCTAAACCCAATTCTAAAAAACACAGTTAAGATGTCAATAATAATATCAGGTCGAGCCTTAGATTTTCCCCTTCTTAAGGCTTCCAGAGCAGCTGCAGAGTCTGAACAGATGATAACCTCTCTAGATCTGGTTTCCTCAATCCAGTTTAATGCCCATAAGATTGCCATCAACTCAGATGTAAAAACAGAGCTCCCATTAGAGATGCACCGGCCAATCTTCACCCCAATCTGCTCCACAAACATCCCAAACCCAGCTCTCCCACTAACTGGATCTCTAGATCCATCTGTGAAAATAATCAAAGTGTTGTCTCTGATTGAATTGAGATGTTCTACTACTTTTGGATTTACCCGCTTTTTATCTTTTTCTTGTAAAAAGACCAGTTCGATGTTCAGCTCAGGCAGCACCCAATATGGCATAGGTATGTTATGCCAGCTTGTATGTTCCGCTACGCTTACCTGTTCCAAACCCAGCCTCCCAGCCCACTGATTTATATTTGCAAAGAATGTTTTATACTTGTTGCCTCTGTCAGACTCTTGTAACAGGCACCTTGCTGGAAAAGTTTGATGACACCCACTTAGTTTTACCCAGTACTGTAACCCTAACTTAATGCGCCTTAACCATAAGGGCATTTCTCCCATTTCAATAAGCAGGGCAGGGACTGGGGATGTTCTGAAGGCCCCACAGCAAAGCCTCAAAGCCCTGGCCTGCAACACATCTAGCTTTGCCAGAACAGATTTAGATGCAGACCCATACACAAAACACCCATAATCAAGAGAGGATCTGATCATGGCCTGGTAAATTAATAGCATTGTCTCCCTGTCAGCCCCCCCACTCACAGCCAGCCAGACTTCTGATAATATTCAAAACTTTTTCACATTTCAGCAAAATTTTTCTGACATGCACAACCCAAGTCATCCGCTCTTCAAACCAAACACCCAGAAATTTGAAAGCTTTGACCTTCTCCAGTGGGGATCCATACATATGCAATCCAATATTAGGCAGCTTCCTTTTAAAGCCAAATACTATATATTTAGACTTAGAGGCAGATATTTTGAAACCCCATGTGTTCCCCCATTCCTCTACTGACACTAATGCTCTTTGAATCTGCTTTAAAATAAACTCAACATTTCGCCCTCTTTTCCAAATAGCCCCATCATCAGCAAACAAAGACAACCCAAATGCTCCCTCTACTTTGCAGAAAATGTCATTAATCATTATATTAAATAAAACTGGACTAATAACACTTCCCTGTGGGGTTCCATTCTCTATTTCTACACTCTCTGAACTGACACCACCTAAATGGCGCTCAGTTTGAAAGTTGCGGGAGGTTCTCCTCGCGCATGCGCATTGCGCCCAATCAGGAACAGCTCTCTCTTCTTCTTCACTTCTGGCGTCGTGTGGCTGCAGACCCGAGACCGCAGACCTGAGCTGTGTGCGTTTGTGAGCTGAAAAACGTGTCATACTTTTTTGTTTGCCACAAACTTTACTTTCTACTGTTAGTTCAAAAAATCAGTTTGCTTTTAGGAAGGAGCCAAGACAGGTAACTTCCTTTCCCCCCCCCCCCTTTCTCATGGTTAGTCTTTGGTGAAGTCTGACCTCCTGTCACATTTGAGTTACTTTCCTGCACGTGTTCAACTTGAAAAAGGTGCATTGACTGGTTGTATTGGTAAGAGATGAAAAAAAAACCAGTAGCAAGACAAATTAAATATGTGACTCAAGATAAACGAAAAATAAAATCACCTGCAAATACAGACTGCGAACATACAACAGACCGAGCTAACGTTGAGTTTGCTTGCTAGCAAGGAACCTGCTAACTGACACTGCACATATTTTCTCCTGTGATGAGCTTGTTGTAGGATATTTCATTTTATAGCTGTTGTTATTTTTCAAAATAGCTGAAAAGCTCAAAATTGTATTATTGGGTAGATGTTAACTAGGATGACCATAATTCGATTTCCAAAAAAATAGGACTATGTTGACCCCCTCCCCCCACCCGCCGCCCCAGGGTTGTAAAAAGTGGACATGTCCCAGCAAAAGAAAACTGGCATAAATAGCCAACTATTTTTATTGGCATCTTTTATATTGTTTCTATATTTAGATTGTCATAGGTATTAATAATTTTCATTCATGAAGTGCATCCCTCATGTTTTTGACTGCTGCATGTACAGTATGTAAATTATTATTATGTATATGCAAGTTAATAATTAACAGGTAGGCTAATGCATCTGTAATAGATATCATAATGCAGAAATTATTGTAACAATAATAGCATTTTCTTGAAACTCATAACATGTGCCTTGCTTTTTATTAATCTAGCCCGCTTCAACCATGAGTCGTCGCAATGTGAAAGCCAATCCCAAGGCTGAGTCATCTCCCCAGAACAGCATAAAAGGTCTGGTAATATCCTTTTTTTCTGGTATTGTAACTAATTGTCGAGATGTGGGTCATTGACTACCAAATATTAATAACAGCATTGTTTTTAATAATGTGTGGCTCAAGGTTTTTACAATACTGTATAGTGTTTTATACTGTACACTGTGTCTTGCTGCTGTCACAAGAGAATTTCCCAGTTTGGGACCAATAAAGTAGGTTCTCAGTATGGTCCATGTCTATGGCTGATGCCGTGGCTGTTCAATACATTGTTTCAGCATCAACATCACATAAGCAATAGTCATATTGTATTACATTTTTGTATTTATACATTGTATAAAAAACAAAAAAAAGCAAAACTGAGAGGGCAGGCAGGTGATACACAGATTCTACATGCACAGCAATTACAAAGAGCGTACAGTGACACAATGACCCAATTGCAGCACACAATTAGTTACATCTTAGAATCTTTGAGACCTTTGTGTTGGCACACATAGATACACAATCAGGGATTCTTAATTTATGTGTTGCAATTATACATACCTCCTGTTATTATTATGATTTATTCCTGTTATTATTGTAAGAGAAATTCTTATGTAAGTGTTACTTCATTTGTAATTATTTCAACAGTCTCACCAAATGAAGTTATGGAGGTTCAAAAACTCAAAGAACTCCTGGAGGCAGAGAAAGAGAAGGGGCAATTTCGTGATGAAACCATCTCCCTCCTCAAAGATGATAAGACTTACCTGAAAGGAGAACTTCAGAAAAAGGATGAGCTCATCCATCAGCTACTCTCCAAGAAGGATGAAGATAATTCCACAATCATGTCTGGCAAGTCAGGTGAGTAATTATCCATTCACATTCATACAGTACAAGTATATTTTTTTCACTCTCAGGTTTTCTCCAGTACACAGACAAAATGTGTTTTCATATTTATTCCTTTCTCACAACTAGATCACTAGCCACAGAATTTGTTTTGTTATTTGCAGGTGTCAAATGCAAGCATGGGAAGAAAGCCAAGCAATTAATGAGCATTGCTTCTGACAAGGAAGATGAAGACTCCAGTTCTGTTCTTTCTGATTCATCTGAAGGTAACAAAGGCACATACAGATGAATCAAATCCCACATTTTTTCTCATTGTCTGGTAGGGTTAGGCGATGTATCGGTATTAACAGTTATACTGATATATTAATGAATAATTAGCGGTAGGTCACACTCTTCGTTTTAGCTTTTACTTGTTATGCAGTGATCTGCTGTCCACTGAAAGCTTGACAGAAGGGCTTTGCCTTCACTGTCAGTTCTGCAGGCAATAATGTCATATTTCCCTTAGTGCATCTGCTTTATCAACAAGTTTTGGTTGGTTGGAAGAGGCCATGTTTATCACTCTCTCACCTCAAACCTGTTTCATTTAATTGACACATTCAGATGCATTTTTTTTTATTACCTGAGCCTGACTGCCAAAAACAATCTCTAGCTAAGCAGCTTATTCCATGGCATTTGTTTATATTTTGAAAGTTGACACTATCATGATCTGTTTTGATCCTCCCTTGATTTCTCTCCTAGATTCATCCATGAAGAGCTACCGAATGAAATCTCCACCCTCTTCCTCCTCTTCCCGCAAAGTTAAACCCACTGATGACCTGATGAGAAGAAGAAGAGGTAATTGCTCATTACAGTTTTAACAAGGTTGCACATTTTGACAGCAAGCTTTTTAAACACAATCTGGTTTTAATGTACCATTTACAGCCAGAAACACCAGGAGCATCGTAGCACGATACAAGATGGCCCTGGATGCCTTCAACCGAGGGGGTTCGATGAAAGCAGCATTTGAGACCATTGGTGCTGACAGAAACACCGTGTCCAGAACAGCACCTATTGCTGAACTCAGCATTGCTGCACCGGAGATATTTAGAAATGTGGGGGCCCGGGATGAGCGGAGAGAAAAGCTGTCAACATTCATTGATAGGTGCCGCAGTGCCATGACCCCAGAGGTCAAAGAAAAGATTTTGAAAATGAAGCAAGAGGGCTCTCTGCTTCCAATTGCCACCCAAACAATGTGAATTGTTGTATTAAAGATTAGTTTGGCAGTTCACACCTACAGTATGTAGTATGTTACATTTGTATATTTGTAGCAGTGGCTTGAAGTAGTTTCCATGCCCATGTTTGCACTTTACAGTTTATTAAGAAAGAAGTTAAAACCTGGATTTTTCACCTTCTCACCGCCAGCTCATTCGTGATAGGAGGAAATTCAACACTCATGAATGTAAATAGAGACCAGTGGCTGCATAGTTTCACAAGTAGATGCATCTAAATCCTACGCATTTAACGTTTAAGATGGTAGAACAGTTAACAGTGAAATTAACACAACTGTTTTCATTGGTAAAATAAAGCTTGAAAAATGTACTATGTCTTTTTCTCCCTTTTTGTGTTTTATACCTTAAACAGTAACTAAACCCCAAAACCAATGTTTTCAGCTGTAAACTATTATGTCTGTATTTAGTAGTGTTGGTGATTGATTCAGGTCCAAATCTGTAAATCTTCAAAATATACATTTTGTGGTCAAAATATGCACGTGGATTGCCCCCTACAGGTTGAAACCAAGCTTTACAGTTATATTCCTAATCTTAGTGTAATTCTCTATATTTGGTATCTGACAAAATGACTTATGATGCAGCATAGCTTCTTTTAAATGCATGCAAATGTGTTACACTTTACTTAACGCCAACAATGAAACATCATGATTAGGTATACTGCATTATAGATGCATCAATATGAACCTCACTTTACTTAAAGAATACATTGATAACTTATATATACTTATGGCATCCTATGAGTCCTTATAACAGTTGATTGTTGAGTGTGTGTATAGAGGGGTATAAGTAGTTATAATGTATTATAAGTCCCAGCAGCCAGCCTGTAGTTTATAACCGGTCAAGAGCACTCATAAGGCCCTTGGATTTATAAGTCAGTATAAGCTAGATTTATAACTGTTGATATAGTGCATCATAAAGCTTTATGTGTGTCTATGAGTGTAGTTGTAATGCATTATGATTGATTATGATGAGCATTATAATTTACTATGAATGTGCTCATAATGCACTATAGATGTGGTCTTCATAGAAAGTGTTACCAAAGAAGTAATCTATTTGGGACATGTGATCACAAGAGGGGCAAATTCCTCCCTCCCAAATGTATTGCAGCAATTCAATCCATGCTGAAAACAATTGATGACGATCGTTCACTCAGTTTATAGACCAGAAGGACTGTTACATTACATCAATTTTGTGCCAACTGCACAGAAAGGAGAGAAAATATGCTGCGATCGTACCATTTATAAATAACTTTGCTTTGCGGTGTAAGTAATAATCAACTAATACAGTTGAAGGTTCAACTGAGGAGAATGGAGATAACTTGTGCAGCTCAATACACAACTCTGTCCAAGAGAAAGCAGAGAAAGATTGTGCCATTCAGAGCAGACTGGGGGGCATTTGAGATGTGGAAATGTGAGTCAGAGAAAAGAGAGAGACAGAAAGAGAAAGCTTGTGATACACCTAACACTGAAAAGGCTGTGAATACACTGAAAAATGAAAAGACTGCGAAAACCTCCCACCCTAAAACACTTTATCCTCGTTTTTCTGAGGTACTGAAGAAATCGGTGGATTCCGACCTGGACTCCGCTCCCCCCACTGCGCCTCCACCCTATGTCACCCAGCGGTTATCTCAGCAAGCTTCATCAAATCTGCCAGCACAGGCCGCCTCTCCTTCTCCAGAAGACAGCTCAGAGGAAGTCTTTCCAGATTCATCCACTGGCACTGACGAGCATACTTTTTCACCTCACATGACCCGTGGAGAAGCTCAACGGAGATTGGACAGAATCCGGAACAGGATGGGAACTCCTCCTCCAATAACCACCATGCCTATGGTGGAAGTAGCAGGGGCACAGGGCCCGATACTGGTGTTCAGACCCTGGTTCGATTCAGACGTGGCTGAAGCAATGAACTACATCTGCAGCCCGAAGGACAATCCACCATGTCAGAACTACGACGTATGATCAATAGATTATTGACAAATGACTATCACAAGGTCCAAAGTGTGTTTACACTGGCAAAAATGTACTTCCGCCTGGTGAATCCAGCCTATGGACACAGGGACAATGCAGATTTTAGAGATGCTGTGGATGCACTTGTAGCCACGGTAAAAGCACAGTTTCCTTCAAGATTGAACTTGTCAGCCATCACCTCAATGACCCAAGCACCACAAGAGACATGCAGTTCCTTTTTGGCACGCCTAACATCAGCCTTTGATACTCACAGTGGCCTCTAGACCCAACCCTATGGGCACACAACCTCTACAGCCATATGAAGTCCATCTGAAAGAACATTTCCTAAGCAGAATGAAGCCTGAATTAATGCAGATGGTAAAGGGATCCTGCATAACCTGGAAGATGTGCACAGTTGCAGATATCTTACAGCACGCTGAACATGCTGAACATGAGTTACGCAGAAGAGAAGAACAGAAGAAACAGGGAAGACAAAAGAAGTTGGAAGATGCACAGCTAACAATGTTCAACACATGTGCAGATCCAACTTCAAAACCAGCCCGAGACCAAACTGGGAGAAACAGAGGTTGTGGTAGAGGTCAGGGTAGAGGCAGACCCAACTGGGCTCGAGGCAACTATGATCCAACTGTGTGTCACAACTGTGGAAGGCGGGGACATTGGCAAGCAGATTGTACAGAGCCATGGAAGGAGAAACCGGCTTTTCATAAGTCTGACTGAGAAAGGTGCAGGGGAGGGCGGACCCCAGAGGCGGACCATCTTTCCAAGCAAATACAAGTAACACACCCGACACTCACACAAACACCCTATTTAACCATGTACAATAGCGTAGAGGGGTATAAGAAACTCCCACGCCTAACTTTGATGATTCCTAAACACCCTGTAACATTTTTGGTCGACTCAGGGGCTAGTTCGGTTTTAAGAACAGATGCCTTTCCTGATCCACCAAAGAAGAGTGGAAGAACTAGTCTTACGATGGGATCGAGCGGCGTTCCCATTTCAGAGAGCTGTTCGGTTCCATTAAAGATGTGAGTTAGATGACCAAGTGACAAAACACTCTTTATGTTACAGAACTGCCCTGTAAATCTGATGGGAAGAGATTTGATGTGTAATTTTGGCATTGTATTGTGTTCAGAACCAGATGGTATCAAAGTATTGAAAAAGACAGAACTTGGTTTCAAATGATTAAAGATAGCTCAAGCCCACTCCTGTATGCATACGAGTGGAAACTAATGTCCAACAACGCAGCTTTTATCAATAATGATCTCACCACATTTGCACACACACAGTAATGCAGCAGGAGATTACATGCAGGAGCAGTCATTACACTGCACCTTGCACGTAAACGTAGGGATAGACAGAGATTTTGAGAAAGTATGGTATGAAGTACAGAAAGAACCAGAAAAGTTATGTTTGAAGCATTTCTATTGGACAGATGAATGTTCTGCTGTGTCAGTGACTCTCTCCCCTTCTCAGGAGAGCGTGTTTCTAGGTGACGCATCTTCAAAACGTTGACGTAAATAAACACAAGGTACGGCGCACGCATCTCCCCCTCCCACCTTGACTGAAATGTGATGTGTGTCGGGCCTCGGCTTGCTTGGCAGCGGGGCGCACCGGCCAACTCGGAAACTCGCAGATCCGTTTATAAATACTCACAATATTAATTTAATCACTTGTCATTATTGTTGCTTATTACTAATGCAAAACAAGTTGCATTTAGTGCCGTGATGCCGTCGGCATAGGTTTCTGATGTTTTTAATTTTGCAGAATGTGTTGTAAGGACAAATGCGGTTCAACCGTTTGCATAAATTAAATAGGTTTAGCCACGTACACCAAAACCCTACTCAGACGTAACACTTGCTGTTTCCCATATTTTGCATGCTCAGCTTCCTACCACAGTCCAAAGACATGCAGGATGGGGATAGGTTAATTGATGACTCTAAATTGCCCATAGGTGTGAATGTGAGTGTGAATGGTTGTTTGTCTCTACATGTCGGCCCTGTGATAGACTGGCGACCTGTCCAGGGTGTACCCTTCGCCCAATGTCAGCCTGGATCGGCTCCAGCCCGCCGTGATCCTGAATCCAGGATAAGTGGTAGATGGATGGATGGATGGAGAAAACATCTCATCAATCTGCTCAAAGATGGCTTGGATATCACACAACGTTGTTGGAAATGGCCTTCATGCACAGGTGAAAGCTGCACTTCCATCACCACCTACTGCATTCCAGCATCACCTGAAGACTGGGTGATCATCAAAAATCACAGGAGAAAACCCTGGAAGCAAAACACTACACAGATCCATTCCAAGTTCTCCTGACCACAAAGACAGCAGTGCATTCAATGCAAACACATTCCAAGTCTGGAGGGAGAAGATCCTGTCCCTGGTTCAACTAAGAGGCCATGATGTAATAACGCCTTCCTCCACCAGTAGCATGCCAAGCTCCAACAAGTGACAGCTGTGTCACCACCGACAGTGAGTAGTCAATCGCATCACCACAACCTAACACTCCGGTGCAAGGGGAGGAGTGCAGACTGGGTTCTGCCCGCACTCCGAGCTTCAATACACGTCAAGAAGGTGTGACAGTTGTGGTGACGTAGGAGACGTTCTCTGTCCAACAATGAAGCCATGGCACACTTTCAGGTTGCATGGTTGGAGTTTGAGCGAAAAAGCATGTGTGTTACTATCACTAACTAGTAATGGCACTTTTCCTCATCTGTGAATTACAGCCTTTGGAAAAGTCCTCCACAACAACAAAATCATCCACGAAGATGGTGACGACGATGATGTGTTCCCAGAACTGCCTCTATATAGGGCAAGATATTCTTGCCAATGGCAGACAAAGGAACACAGGCAAAGACAAACAGAGGAGGAGAGATACTGTGAGTATAGAAATCGATCGCACAACCAGGAGGTATGGTTATGACATGGAGGAGGAGACCAGCAGTAAGAAGGAGTCTCTGCAGGTCAAGTCTTCATGGTCGGAGTCAATGAACCAGCTGATAAGGAAACTGGACCACCTTAATCTAGACATAGAGGGAGCTCTGAGTGCAAACTCCTCCCCCTCTGACACACCCTGCACCCTAGGATGCTTTTTCAAAGTCCACGTTACAACAAGCCCTGAATGAGCGAGTTCTCCAAAGACCAGACAGAGGGAATCATTGTCTCCCTGAAGCTCACTGTGGGAACTGGATGAAGACATTCACAAGCGGGAAGCTGTGTGCTTGCAGGAGCCTGGACACTCATTCTCAGCAGAGCACCCGTGGACCCAAGTCCACAGGTTCATGAAGCGGAGGATCTGTGCCCTATTCTCAATCTGGACTCCAGTCCTCTACTCACTATCCTTGCAACTGTTCTTGATTTCGGGCCGAAAGTCCTGGATCTCCTACGCATGGTGAAGCACAAACCGAGCTCCATCACCTTCTCTCACATGATGGAGAGTCTTCACTGGAGGAGCCCACAGAAAAGGAGAAGATCAATGTAGAGGATGAGAAGACTTCTGCAAACAAAGCTAAGAATGACAAAGATAGTGATGAGGATTGTTTGTAAAGAATGAAATCATGTGTCTTCTATGAGTTAGAAGGACAGCAAAAGCTCTCAAGGACTAAGAGTTATTATGATGTGATGTTTTAAATCACTGTGAATTTACATCATTGATGTCTCGCTCTTAAAGTCTTTGTGTACTAAATGAAGTTGTATGCTTAGCTGTTCAACTGTCTTTTGTGTTTGTCAGAGAATGACAAAAAGGGAGAAATGTGATGGGAATTTTTCATTTAGTAGTTCCTTATAGTATAATTAGTAGTTTGAGTAGTTTTAACTCATACTATTCCATGTGTGTCATGAGGTAACCTGTATTCTGCACTTATGTCATGTCATGTGTTACATGAGTTGTAAAATGCATCTTGTGACACCAGCACAGCTGGCAAGTCAATATGGATCTATGGACACTGATGAGTGGTTCAAACATCACATTCTGGACAAAGTTCTCCGTCTACACAAACAACGGAACAAAGCTTCTCTGATGACACATCACAAACAACTGTATAAAAAGCCCTTCTCAAGACTGAATACTTGGTCAGACTCTTAAGGAGTTGCCCCTATCTGGCCAGATAGTTTGCTCTGAAGCTGTATGTCGGTGATGCGGTCCGCTTGGACACCCTGTTTGCGAGGGCTTTGACTTATTAGACTTTGTCTGTTTACAGTCTGTCTGTAGCGACTGCTAGCCTGTTTTTGGACTCTTTATAGAATAAATTACTAAAAGCGCTGTTAGGAGTTGTATTCTTATTTCTCATCAGGTGATCATAAACGGATTTCCACCACAGATGATGTGGTAAATAGTACACTGGGTCATTTGTCACATTATCATTGACCATTTCCACTATATCTTCTCTTAAATAGTTTTGAATAACAGCGTCATATCTATCAAAAAGAGTTGGATTAATTTTAAGCCTTCTCATTAGATTATCAAATCTGTTTTTAGCTGTAACATAATTTGAAGACATAGTTACATGCTCATTTTTCCAGGGCAGTCGGACTTCGCTGCCGTCAACAAACTTCACAGTTTCTTCAAATCTTTTCAGAACTGTTTCATCTGTCTCGGAATGTAATTCTTTCTTACCTATTTCAAGTGACACAGTCAAAAACTGTGCAACTGGTTGGAGAGTGTTTGATCTTGCTCAACACAGACATGCAGCAGTTCAACGTCAACAGCTTCGGTGACAATATTCAGTGTGGTGACCTCTCCTTGCACAAGCCATCCAAACACACTTTCCAGCGCAACAAGTCCGTCTTCCAGCTTTTCCATTTTACCAGTGACAATTCTCCAGTACTGGTCTCCTCCAATTAGGACTCCCAGTTCTTCTGATTCCATTCTGTTAAAATAATTACCCGATGGTTTAGAACTGGAGGAAGGAGATCGGAGTCAGCTCAAGGTCCAAACAGGGATTTAATCTTGATCAAGAGGAGAATTCAGAGAGCAACATGCTGGTCTGTTACAATGTGTAGACTCATTGTGCTGTGAGACAACATGGTATTTATCCATCTTCTGTGGGTGTGTTTTCACTCAGTTCACAGGGATGGAAGTCGTAAACTCCGATGTTTATCTAAACCTTGCATGGGTCGCAAACCCCACCTGGGTCATAAACCACAACTATGTCGCAAAACACACATGGGTTGCAAAACACACACAAATGGCCACAGGCCACAGGTCACAGGTCACAGGACACATTTACATTCACACCAAACCTTCTCATGTGTAAGTCTTCAGTTCAGATATCTCTCATCAAGAAGTACAAAATTTCCATATCATATCCCTCCTGTTTATGCTGATTCTAAGCATAATCATAACATACATTTTGTGAAGTGTGAGAGCGAAAACCCTATCAGGCAGTTCAAAACATTCTTATTATCCATTATCCTTCTAGAAAGGGAAACTCTCTCACGGTCCCGCTGCCCCGGCAACCACCCGCAGGTACTCCATTTAACAAGGCACAGAAATTATATAAAAATAAGCATGAATTCAAAAGCATTTTGATTACATTGTTGCCCCAAAAACAAAACATAAATGTCCTCGCCAAGCTAGTCAACCTATCGGGCTTGGCTAAGGACCTATCCCTACCTAGTTAAACTATCCCTTGCACGTAAAAAGAACAAAAACAATGGGGTCTCCTTCAATATGTACAAATGCTGTGAATATTTTTCTCCTAAGTGTCTCTAGTCGGCCAATTCAGAAAACTACAACTTCAGTTAGATTTTCTGTAGTCTCATCATAATCAGTAGAATAAACATATCCTTAGTCCGTAGTGTCCTTATCTTCATCAAAGAGGTTACCATATAAATCATCATCTGTCAGATCAGAAGTAACATTTTCTTGTGCTGCATTCTCATAGTCCCCTCGGTGATCATCGGTGATGGGGATCCTTTCATACAGCATAGTTGTTTTAGTCACAGCGGTGTCTATGAGTCTCTGTAACAGTCCTCTCAAACAGGGGATACAACAACATCCACAAACGATTAGAATGGTAATCATTACGGTTACAGATAACATCATAGTTTTTATAGAACCTGCCCATTTTCCAAAAATGTCCTGGAGCCATCCTGTCAGAGGATCTTCAAAACCAGAGTTTTCAGCTAACTCTGCAGATAGGGAGGTTAATCCATTCAATGCCTTAGTGATGCTGTCATCAGGTGCTGTATTGTTAGGAATAAACGTACAACACATATCTCCAAACATTTTACATACTCCTCCTTTTTCAGCCAACAACATATCTAACGCCATCCTATTCTGCCATGCCATTAAACTAGTCTTATCTAACTGTTGATGTATGCCCCCAATTGCTTCCTTAGTGTAATTTAAAAATCTTTGTTGGTTATAATAGACGTAATTTATCCAATCCACATTTTTATTAAGGGTTACCCACCAAGCCAGGAGTGATTCAAACCCTGCAGCAACCTGATTTCTGGCTTTAAACTCATCAGGAACACCTCGAGGAACACCAATTACATCTATATAAACTCTGTTGTCAAAAGATCCTGCTGGTGCATTTCTTTTTGTTCGTAAATTATGTATCGTCACTTTTTCTAATGCCATTGTGTCATATGGTAAAATATATGTCGGCATTAATAATTGTACCATAGCACAAGTTCCCTTCCAATCAGTTGGTAATTTTGCTCTGAGTATCTTACCTCCACAGAACGACCATACATCAGCTCTGGCCATGGTTTGATCATTCACTATGTCATCAGTGACATTGCTCTCGCACTTAATTACATCAATGATGGTTTTACAGGTTGTCAATACTCCTACTGACACAGTACCTCTGCTTCGTGTCAAGCAGGTATAATTCCCGGTGTATGGTGTAAACCAAGGTGGTTTAATCTGTGATGACACTGGGGGGAACAGAAGTTTCAAAGTGGTGCAGTTTGTAGCATTCTATGATTTGTATAAATCTAGCATGCAACGAAAACCTTTTGGATCATTATCTGGATTAAGGGGAAAAGGCACTGTGCCTAACCCCGGCCTGGCTGCTGCACATGCTAGACAATTGGAAGAGGATGACTTGCTGTTTCGGGCTGTGTGAACGATCCATTGTAGCCATACATTTGAGTCTGTGAATCCTGTTTCTAGGGCATACGTTTCCTTCATATTTCTTATGTCTATATATTTTACAGGATTATTTTTCATCGAAGTCGGTTTGGTTGGTGTGGCTGTTACAGATGTTGTCTGATTTCTCGGGCTTGGGGACACTATTATATGGAATATCCCAACCTTGTTTATTCCACTCCCCCATGCTCCCAACACATATGTTCTGTTATCAGTGCGTTTAGGAGTCTTAAGTGTTATTATTACAGGCATGCAATTGTTTGTTTTGCAAATATTTTGTTTTGCAAATATCTTGATAATTTTCAGTCGGTTTTTCAAGTTAGAATTTGGGTTGTATCCCGAATCCCGTGTTCCTGTATTATGTTGTGGAAAAATGAATCTGCCCAATAAAGATCAACAACCAGGATCAGCTCTTTCTCCGAGGTTTATTTCACTAAGTATTCTAATCTGCAGAAGAAAGTACTGTTCACCCCTGCCTTCTGATACAATGGTTCAGACTCAGCAGGAACGACCCTGAGTCCAACAACAGTCTCCCTTTTAAGGAGGAGGAACCAAAGGACGGATCATGTCCTATCTTACAAAGACAAGATGTACAGGCAAGGTCAAGATTTACAGAACACAGGCGTCATAGTCCTGAAAGTATCTTATGTCAATGTGGCACTCATGTTCATATCATCTACAAACAGACATTCATTTTCGTCATAGCATAACAGTCAGATGAGGAGATGCGGATGGCGTCAGCCTGACAAATATTCTGATTATAAAGTACAAACATCCAAAATTCCCATTACAATTAGCAATTACCCAACTCCACTTCTCGCACGCACACCCACCTATATGAACAGCTCTACCCCACGCTTTTCTATATGTGCTGCATACCTCTGTGGTGACACAGATATAATTTTCTGTCTCCGGCCAGTGAAAGTGTTGTCCTGAACAGGGAAAAACCTTACATGCATCAATCTGAGCAATGCAATTCATCCCTTCAGTACATTTTATTATCACTACACCTCTACTAGTGTCCCACCACGATTGTATTCCTATAGCTCTTTCCCTCATTTTATCATGTACCTGGCCTTGTGTCGCTATATTTGAAATAAGGAATGCAATTGTGGTCACACATAAAACAGTTATCAAGCATAGCTTTAAATCCGGCATGGTGAATGTTTCTACTTATCTGACAGTGGTATTTGTGCTCTTTTGCAGTGTGTGAGATGGATCCAAGTCTGTCTTTCAGCTATGCGGACTGCTGTGGGTGTAGACAGTAACACTTGAT
Source organism: Eutrigla gurnardus (assembly GCF_963514095.1). NCBI lineage: Eukaryota > Metazoa > Chordata > Actinopteri > Perciformes > Triglidae > Eutrigla > Eutrigla gurnardus. The sequence continues at coordinate 12,417,855 of NC_139917.1, forward strand.
AGGGTCCTTCCCAGCGGGGAGCTGACCAATCCCCCGCCTCAGGACTTTGATAAACACCCAATCTCCTGGGTTTATTGGCCCTCCTGTTGGTGCTGGATCTGTAGGAGGAGATACTGTAGAGATAACACTTTTATTCTTCATCATTTTTGACACGTAGTCAACGATTGTTTCAGTCAATCTTGTATCATCTCCCTTCGTATCTATTAGCGGTACCCTAAATGGCCTTCCATATAATATTTCAAATGGTGATAATCCTGTACTGTTAGGTTGAATGTGTAAGCTTAATGCTACAGCTGGTAGACATGTTACCCAACTCTTCCCTGTTTCTTCCATAGCCTTCCTCAGTTTTGCTTTAATAGTTCCATTGTTTCTTTCCACCAGTCCTGCTGACTGTGGATGATAACTACAATGGAACCTGAGTTGGATTGAAAATATTTCCGATAGCTTTTGTATTACTTGATTCCTAAAATGAGGACCGTTATCACAATAAATCTTTTCTGGAAAACCATACCTTGGAGCTATTATTGTAGCTAAAATTTTGGCCACAGTTATTGCATCATTGTTCACTGTTGGTGTAATTTCTACCCATTTGGAGAACATATCCACTATCACTAAACAGTATTTCTTTCCTTCGGCTCTGTTTAATTCAATAAAGTCCATACAGATACATTGAAATGGGTATGTCGCTTCTGGGAATTTACCTGGTTTAGGACGTAGTCTACCTTGAGCATTATGCTTAGAGCATATCAATCATGAGGCACAAAATTTCTTTGTGTAATTGTGAAATCCATATGTAGTAAAAAATTTCTCTATTGTGGATACCATCCCTCCTGTTGAGACATGGGTAATCCCATGACTCAATATCGCAGCAAATCTAAATAAATTTTTTGGTAGTATAGGCTTTCCGTCGAGGCTCTCCCAAATCCCCGTTTCTGTCTGTGTGGCTCCTTTATTTCGCCACATGTTTTTCTCAGTCTCAGGTGAACTATTTTGCATGTCTCTCAAAATGTCATGATCTATATGTGTAAGCGTAGTCTCAGTAGTATAAATGTCATCTACATTTTTCTGAGTAGCAGCCGCTCGTTTTGCTTCCTCGTCCGCTTTTTTATTCCCCATTGAAATAAAATCTTTACCTGTAGTATGTGCAGCACACTTGCATATTGCAACTTTTCTTGGCAGTTGAATGGCATCCAGTAGCTGCAAAATGAGATCTTTATGTGTAATAGGTTTCCCTGTAGATGTTACCATGCCTCTATTTTTCCACTGTTGTGCAAACACGTGAAGTGTCGAGAATGCATACTGGCTATCTGTATATACAGTTATATCTTTATTTCTCCCTATTTTGCACGCCTCTGTAAGTGCAACAAGTTCTGCTGCCTGTGCAGAGAAATGCGACGGTAAGGAGCCTGACTTCAAAACTTTGTCAGATGTTACTACAGCATATCCACTTACATTTGTCCCGTCAGGATTCTTTTTACATGAGCCATCTACAAATATCACAATATCAGCAGCATCAAGTGGTACATCGGTGAGATCTGGTCTTGGTAAAACTCTAGCACTAGTTTCTCCTACACAATCATGTGCTATTCCATCTGTTTCATTTGGTAGCAGGGTTGATGGGTTTAATGTAGTGCATCTCTCTATAGTGAGATGTGGCTGTGACAGTAGGATAGTCATACAACTAAGATGTCGCGCTGGTGACATAAAGGCTATTTTGTTCTGCATAGAAGTGCTGAGACCGCATGTGACACCATAAGTGTCAGTGGGTGAAATAACACTATAGAAGCAGAACTCTGCACACTGAGTGCAGCTGCCTGTACTGCCTGCAAACAAGGTGTCATAGCTTTTGTGCAACCTGATCTCACAGAAATGCGTGAAAGAAGCACGACCTCTTAATAACGCATTGCGTGCTCCTGGCACGCATTGTGTAAGAATTCCGTGTGATCACCACGCAAACAGTCTTCACTGAAAGTCAATTAGGATCCGTTCCGTGGCGGACACACGCATTAGGCTCGTTCGACTTGATGTAGCCGCCTGCAGCGCGCCACCTAACGTGATGTATTGTGGGTTGAAAGCGATGCATGATGGCTAGAATTTGTGTCCGACTTAGCAGCCGACTGCATAGACGTCACAGGGTCGCGACCATATCACGTGACCCAAAACATCGCGAGAACAAGTTTTTCAGAGCCGCTTCTTGCGGCGCTTGGCAGCGCGGTGAACGGTGGCTGCAACTGGCTTGTCCACACCTCCGCTACAGCGGAATGGTTCTCATTGGTTAAAAGTTCAATGACGTGTGTTCAGGTCCGCACTCGGCGGCCACCTTGTGGGGAAATGATACTTTTTATTTTGGTCGCATTGATCTCATGGCTTGATCTAAAGTTCCGTGCATTGTGTTGTGAGTCGGCCTATTATATGTGAGGTCTGGTTAATAGAAACATAGAATGATAATAAAAATATACTGGAAAAAATAATGCCTTCCACATGTTGCCTTGCGTGTGTGTGTGTGTGTGTATGTATTTATGTATATATGTATGTGTGTGTGTGTGTGTGTGTGTGTGTGTGTGTGTGTGTAATATATATGTTTTATATATATATAAAACATATCCTCTTTGGTTTGCTGCTGTATTCTATCGCTTGAGCAACATAGTCACGTTGACTTTGTTGTCCGACTTGACGGCGTTTGCCTGCCGTCTCTTTTAGAGCCCGCCCCCTCAGACACCTGCAGCTCTCGTCGGCGTGATAAGTCAAGTCAAGTCAAGCCAAGACCATAGGCTCGTTCGGGATGGGCTTGGCTTGACTTGACTTGACTTACCACGCCGACGAGAGCTGCAGGTGTCTGAGGGGGCGGGCTCTAAAAGAGACGGCAGCCAAACGCCGTCAAGTCGGACAACAAAGTCAACGTGACTATAGTGCTCAAGCGATAGAACACAGCAGCAAACCAAAGAGATATGTTTTATATATATATATATATATATATATATATATATATATATATATATATATATATATATATATTACACACACACACACACACACACACACACACACACACACACATATATACATAAATAAATACATACACACACACACACACACGCAAGGCAACATGTGGAAGGCATTCTTTTTTCCCAGTATATTTTTATTATCATTCTATGTTTGTATTAACCAGACCTCACATATAATAGGCCTACTCACAACACAATGCACGGAACTTTAGATCAAGCCATGAGATCAATGCGACCAAAATAAAAAGTATCATCTCACCACAAGGTGGCCGCCGAGTGCGGACCTGAACATACGTCATTGAACTTTTAACCAATGAGAACCATTCCGCTGTAGCGGAGGTGTGGACAAGCCAGTTGCAGCCACCGTTCACCGCGCTGCCAAGCGCCGCAAGAAGCGGCTCTTAAAAACTTGTTCTCGCGATGTTTTGGGTCACGTGATATGGTCGCGACCCTGTGACGTCTTTGCAGTCGGCTGCTAAGTCGGACACAAAGGGTGCAGTCGAATAGTCAAAAAATAAGGTCCTAACTCCTATTCCTATCTCCTATTCCTTGACCTCTGGGGAAAACGTCACGGGGTCAAGGAAAGGCGATAGGAGAACTCAAAAGGATTTAGGAATAGTCGACCGCGGTGTTCAGAGAATCCGACCGGACTTTCACTAAGCTACGTCATTATATCGCGGCCGCTGATGATTGACAGCTGATGATCGGCACCGGCGATTGACGTGCGTCTGCGCTGGAGAAACTACAATAATGGACTACAAAAAGCGCATCTTCCACTTCTCCACATGTTGGTTTTATCAACAGCTGGTTCACTGACCGGCTTCAGGTCCAGCAGCTCCTCCTTTCTGTTTGACCGTTGTTTTATTTACTTTTCATTTGTGGTTTTAGTTTCGTTTTTGTCAAACATTTGTAACATGATTGAAATAAATAAAAAAAAAACATTAAATTATTATCACTGTCCACACATTTATCATCACTATTCCAATTACTCTGTCTGCATGAAAGTCATTGTTAAATATGTAAATGCACCTATCGTTTGTTTTCATGAACGGCCGAGGTGTGCGGCACTTTAAATGTTGCTCTCGCAAAGAATTGTGGGTCGGCGTAATCTCCTTTCCTATGGCATAGGAAGGTCCGTTGCATCCTATGCTAAAGGAGCTCTGAAAGGAAGCATTGGAGCTCCTTTCCTATGCATTTAGAGAATTCGAACAGCTCTTATCATGGCGGCCACTTGTTTACTTCCGGGTCACTTCTTCAGTTAGGAACCTTCCTAAGCAAAAAAGACTATTCGACTGCACCCAAATTCTAGCCATCATGCATCGCTTTCAACCCACAATACATCACGTTAGGTGGCGCGCTGCAGGCGGCTACATCAAGTCGAACGAGCCTACTCTCTCCGGTTTCAGCCAAAGGCCTCTTTATTATTTCAAATCACAAAATTATATTACTGTTATTTCTTCCATTGTAGCACAGTGTTTCTAGTAGTGATGGCGAGATGAAGCCTCATGAGGCATCGAACCACTTGAGCCAATTGGTTCGACAAAGGGTTCATTTCTCGAAGCTTCATGTGCACACGATACCACCTACTGGCCAAGTGTATAATCACAGGCAGCTGTATCTGAACCACATAATGTGTGATGCATTGAATTTTTGTGTCTGTTATGTCTGTTGGGAATGACTATGAATTACAAAAAATGGATAACCAAATAATTACTCAAAGATCATTCAAGCTGTTATATTACTCTATACAGACAGTGTGGTAACAGGGAGAAGACATTAGGGGAAACTGATCCCGGACCGGTAGTCGAACCCGTGATCGCCGCGTCGAGGACGTTGAGTCACTGTACATGAGGCGGCTGCCCTATCCACTGCGCCACTGGCCGCTCCATGATGAAATAATTTCTGTACATAAATAATTACATATGTGTATAATAAATTGTTTGAATGTATTCTGTGTGTAAATTTTCCCCAAATGGTAAAATCATCACTCTCCTAAATCTCTCTCTCTCTCTCTCTCTCTCTCTCTCTCTCTCTCTCTCTCTCTCTCTCTCTCTCCCCAAACTCTCCAAACTATCTTCAAATTATATAAACGCTATTCAACCTCTAGTATCCAAACTATCCAAACTCTCAACTGACCGCAACTCTGCTTCAAAACCCACATTTTGAATGGAGCCTGAGGGTTCTATATAGCTGTAAAACCTCGCGGCAAACTCTGAACCACTTTCCGAAGCAGTCACGTGGTACAGCCGGGCAGCGAGGCTTCGGACGTCATCATTTTTGGCCCCTCCCCTAAATGAAGCAAGCCTCGATACGCGCTTCGCGGAAACGCCCCCTCCATTACTCGACACACGCTTCGAAGCCTCGGCGCATCTCGTAACATCACTAGTAGGTACCCCTTTGTCAAATAAGTTCAGTGTGAAGACGATATTACTCGCAGCTAAGCTAAAGCAGCCCGAACAACTTTTATGTCGTGTATTTCGTGTTTTCATTTGTGTAATGTGTAGCTAAGAGCTAAAAAAAACAGCTTACACGGTCAAGTTGTCTCACAGTGGAGAACGAGCGAGAAACGAGCCGCCATTTTAGGGCGCGGTTTGTATTTAAGTTGCTAGTTAATCTGTATTTCAGTACTAGTACTTTATTTTCATTTCATTTTCTGGATTATGTGAAGCTAAAATGCCTGCATGGGCGTTGCCTTGTTGTATGGCAGGCCAGGTTTTTAGTCGGGATCGCTGGTGTGTGAATACACCTGCTGTGGAAACAAGATGGCGAGCTACCCATAGGAGAGAGAGTCTGAGCGGAGGATCACCTGTGCTGCAAAACTCACCTACACACGGGGAAAGAGACACTGATTCTGACACTGGGATCGTGGCAGGACAGAACGGACAGGTTTGCAGCAACACAGTGAATTTCATTTGGACTGGGAAAGGACTTAACCAGAAGACTGGTCATATATCAAACTGAAGAAATCTGAGTTATTGATTATATTGATCTGTGAGATCTGATTGAGTTGTATTTTTGATACATATGTTTTATTTGAATTTTCTTTTCTTTTGTTTACTCACTTTTAATTATTGTGTGCCAATTTGGTATTACATGAATGGGTTTTGTAAAAGTGATTCAAAGTTTTCATGGTGCACAGGGAAGCCAAAGTGCTCCCATACAGCGGATTTAAAGGAGGCAGGAGGCTTCTCCAACTCCGCTCCGTCGCTCGCCATGCTTCCACGCTAAATGTTAAGTCGCCTAATTAATTATGCATGTGCCGATCACGTGAACGCGCAACTATTATTTGTCAGCTGATCCGCGGATCACGTCCATCTGACCCGGGAGGGTTGATCCGTACGGATCACGGGTAATCCGTTACTGCCGATGCTATGGTAGAACGACATCCTTGCAAACCTAAAGCGAACGTCAACGTCCAAGTTTAATGATCTCAGTAGCGGTTTGTCAGCGCTGTTTCACTGGCCAATCAGAGACGCGGATACTCCGCCTCTCTCCTACAAATAAAAATAATAAAAAGAAATAATTATAATATAATAATAATAATAATAATTAATTATTTTTTTCACCAAGGCACAGGGTGCAGTAACATGTTTTCAACGCTCATTCACCCCGTAACATTTAGAGGGGCGCTGTTTTACACATCATGAAACGCTCAATAATTAATGAAGAGAGACGACAGACACATCGCAGAGGGATTACGGAAACTGTTAAAAAAAAAAGTGATTTTATTAAAGGATGGTTATATTTTGAAACAAAGCACTGCTTAAATGCATCGCGGAGAAGCGGTTGCTGCGCGTCTTTTTTTTTTTTACTCCCGACTCGCCAGGATGATGTAGCTTCACGTGGCTGGCCATGCTCGAGGTGTTGCCGTGTTCGTAGGCCATTCTGGTGCCACAGTGCCGACAAGCCGTGGCCGTTTTGTCCACCAACCTTTTCCCGTTTTCATGGTGCACAGGGAAGCCAAAGTGCTCCCATACAGCGGATTTAAATGAGGCAGGAGGCTTCTCCAACTCCGCTCCGCCGCTCGCCATGCTTCCACGCTAAATGTTAAGTAGCCTAATTAATTATGCATGTGCCGATCACGTGAACGCGCAACTATTATTTGTCAGCTGATCCGCGGATCACGTCCATCCCGACCAGTGAGGGTTGATCCGTACGGATCACGGGTAATCCGTGACCACTACTACACTTGGTTTTGACATGTTCATATTTTGGATTCCTGGGCGCCCTTTTATCCATGAACTAGAAGGAACAGACAACGAGGTTGTGTGTTAGCTGTGTGACCGGAAACAAACACTGGCTGTCAAATGTCTGACGGTAGTTCAGTTAGCTTGCAATCATGGGAGCCTCCCGAAAGAGCTCATTTAGCTAACGATATTTTTGTTACAGGTGCATTGACGTTGATATGGCAACATGGTAACTTAGCATAGATCATAGCTAACTAGCTAGCTCGCTAGGAAAGCTATATGTTTCGCTGTGTTGACAGTACGTTTTATTATCTACAGTTAGCGGGTACATAAAACAAGAAATGCTGTCAACCGTACCTCCTTACTGCCGATGCTCTGGTAGAACGACATCCTTTCAAACCAAATAGCGAACGTCAATGTCCAAGTGTACGATCTGAGTGGCGGTTTGTCAGCTGTTTCACTGGCCAATCAGAGACGCGGATACTCCGCCGCTCTCCTACAAATAAAAATAATAAAAATAAATAATTATGATATAATTTAATAATTATAATAATAATAATAATAATAATAATACAAATCCATAAAAAAGTAGCTAGCTTATCAAGAGATGAACACAAAGCAACGAATCTTCCGTTATTTCATTCATTGACGTTGACGTCGATCACATACTGCGATTTGATTGGCCTGATGCCAAAGAGTTTGCGGCTTCCCTTTACACTGTCCTGACCAATCACAGGGGAGCAGTGTTGTGACAATAGCCTCACCTGATTGGTCAATCATTCTTTTTTCTTTTCACCAAGGCACAGGGTGCAGTAACATGTTTCCAACGCTCATTCACCCCGTAACATTTAGAGGGGCGCTGTTTTACACATCATGAAACGCTCAATAATTAATGAAGAGAGACGACAGACACCTCACAGAGGGATTACGGAAACTGTTAAAAAAAAGTGATTTTATTAAAGCATGGTTATATTTTGAAACAAAGCACTGCTTAAATGCATCGCGGAGAAGCGGTTGGCTGGCCATGCTCGAGGTGTTGCCGTGTTCGTAGGCCATTCTGGTGCCACAGTGCCGACACACCGTGGCCGTTTTGTCCACCAACCTTTTCCCGTTTTTATGGTGCACAGGGAAGCCAAATTGCTCCCATACAGCGGATTTAAAGGAGGCAGGAGGCTTCTCCAACTCCGCTCCCCCGCTCGCCATGCTTCCAGAACAAGGTCTTCTGGGGAGGATTTAGCAAGCTTCTGCTAGTGAGGGAAGGTTTGGTGCTGATGCCGTGAACAAGATGACTGGCAACATCTGGATCATTTGCCTTCCCATGGTGCACTCTGATAGCTCCTGGTTCTGGCTGGAAATTGTTAAGTCGCCTAATTAATTATGCATGTGCCGATCACGTGAACGCGCAACTATTATTTGTCAGCTGATCCGCGGATCACGTCCATCTGACCCGGGAGGGTTGATCCGTACGGATCACGGGTAATCCGTTACTGCCGATGCTATGGTAGAACGACATCCTTGCAAACCTAAAGCGAACGTCAACGTCCAAGTTTAATGATCTCAGTAGCGGTTTGTCAGCGCTGTTTCACTGGCCAATCAGAGACGCGGATACTCCGCCTCTCTCCTACAAATAAAAATAATAAAAAGAAATAATTATAATATAATAATAATAATAATAATTAATTATTTTTTTCACCAAGGCACAGGGTGCAGTAACATGTTTTCAACGCTCATTCACCCCGTAACATTTAGAGGGGCGCTGTTTTACACATCATGAAACGCTCAATAATTAATGAAGAGAGACGACAGACACATCACAGAGGGATTACGGAAACTGTTAAAAAAAAGTGATTTTATTAAATGATGGTTATATTTTGAAACAAAGCACTGCTTAAATGCATCGCGGAGAAGCGGTTGCTGCGCGTCTTTTTTTTTTTTACTCCCGACTCGCCAGGATGATGTAGCTTCACGTGGCTGGCCATGCTCGAGGTGTTGCCGTGTTCGTAGGCCATTCTGGTGCCACAGTGCCGACAAGCCGTGGCCGTTTTGTCCACCAACCTTTTCCCGTTTTCATGGTGCACAGGGAAGCCAAAGTGCTCCCATACAGCGGATTTAAATGAGGCAGGAGGCTTCTCCAACTCCGCTCCGCCGCTCGCCATGCTTCCACGCTAAATGTTAAGTAGCCTAATTAATTATGCATGTGCCGATCACGTGAACGCGCAACTATTATTTGTCAGCTGATCCGCGGATCACGTCCATCCCGACCAGTGAGGGTTGATCCGTACGGATCACGGGTAATCCGTGACCACTACTACACTTGGTTTTGACATGTTCATATTTTGGATTCCTGGGCGCCCTTTTATCCATGAACTAGAAGGAACAGACAACGAGGTTGTGTGTTAGCTGTGTGACCGGAAACAAACACTGGCTGTCAAATGTCTGACGGTAGTTCAGTTAGCTTGCAATCATGGGAGCCTCCCGAAAGAGCTCATTTAGCTAACGATATTTTTGTTACAGGTGCATTGACGTTGATATGGCAACATGGTAACTTAGCATAGATCATAGCTAACTAGCTAGCTCGCTAGGAAAGCTATATGTTTCGCTGTGTTGACAGTACGTTTTATTATCTACAGTTAGCGGGTACATAAAACAAGAAATGCTGTCAACCGTACCTCCTTACTGCCGATGCTCTGGTAGAACGACATCCTTTCAAACCAAATAGCGAACGTCAATGTCCAAGTGTACGATCTGAGTGGCGGTTTGTCAGCTGTTTCACTGGCCAATCAGAGACGCGGATACTCCGCCGCTCTCCTACAAATAAAAATAATAAAAATAAATAATTATGATATAATTTAATAATTATAATAATAATAATAATAATAATAATAATAATAATAATAATACAAATCCATAAAAAAGTAGCTAGCTTATCAAGAGATGAACACAAAGCAACGAATCTTCCGTTATTTCATTCATTGACGTTGACGTCGATCACATACTGCGATTTGATTGGCCTGATGCCAAAGAGTTTGCGGCTTCCCTTTACACTGTCCTGACCAATCACAGGGGAGCAGTGTTGTGACAATAGCCTCACCTGATTGGTCAATCATTCTTTTTTCTTTTCACCAAGGCACAGGGTGCAGTAACATGTTTCCAACGCTCATTCACCCCGTAACATTTAGAGGGGCGCTGTTTTACACATCATGAAACGCTCAATAATTAATGAAGAGAGACGACAGACACCTCACAGAGGGATTACGGAAACTGTTAAAAAAAAGTGATTTTATTAAAGCATGGTTATATTTTGAAACAAAGCACTGCTTAAATGCATCGCGGAGAAGCGGTTGGCTGGCCATGCTCGAGGTGTTGCCGTGTTCGTAGGCCATTCTGGTGCCACAGTGCCGACACACCGTGGCCGTTTTGTCCACCAACCTTTTCCCGTTTTCATGGTGCACAGGGAAGCCAAATTGCTCCCATACAGCGGATTTAAAGGAGGCAGGAGGCTTCTCCAACTCCGCTCCCCCGCTCGCCATGCTTCCACGCTAAATGTTAAGTCGCCTAATTAATTATGCATGTGCCGATCACGTGAACGCGCAACTATTATTTGTCAGCTGATCCGCGGATCACGTCCATCTGACCCGGGAGGGTTGATCCGTACGGATCACGGGTAATCCGTTACTGCCGATGCTATGGTAGAACGACATCCTTGCAAACCTAAAGCGAACGTCAACGTCCAAGTTTAATGATCTCAGTAGCGGTTTGTCAGCGCTGTTTCACTGGCCAATCAGAGACGCGGATACTCCGCCTCTCTCCTACAAATAAAAATAATAAAAAGAAATAATTATAATATAATAATAATAATAATAATTAATTATTTTTTTCACCAAGGCACAGGGTGCAGTAACATGTTTTCAACGCTCATTCACCCCGTAACATTTAGAGGGGCGCTGTTTTACACATCATGAAACGCTCAATAATTAATGAAGAGAGACGACAGACACATCGCAGAGGGATTACGGAAACTGTTAAAAAAAAAAGTGATTTTATTAAAGGATGGTTATATTTTGAAACAAAGCACTGCTTAAATGCATCGCGGAGAAGCGGTTGCTGCGCGTCTTTTTTTTTTTTACTCCCGACTCGCCAGGATGATGTAGCTTCACGTGGCTGGCCATGCTCGAGGTGTTGCCGTGTTCGTAGGCCATTCTGGTGCCACAGTGCCGACAAGCCGTGGCCGTTTTGTCCACCAACCTTTTCCCGTTTTCATGGTGCACAGGGAAGCCAAAGTGCTCCCATACAGCGGATTTAAATGAGGCAGGAGGCTTCTCCAACTCCGCTCCGCCGCTCGCCATGCTTCCACGCTAAATGTTAAGTAGCCTAATTAATTATGCATGTGCCGATCACGTGAACGCGCAACTATTATTTGTCAGCTGATCCGCGGATCACGTCCATCCCGACCAGTGAGGGTTGATCCGTACGGATCACGGGTAATCCGTGACCACTACTACACTTGGTTTTGACATGTTCATATTTTGGATTCCTGGGCGCCCTTTTATCCATGAACTAGAAGGAACAGACAACGAGGTTGTGTGTTAGCTGTGTGACCGGAAACAAACACTGGCTGTCAAATGTCTGACGGTAGTTCAGTTAGCTTGCAATCATGGGAGCCTCCCGAAAGAGCTCATTTAGCTAACGATATTTTTGTTACAGGTGCATTGACGTTGATATGGCAACATGGTAACTTAGCATAGATCATAGCTAACTAGCTAGCTCGCTAGGAAAGCTATATGTTTCGCTGTGTTGACAGTACGTTTTATTATCTACAGTTAGCGGGTACATAAAACAAGAAATGCTGTCAACCGTACCTCCTTACTGCCGATGCTCTGGTAGAACGACATCCTTTCAAACCAAATAGCGAACGTCAATGTCCAAGTGTACGATCTGAGTGGCGGTTTGTCAGCTGTTTCACTGGCCAATCAGAGACGCGGATACTCCGCCGCTCTCCTACAAATAAAAATAATAAAAATAAATAATTATGATATAATTTAATAATTATAATAATAATAATAATAATAATAATAATACAAATCCATAAAAAAGTAGCTAGCTTATCAAGAGATGAACACAAAGCAACGAATCTTCCGTTATTTCATTCATTGACGTTGACGTCGATCACATACTGCGATTTGATTGGCCTGATGCCAAAGAGTTTGCGGCTTCCCTTTACACTGTCCTGACCAATCACAGGGGAGCAGTGTTGTGACAATAGCCTCACCTGATTGGTCAATCATTCTTTTTTCTTTTCACCAAGGCACAGGGTGCAGTAACATGTTTCCAACGCTCATTCACCCCGTAACATTTAGAGGGGCGCTGTTTTACACATCATGAAACGCTCAATAATTAATGAAGAGAGACGACAGACACCTCACAGAGGGATTACGGAAACTGTTAAAAAAAAGTGATTTTATTAAAGCATGGTTATATTTTGAAACAAAGCACTGCTTAAATGCATCGCGGAGAAGCGGTTGGCTGGCCATGCTCGAGGTGTTGCCGTGTTCGTAGGCCATTCTGGTGCCACAGTGCCGACACACCGTGGCCGTTTTGTCCACCAACCTTTTCCCGTTTTCATGGTGCACAGGGAAGCCAAATTGCTCCCATACAGCGGATTTAAAGGAGGCAGGAGGCTTCTCCAACTCCGCTCCCCCGCTCGCCATGCTTCCACGCTAAATGTTAAGTCGCCTAATTAATTATGCATGTGCCGATCACGTGAACGCGCAACTATTATTTGTCAGCTGATCCGCGGATCACGTCCATCTGACCCGGGAGGGTTGATCCGTACGGATCACGGGTAATCCGTTACTGCCGATGCTATGGTAGAACGACATCCTTGCAAACCTAAAGCGAACGTCAACGTCCAAGTTTAATGATCTCAGTAGCGGTTTGTCAGCGCTGTTTCACTGGCCAATCAGAGACGCGGATACTCCGCCTCTCTCCTACAAATAAAAATAATAAAAAGAAATAATTATAATATAATAATAATAATAATAATTAATTATTTTTTTCACCAAGGCACAGGGTGCAGTAACATGTTTTCAACGCTCATTCACCCCGTAACATTTAGAGGGGCGCTGTTTTACACATCATGAAACGCTCAATAATTAATGAAGAGAGACGACAGACACATCGCAGAGGGATTACGGAAACTGTTAAAAAAAAAGTGATTTTATTAAAGGATGGTTATATTTTGAAACAAAGCACTGCTTAAATGCATCGCGGAGAAGCGGTTGCTGCGCGTCTTTTTTTTTTTTTACTCCCGACTCGCCAGGATGATGTAGCTTCACGTGGCTGGCCATGCTCGAGGTGTTGCCGTGTTCGTAGGCCATTCTGGTGCCACAGTGCCGACAAGCCGTGGCCGTTTTGTCCACCAACCTTTTCCCGTTTTCATGGTGCACAGGGAAGCCAAAGTGCTCCCATACAGCGGATTTAAATGAGGCAGGAGGCTTCTCCAACTCCGCTCCGCCGCTCGCCATGCTTCCACGCTAAATGTTAAGTAGCCTAATTAATTATGCATGTGCCGATCACGTGAACGCGCAACTATTATTTGTCAGCTGATCCGCGGATCACGTCCATCCCGACCAGTGAGGGTTGATCCGTACGGATCACGGGTAATCCGTGACCACTACTACACTTGGTTTTGACATGTTCATATTTTGGATTCCTGGGCGCCCTTTTATCCATGAACTAGAAGGAACAGACAACGAGGTTGTGTGTTAGCTGTGTGACCGGAAACAAACACTGGCTGTCAAATGTCTGACGGTAGTTCAGTTAGCTTGCAATCATGGGAGCCTCCCGAAAGAGCTCATTTAGCTAACGATATTTTTGTTACAGGTGCATTGACGTTGATATGGCAACATGGTAACTTAGCATAGATCATAGCTAACTAGCTAGCTCGCTAGGAAAGCTATATGTTTCGCTGTGTTGACAGTACGTTTTATTATCTACAGTTAGCGGGTACATAAAACAAGAAATGCTGTCAACCGTACCTCCTTACTGCCGATGCTCTGGTAGAACGACATCCTTTCAAACCAAATAGCGAACGTCAATGTCCAAGTGTACGATCTGAGTGGCGGTTTGTCAGCTGTTTCACTGGCCAATCAGAGACGCGGATACTCCGCCGCTCTCCTACAAATAAAAATAATAAAAATAAATAATTATGATATAATTTAATAATTATAATAATAATAATAATAATAATAATAATACAAATCCATAAAAAAGTAGCTAGCTTATCAAGAGATGAACACAAAGCAACGAATCTTCCGTTATTTCATTCATTGACGTTGACGTCGATCACATACTGCGATTTGATTGGCCTGATGCCAAAGAGTTTGCGGCTTCCCTTTACACTGTCCTGACCAATCACAGGGGAGCAGTGTTGTGACAATAGCCTCACCTGATTGGTCAATCATTCTTTTTTCTTTTCACCAAGGCACAGGGTGCAGTAACATGTTTCCAACGCTCATTCACCCCGTAACATTTAGAGGGGCGCTGTTTTACACATCATGAAACGCTCAATAATTAATGAAGAGAGACGACAGACACCTCACAGAGGGATTACGGAAACTGTTAAAAAAAAGTGATTTTATTAAAGCATGGTTATATTTTGAAACAAAGCACTGCTTAAATGCATCGCGGAGAAGCGGTTGGCTGGCCATGCTCGAGGTGTTGCCGTGTTCGTAGGCCATTCTGGTGCCACAGTGCCGACACACCGTGGCCGTTTTGTCCACCAACCTTTTCCCGTTTTCATGGTGCACAGGGAAGCCAAATTGCTCCCATACAGCGGATTTAAAGGAGGCAGGAGGCTTCTCCAACTCCGCTCCCCCGCTCGCCATGCTTCCACGCTAAATGTTAAGTCGCCTAATTAATTATGCATGTGCCGATCACGTGAACGCGCAACTATTATTTGTCAGCTGATCCGCGGATCACGTCCATCTGACCCGGGAGGGTTGATCCGTACGGATCACGGGTAATCCGTTACTGCCGATGCTATGGTAGAACGACATCCTTGCAAACCTAAAGCGAACGTCAACGTCCAAGTTTAATGATCTCAGTAGCGGTTTGTCAGCGCTGTTTCACTGGCCAATCAGAGACGCGGATACTCCGCCTCTCTCCTACAAATAAAAATAATAAAAAGAAATAATTATAATATAATAATAATAATAATAATTAATTATTTTTTTCACCAAGGCACAGGGTGCAGTAACATGTTTTCAACGCTCATTCACCCCGTAACATTTAGAGGGGCGCTGTTTTACACATCATGAAACGCTCAATAATTAATGAAGAGAGACGACAGACACATCGCAGAGGGATTACGGAAACTGTTAAAAAAAAAGTGATTTTATTAAAGGATGGTTATATTTTGAAACAAAGCACTGCTTAAATGCATCGCGGAGAAGCGGTTGCTGCGCGTCTTTTTTTTTTTTACTCCCGACTCGCCAGGATGATGTAGCTTCACGTGGCTGGCCATGCTCGAGGTGTTGCCGTGTTCGTAGGCCATTCTGGTGCCACAGTGCCGACACACCGTGGCCGTTTTGTCCACCAACCTTTTCCCGTTTTCATGGTGCACAGGGAAGCCAAAGTGCTCCCATACAGCGGATTTAAATGAGGCAGGAGGCTTCTCCAACTCCGCTCCCCCGCTCGCCATGCTTCCACGCTAAATGTTAAGTCGCCTAATTAATTATGCATGTGCCGATCACGTGAACGCGCAACTATTATTTGTCAGCTGATCCGCGGATCACGTCCATCTGACCCGGGAGGGTTGATCCGTACGGATCACGGGTAATCCGTTACTGCCGATGCTATGGTAGAACGACATCCTTGCAAACCTAAAGCGAACGTCAACGTCCAAGTTTAATGATCTCAGTAGCGGTTTGTCAGCGCTGTTTCACTGGCCAATCAGAGACGCGGATACTCCGCCTCTCTCCTACAAATAAAAATAATAAAAATAAATAATTATAATATAATAATAATAATAATAATTAATTATTTTTTTCACCAAGGCACAGGGTGCAGTAACATGTTTTCAACACTCATTCACCCCGTAACATTTAGAGGGGCGCTGTTTTACACATCATGAAACGCTCAATAATTAATGAAGAGAGACGACAGACACATCACAGAGGGATTACGGAAACTGTTAAAAAAAAGTGATTTTATTAAATGATGGTTATATTTTGAAACAAAGCACTGCTTAAATGCATCGCGGAGAAGCGGTTGCTGCGCGTCTTTTTTTTTTTTTTTTTTTTTTTACTCCCGATTCGCCAGGATGATGTAGCTTCACGTGGCTGGCCATGCTCGAGGTGTTGCCGTGTTCGTAGGCCATTCTGGTGCCACAGTGCCGACACACCGTGGCCGTTTTGTCCACCAACCTTTTCCCGTTTTCATGGTGCACAGGGAAGCCAAAGTGCTCCCATACAGCGGATTTAAAGGAGGCAGGAGGCTTCTCCAACTCCGCTCCGCCGCTCGCCATGCTTCCACGCTAAATGTTAAGTAGCCTAATTAATTATGCATGTGCCGATCACGTGAACGCGCAACTATTATTTGTCAGCTGATCCGCGGATCACGTCCATCCCGACCAGTGAGGGTTGATCCGTACGGATCACGGGTAATCCGTGACCACTACTACACTTGGTTTTGACATGTTTATATTTTGGATTCCTGTGCGCCCTTTTATCCATGAACTAGAAGGAACAGACAACGAGGTTGTGTGTTAGCTGTGTGACCGGAAACAAACACTGGCTGTCAAATGTCTGACGGTAGTTCAGTTAGCTTGCAATCATGGGAGCCTCCCGAAAGAGCTCATTTAGCTAACGATATTTTTGTTACAGGTGCATTGACGTTGATATGGCAACATGGTAACTTAGCATAGATCATAGCTAACTAGCTAGCTCGCTAGGAAAGCTATATGTTTCGCTGTGTTGACAGTACGTTTTATTATCTACAGTTAGCGGGTACATAAAACAAGAAATGCTGTCAACCGTACCTCCTTACTGCCGATGCTCTGGTAGAACGACATCCTTTCAAACCAAATAGCGAACGTCAATGTCCAAGTGTACGATCTGAGTGGCGGTTTGTCAGCTGTTTCACTGGCCAATCAGAGACGCGGATACTCCGCCGCTCTCCTACAAATAAAAATAATAAAAATAAATAATTATGATATAATTTAATAATTATAATAATAATAATAATAATAATAATAATACAAATCCATAAAAAAGTAGCTAGCTTATCAAGAGATGAACACAAAGCAACGAATCTTCCGTTATTTCATTCATTGACGTTGACGTCGATCACATACTGCGATTTGATTGGCCTGATGCCAAAGAGTTTGCGGCTTCCCTTTACACTGTCCTGACCAATCACAGGGGAGCAGTGTTGTGACAATAGCCTCACCTGATTGGTCAATCATTCTTTTTTCTTTTCACCAAGGCACAGGGTGCAGTAACATGTTTCCAACGCTCATTCACCCCGTAACATTTAGAGGGGCGCTGTTTTACACATCATGAAACGCTCAATAATTAATGAAGAGAGACGACAGACACCTCACAGAGGGATTACGGAAACTGTTAAAAAAAAGTGATTTTATTAAAGCATGGTTATATTTTGAAACAAAGCACTGCTTAAATGCATCGCGGAGAAGCGGTTGGCTGGCCATGCTCGAGGTGTTGCCGTGTTCGTAGGCCATTCTGGTGCCACAGTGCCGACACACCGTGGCCGTTTTGTCCACCAACCTTTTCCCGTTTTCATGGTGCACAGGGAAGCCAAATTGCTCCCATACAGCGGATTTAAAGGAGGCAGGAGGCTTCTCCAACTCCGCTCGCCATGCTTCCACGCTAAATGTTAAGTCGCCTAATTAATTATGCATGTGCCGATCACGTGAACGCGCAACTATTATTTGTCAGCTGATCCGCGGATCACGTCCATCTGACCCGGGAGGGTTGATCCGTACGGATCACGGGTAATCCGTTACTGCCGATGCTATGGTAGAACGACATCCTTGCAAACCTAAAGCGAACGTCAACGTCCAAGTTTAATGATCTCAGTAGCGGTTTGTCAGCGCTGTTTCACTGGCCAATCAGAGACGCGGATACTCCGCCTCTCTCCTACAAATAAAAATAATAAAAATAAATAATTATAATATAATAATAATAATAATAATAATTAATTATTTTTTTCACCAAGGCACAGGGTGCAGTAACATGTTTTCAACACTCATTCACCCCGTAACATTTAGAGGGGCGCTGTTTTACACATCATGAAACGCTCAATAATTAATGAAGAGAGACGACAGACACATCACAGAGGGATTACGGAAACTGTTAAAAAAAAGTGATTTTATTAAATGATGGTTATATTTTGAAACAAAGCACTGCTTAAATGCATCGCGGAGAAGCGGTTGCTGCGCGTCTTTTTTTTTTTTTTTTTTTTTTTTACTCCCGATTCGCCAGGATGATGTAGCTTCACGTGGCTGGCCATGCTCGAGGTGTTGCCGTGTTCGTAGGCCATTCTGGTGCCACAGTGCCGACACACCGTGGCCGTTTTGTCCACCAACCTTTTCCCGTTTTCATGGTGCACAGGGAAGCCAAAGTGCTCCCATACAGCGGATTTAAAGGAGGCAGGAGGCTTCTCCAACTCCGCTCCGCCGCTCGCCATGCTTCCACGCTAAATGTTAAGTAGCCTAATTAATTATGCATGTGCCGATCACGTGAACGCGCAACTATTATTTGTCAGCTGATCCGCGGATCACGTCCATCCCGACCAGTGAGGGTTGATCCGTACGGATCACGGGTAATCCGTGACCACTACTACACTTGGTTTTGACATGTTGATATTTTGGATTCCTGGGCGCCCTTTTATCCATGAACTAGAAGGAACAGACAACGAGGTTGTGTGTTAGCTGTGTGACCGGAAACAAACACTGGCTGTCAAATGTCTGACGGTAGTTCAGTTAGCTTGCAATCATGGGAGCCTCCCGAAAGAGCTCATTTAGCTAACGATATTTTTGTTACAGGTGCATTGACGTTGATATGGCAACATGGTAACTTAGCATAGATCATAGCTAACTAGCTAGCTCGCTAGGAAAGCTATATGTTTCGCTGTGTTGACAGTACGTTTTATTATCTACAGTTAGCGGGTACATAAAACAAGAAATGCTGTCAACCGTACCTCCTTACTGCCGATGCTCTGGTAGAACGACATCCTTTCAAACCAAATAGCGAACGTCAATGTCCAAGTGTACGATCTGAGTGGCGGTTTGTCAGCTGTTTCACTGGCCAATCAGAGACGCGGATACTCCGCCGCTCTCCTACAAATAAAAATAATAAAAATAAATAATTATGATATAATTTAATAATTATAATAATAATAATAATAATAATAATAATACAAATCCATAAAAAAGTAGCTAGCTTATCAAGAGATGAACACAAAGCAACGAATCTTCCGTTATTTCATTCATTGACGTTGACGTCGATCACATACTGCGATTTGATTGGCCTGATGCCAAAGAGTTTGCGGCTTCCCTTTACACTGTCCTGACCAATCACAGGGGAGCAGTGTTGTGACAATAGCCTCACCTGATTGGTCAATCATTCTTTTTTCTTTTCACCAAGGCACAGGGTGCAGTAACATGTTTCCAACGCTCATTCACCCCGTAACATTTAGAGGGGCGCTGTTTTACACATCATGAAACGCTCAATAATTAATGAAGAGAGACGACAGACACCTCACAGAGGGATTACGGAAACTGTTAAAAAAAAGTGATTTTATTAAAGCATGGTTATATTTTGAAACAAAGCACTGCTTAAATGCATCGCGGAGAAGCGGTTGGCTGGCCATGCTCGAGGTGTTGCCGTGTTCGTAGGCCATTCTGGTGCCACAGTGCCGACACACCGTGGCCGTTTTGTCCACCAACCTTTTCCCGTTTTCATGGTGCACAGGGAAGCCAAATTGCTCCCATACAGCGGATTTAAAGGAGGCAGGAGGCTTCTCCAACTCCGCTCCCCCGCTCGCCATGCTTCCACGCTAAATGTTAAGTCGCCTAATTAATTATGCATGTGCCGATCACGTGAACGCGCAACTATTATTTGTCAGCTGATCCGCGGATCACGTCCATCTGACCCGGGAGGGTTGATCCGTACGGATCACGGGTAATCCGTTACTGCCGATGCTATGGTAGAACGACATCCTTGCAAACCTAAAGCGAACGTCAACGTCCAAGTTTAATGATCTCAGTAGCGGTTTGTCAGCGCTGTTTCACTGGCCAATCAGAGACGCGGATACTCCGCCTCTCTCCTACAAATAAAAATAATAAAAATAAATAATTATAATATAATAATAATAATAATAATTAATTATTTTTTTCACCAAGGCACAGGGTGCAGTAACATGTTTTCAACACTCATTCACCCCGTAACATTTAGAGGGGCGCTGTTTTACACATCATGAAACGCTCAATAATTAATGAAGAGAGACGACAGACACATCACAGAGGGATTACGGAAACTGTTAAAAAAAAGTGATTTTATTAAATGATGGTTATATTTTGAAACAAAGCACTGCTTAAATGCATCGCGGAGAAGCGGTTGGCTGGCCATGCTCGAGGTGTTGCCGTGTTCGTAGGCCATTCTGGTGCCACAGTGCCGAAACACCGTGGCCGTTTTGTCCACCAACCTTTTCCCGTTTTCATGGTGCACAGGGAAGCCAAATTGCTCCCATACAGCGGATTTAAAGGAGGCAGGAGGCTTCTCCAACTCCGCTCCCCCGCTCGCCATGCTTCCACGCTAAATGTTAAGTCGCCTAATTAATTATGCATGTGCCGATCACGTGAACGCGCAACTATTATTTGTCAGCTGATCCGCGGATCACGTCCATCTGACCCGGGAGGGTTGATCCGTACGGATCACGGGTAATCCGTTACTGCCGATGCTATGGTAGAACGACATCCTTGCAAACCTAAAGCGAACGTCAACGTCCAAGTTTAATGATCTCAGTAGCGGTTTGTCAGCGCTGTTTCACTGGCCAATCAGAGACGCGGATACTCCGCCTCTCTCCTACAAATAAAAATAATAAAAATAAATAATTATAATATAATAATAATAATAATAATTAATTATTTTTTTCACCAAGGCACAGGGTGCAGTAACATGTTTTCAACACTCATTCACCCCGTAACATTTAGAGGGGCGCTGTTTTACACATCATGAAACGCTCAATAATTAATGAAGAGAGACGACAGACACATCACAGAGGGATTACGGAAACTGTTAAAAAAAAGTGATTTTATTAAAGCATGGTTATATTTTGAAACAAAGCACTGCTTAAATGCATCGCGGAGAAGCGGTTGGCTGGCCATGCTCGAGGTGTTGCCGTGTTCGTAGGCCATTCTGGTGCCACAGTGCCGACACACCGTGGCCGTTTTGTCCACCAACCTTTTCCCGTTTTCATGGTGCACAGGGAAGCCAAATTGCTCCCATACAGCGGATTTAAAGGAGGCAGGAGGCTTCTCCAACTCCGCTCCCCCGCTCGCCATGCTTCCACGCTAAATGTTAAGTCGCCTAATTAATTATGCATGTGCCGATCACGTGAACGCGCAACTATTATTTGTCAGCTGATCCGCGGATCACGTCCATCTGACCCGGGAGGGTTGATCCGTACGGATCACGGGTAATCCGTTACTGCCGATGATATGGTAGAACGACATCCTTGCAAACCTAAAGCGAACGTCAACGTCCAAGTTTAATGATCTCAGTAGCGGTTTGTCAGCGCTGTTTCACTGGCCAATCAGAGACGCGGATACTCCGCCTCTCTCCTACAAATAAAAATAATAAAAATAAATAATTATAATATAATAATAATAATAATAATTAATTATTTTTTTCACCAAGGCACAGGGTGCAGTAACATGTTTTCAACACTCATTCACCCCGTAACATTTAGAGGGGCGCTGTTTTACACATCATGAAACGCTCAATAATTAATGAAGAGAGACGACAGACACATCACAGAGGGATTACGGAAACTGTTAAAAAAAAGTGATTTTATTAAATGATGGTTATATTTTGAAACAAAGCACTGCTTAAATGCATCGCGGAGAAGCGGTTGCTGCGCGTCTTTTTTTTTTTTTTTTTTTTTTTTACTCCCGATTCGCCAGGATGATGTAGCTTCACGTGGCTGGCCATGCTCGAGGTGTTGCCGTGTTCGTAGGCCATTCTGGTGCCACAGTGCCGACACACCGTGGCCGTTTTGTCCACCAACCTTTTCCCGTTTTCATGGTGCACAGGGAAGCCAAATTGCTCCCATACAGCGGATTTAAAGGAGGCAGGAGGCTTCTCCAACTCCGCTCCCCCGCTCGCCATGCTTCCACGCTAAATGTTAAGTCGCCTAATTAATTATGCATGTGCCGATCACGTGAACGCGCAACTATTATTTGTCAGCTGATCCGCGGATCACGTCCATCTGACCCGGGAGGGTTGATCCGTACGGATCACGGGTAATCCGTTACTGCCGATGCTATGGTAGAACGACATCCTTGCAAACCTAAAGCGAACGTCAACGTCCAAGTTTAATGATCTCAGTAGCGGTTTGTCAGCGCTGTTTCACTGGCCAATCAGAGACGCGGATACTCCGCCTCTCTCCTACAAATAAAAATAATAAAAAGAAATAATTATAATATAATAATAATAATAATAATTAATTATTTTTTTCACCAAGGCACAGGGTGCAGTAACATGTTTTCAACGCTCATTCACCCCGTAACATTTAGAGGGGCGCTGTTTTACACATCATGAAACGCTCAATAATTAATGAAGAGAGACGACAGACACATCGCAGAGGGATTACGGAAACTGTTAAAAAAAAAAGTGATTTTATTAAAGGATGGTTATATTTTGAAACAAAGCACTGCTTAAATGCATCGCGGAGAAGCGGTTGCTGCGCGTCTTTTTTTTTTTTACTCCCGACTCGCCAGGATGATGTAGCTTCACGTGGCTGGCCATGCTCGAGGTGTTGCCGTGTTCGTAGGCCATTCTGGTGCCACAGTGCCGACAAGCCGTGGCCGTTTTGTCCACCAACCTTTTCCCGTTTTCATGGTGCACAGGGAAGCCAAAGTGCTCCCATACAGCGGATTTAAATGAGGCAGGAGGCTTCTCCAACTCCGCTCCGCCGCTCGCCATGCTTCCACGCTAAATGTTAAGTAGCCTAATTAATTATGCATGTGCCGATCACGTGAACGCGCAACTATTATTTGTCAGCTGATCCGCGGATCACGTCCATCCCGACCAGTGAGGGTTGATCCGTACGGATCACGGGTAATCCGTGACCACTACTACACTTGGTTTTGACATGTTGATATTTTGGATTCCTGGGCGCCCTTTTATCCATGAACTAGAAGGAACAGACAACGAGGTTGTGTGTTAGCTGTGTGACCGGAAACAAACACTGGCTGTCAAATGTCTGACGGTAGTTCAGTTAGCTTGCAATCATGGGAGCCTCCCGAAAGAGCTCATTTAGCTAACGATATTTTTGTTACAGGTGCATTGACGTTGATATGGCAACATGGTAACTTAGCATAGATCATAGCTAACTAGCTAGCTCGCTAGGAAAGCTATATGTTTCGCTGTGTTGACAGTACGTTTTATTATCTACAGTTAGCGGGTACATAAAACAAGAAATGCTGTCAACCGTACCTCCTTACTGCCGATGCTCTGGTAGAACGACATCCTTTCAAACCAAATAGCGAACGTCAATGTCCAAGTGTACGATCTGAGTGGCGGTTTGTCAGCTGTTTCACTGGCCAATCAGAGACGCGGATACTCCGCCGCTCTCCTACAAATAAAAATAATAAAAATAAATAATTATGATATAATTTAATAATTATAATAATAATAATAATAATAATAATACAAATCCATAAAAAAGTAGCTAGCTTATCAAGAGATGAACACAAAGCAACGAATCTTCCGTTATTTCATTCATTGACGTTGACGTCGATCACATACTGCGATTTGATTGGCCTGATGCCAAAGAGTTTGCGGCTTCCCTTTACACTGTCCTGACCAATCACAGGGGAGCAGTGTTGTGACAATAGCCTCACCTGATTGGTCAATCATTCTTTTTTCTTTTCACCAAGGCACAGGGTGCAGTAACATGTTTCCAACGCTCATTCACCCCGTAACATTTAGAGGGGCGCTGTTTTACACATCATGAAACGCTCAATAATTAATGAAGAGAGACGACAGACACCTCACAGAGGGATTACGGAAACTGTTAAAAAAAAGTGATTTTATTAAAGCATGATTATATTTTGAAACAAAGCACTGCTTAAATGCATCGCGGAGAAGCGGTTGGCTGGCCATGCTCGAGGTGTTGCCGTGTTCGTAGGCCATTCTGGTGCCACAGTGCCGACACACCGTGGCCGTTTTGTCCACCAACCTTTTCCCGTTTTCATGGTCCACAGGGAAGCCAAATTGCTCCCATACAGCGGATTTAAAGGAGGCAGGAGGCTTCTCCAACTCCGCTCCCCCGCTCGCCATGCTTCCACGCTAAATGTTAAGTCGCCTAATTAATTATGCATGTGCCGATCACGTGAACGCGCAACTATTATTTGTCAGCTGATCCGCGGATCACGTCCATCTGACCCGGGAGGGTTGATCCGTACGGATCACGGGTAATCCGTTACTGCCGATGCTATGGTAGAACGACATCCTTGCAAACCTAAAGCGAACGTCAACGTCCAAGTTTAATGATCTCAGTAGCGGTTTGTCAGCGCTGTTTCACTGGCCAATCAGAGACGCGGATACTCCGCCTCTCTCCTACAAATAAAAATAATAAAAATAAATAATTATAATATAATAATAATAATAATAATTAATTATTTTTTTCACCAAGGCACAGGGTGCAGTAACATGTTTTCAACACTCATTCACCCCGTAACATTTAGAGGGGCGCTGTTTTACACATCATGAAACGCTCAATAATTAATGAAGAGAGACGACAGACACATCACAGAGGGATTACGGAAACTGTTAAAAAAAAGTGATTTTATTAAATGATGGTTATATTTTGAAACAAAGCACTGCTTAAATGCATCGCGGAGAAGCGGTTGGCTGGCCATGCTCGAGGTGTTGCCGTGTTCGTAGGCCATTCTGGTGCCACAGTGCCGACACACCGTGGCCGTTTTGTCCACCAACCTTTTCCCGTTTTCATGGTGCACAGGGAAGCCAAATTGCTCCCATACAGCGGATTTAAAGGAGGCAGGAGGCTTCTCCAACTCCGCTCCCCCGCTCGCCATGCTTCCACGCTAAATGTTAAGTCGCCTAATTAATTATGCATGTGCCGATCACGTGAACGCGCAACTATTATTTGTCAGCTGATCCGCGGATCACGTCCATCTGACCCGGGAGGGTTGATCCGTACGGATCACGGGTAATCCGTTACTGCCGATGCTATGGTAGAACGACATCCTTGCAAACCTAAAGCGAACGTCAACGTCCAAGTTTAATGATCTCAGTAGCGGTTTGTCAGCGCTGTTTCACTGGCCAATCAGAGACGCGGATACTCCGCCTCTCTCCTACAAATAAAAATAATAAAAATAAATAATTATAATATAATAATAATAATAATAATTAATTATTTTTTTCACCAAGGCACAGGGTGCAGTAACATGTTTTCAACACTCATTCACCCCGTAACATTTAGAGGGGCGCTGTTTTACACATCATGAAACGCTCAATAATTAATGAAGAGAGACGACAGACACATCACAGAGGGATTACGGAAACTGTTAAAAAAAAGTGATTTTATTAAATGATGGTTATATTTTGAAACAAAGCACTGCTTAAATGCATCGCGGAGAAGCGGTTGCTGCGCGTCTTTTTTTTACTCCCGATTCGCCAGGATGATGTAGCTTCACGTGGCTGGCCATGCTCGAGGTGTTGCCGTGTTCGTAGGCCATTCTGGTGCCACAGTGCCGACACACCGTGGCCGTTTTGTCCACCAACCTTTTCCCGTTTTCATGGTGCACAGGGAAGCCAAATTGCTCCCATACAGCGGATTTAAAGGAGGCAGGAGGCTTCTCCAACTCCGCTCCCCCGCTCGCCATGCTTCCACGCTAAATGTTAAGTCGCCTAATTAATTATGCATGTGCCGATCACGTGAACGCGCAACTATTATTTGTCAGCTGATCCGCGGATCACGTCCATCTGACCCGGGAGGGTTGATCCGTACGGATCACGGGTAATCCGTTACTGCCGATGCTATGGTAGAACGACATCCTTGCAAACCTAAAGCGAACGTCAACGTCCAAGTTTAATGATCTCAGTAGCGGTTTGTCAGCGCTGTTTCACTGGCCAATCAGAGACGCGGATACTCCGCCTCTCTCCTACAAATAAAAATAATAAAAAGAAATAATTATAATATAATAATAATAATAATAATTAATTATTTTTTTCACCAAGGCACAGGGTGCAGTAACATGTTTTCAACGCTCATTCACCCCGTAACATTTAGAGGGGCGCTGTTTTACACATCATGAAACGCTCAATAATTAATGAAGAGAGACGACAGACACATCGCAGAGGGATTACGGAAACTGTTAAAAAAAAAAGTGATTTTATTAAAGGATGGTTATATTTTGAAACAAAGCACTGCTTAAATGCATCGCGGAGAAGCGGTTGCTGCGCGTCTTTTTTTTTTTTACTCCCGACTCGCCAGGATGATGTAGCTTCACGTGGCTGGCCATGCTCGAGGTGTTGCCGTGTTCGTAGGCCATTCTGGTGCCACAGTGCCGACAAGCCGTGGCCGTTTTGTCCACCAACCTTTTCCCGTTTTCATGGTGCACAGGGAAGCCAAAGTGCTCCCATACAGCGGATTTAAATGAGGCAGGAGGCTTCTCCAACTCCGCTCCGCCGCTCGCCATGCTTCCACGCTAAATGTTAAGTAGCCTAATTAATTATGCATGTGCCGATCACGTGAACGCGCAACTATTATTTGTCACCTGATCCGCGGATCACGTCCATCCCGACCAGTGAGGGTTGATCCGTACGGATCACGGGTAATCCGTGACCACTACTACACTTGGTTTTGACATGTTCATATTTTGGATTCCTGGGCGCCCTTTTATCCATGAACTAGAAGGAACAGACAACGAGGTTGTGTGTTAGCTGTGTGACCGGAAACAAACACTGGCTGTCAAATGTCTGACGGTAGTTCAGTTAGCTTGCAATCATGGGAGCCTCCCGAAAGAGCTCATTTAGCTAACGATATTTTTGTTACAGGTGCATTGACGTTGATATGGCAACATGGTAACTTAGCATAGATCATAGCTAACTAGCTAGCTCGCTAGGAAAGCTATATGTTTCGCTGTGTTGACAGTACGTTTTATTATCTACAGTTAGCGGGTACATAAAACAAGAAATGCTGTCAACCGTACCTCCTTACTGCCGATGCTCTGGTAGAACGACATCCTTTCAAACCAAATAGCGAACGTCAATGTCCAAGTGTACGATCTGAGTGGCGGTTTGTCAGCTGTTTCACTGGCCAATCAGAGACGCGGATACTCCGCCGCTCTCCTACAAATAAAAATAATAAAAATAAATAATTATGATATAATTTAATAATTATAATAATAATAATAATAATAATAATACAAATCCATAAAAAAGTAGCTAGCTTATCAAGAGATGAACACAAAGCAACGAATCTTCCGTTATTTCATTCATTGACGTTGACGTCGATCACATACTGCGATTTGATTGGCCTGATGCCAAAGAGTTTGCGGCTTCCCTTTACACTGTCCTGACCAATCACAGGGGAGCAGTGTTGTGACAATAGCCTCACCTGATTGGTCAATCATTCTTTTTTCTTTTCACCAAGGCACAGGGTGCAGTAACATGTTTCCAACGCTCATTCACCCCGTAACATTTAGAGGGGCGCTGTTTTACACATCATGAAACGCTCAATAATTAATGAAGAGAGACGACAGACACCTCACAGAGGGATTACGGAAACTGTTAAAAAAAAGTGATTTTATTAAAGCATGATTATATTTTGAAACAAAGCACTGCTTAAATGCATCGCGGAGAAGCGGTTGGCTGGCCATGCTCGAGGTGTTGCCGTGTTCGTAGGCCATTCTGGTGCCACAGTGCCGACACACCGTGGCCGTTTTGTCCACCAACCTTTTCCCGTTTTCATGGTGCACAGGGAAGCCAAATTGCTCCCATACAGCGGATTTAAAGGAGGCAGGAGGCTTCTCCAACTCCGCTCCCCCGCTCGCCATGCTTCCACGCTAAATGTTAAGTCGCCTAATTAATTATGCATGTGCCGATCACGTGAACGCGCAACTATTATTTGTCAGCTGATCCGCGGATCACGTCCATCTGACCCGGGAGGGTTGATCCGTACGGATCACGGGTAATCCGTTACTGCCGATGCTATGGTAGAACGACATCCTTGCAAACCTAAAGCGAACGTCAACGTCCAAGTTTAATGATCTCAGTAGCGGTTTGTCAGCGCTGTTTCACTGGCCAATCAGAGACGCGGATACTCCGCCTCTCTCCTACAAATAAAAATAATAAAAAGAAATAATTATAATATAATAATAATAATAATAATTAATTATTTTTTTCACCAAGGCACAGGGTGCAGTAACATGTTTTCAACGCTCATTCACCCCGTAACATTTAGAGGGGCGCTGTTTTACACATCATGAAACGCTCAATAATTAATGAAGAGAGACGACAGACACATCGCAGAGGGATTACGGAAACTGTTAAAAAAAAAAGTGATTTTATTAAAGGATGGTTATATTTTGAAACAAAGCACTGCTTAAATGCATCGCGGAGAAGCGGTTGCTGCGCGTCTTTTTTTTTTTTACTCCCGACTCGCCAGGATGATGTAGCTTCACGTGGCTGGCCATGCTCGAGGTGTTGCCGTGTTCGTAGGCCATTCTGGTGCCACAGTGCCGACAAGCCGTGGCCGTTTTGTCCACCAACCTTTTCCCGTTTTCATGGTGCACAGGGAAGCCAAAGTGCTCCCATACAGCGGATTTAAATGAGGCAGGAGGCTTCTCCAACTCCGCTCCGCCGCTCGCCATGCTTCCACGCTAAATGTTAAGTAGCCTAATTAATTATGCATGTGCCGATCACGTGAACGCGCAACTATTATTTGTCAGCTGATCCGCGGATCACGTCCATCCCGACCAGTGAGGGTTGATCCGTACGGATCACGGGTAATCCGTGACCACTACTACACTTGGTTTTGACATGTTCATATTTTGGATTCCTGGGCGCCCTTTTATCCATGAACTAGAAGGAACAGACAACGAGGTTGTGTGTTAGCTGTGTGACCGGAAACAAACACTGGCTGTCAAATGTCTGACGGTAGTTCAGTTAGCTTGCAATCATGGGAGCCTCCCGAAAGAGCTCATTTAGCTAACGATATTTTTGTTACAGGTGCATTGACGTTGATATGGCAACATGGTAACTTAGCATAGATCATAGCTAACTAGCTAGCTCGCTAGGAAAGCTATATGTTTCGCTGTGTTGACAGTACGTTTTATTATCTACAGTTAGCGGGTACATAAAACAAGAAATGCTGTCAACCGTACCTCCTTACTGCCGATGCTCTGGTAGAACGACATCCTTTCAAACCAAATAGCGAACGTCAATGTCCAAGTGTACGATCTGAGTGGCGGTTTGTCAGCTGTTTCACTGGCCAATCAGAGACGCGGATACTCCGCCGCTCTCCTACAAATAAAAATAATAAAAATAAGTAATTATGATATAATTTAATAATTATAATAATAATAATAATAATAATAATACAAATCCATAAAAAAGTAGCTAGCTTATCAAGAGATGAACACAAAGCAACGAATCTTCCGTTATTTCATTCATTGACGTTGACGTCGATCACATACTGCGATTTGATTGGCCTGATGCCAAAGAGTTTGCGGCTTCCCTTTACACTGTCCTGACCAATCACAGGGGAGCAGTGTTGTGACAATAGCCTCACCTGATTGGTCAATCATTCTTTTTTCTTTTCACCAAGGCACAGGGTGCAGTAACATGTTTCCAACGCTCATTCACCCCGTAACATTTAGAGGGGCGCTGTTTTACACATCATGAAACGCTCAATAATTAATGAAGAGAGACGACAGACACCTCACAGAGGGATTACGGAAACTGTTAAAAAAAAGTGATTTTATTAAAGCATGGTTATATTTTGAAACAAAGCACTGCTTAAATGCATCGCGGAGAAGCGGTTGGCTGGCCATGCTCGAGGTGTTGCCGTGTTCGTAGGCCATTCTGGTGCCACAGTGCCGACACACCGTGGCCGTTTTGTCCACCAACCTTTTCCCGTTTTCATGGTGCACAGGGAAGCCAAATTGCTCCCATACAGCGGATTTAAAGGAGGCAGGAGGCTTCTCCAACTCCGCTCCCCCGCTCGCCATGCTTCCACGCTAAATGTTAAGTCGCCTAATTAATTATGCATGTGCCGATCACGTGAACGCGCAACTATTATTTGTCAGCTGATCCGCGGATCACGTCCATCTGACCCGGGAGGGTTGATCCGTACGGATCACGGGTAATCCGTTACTGCCCATGCTATGGTAGAACGACATCCTTGCAAACCTAAAGCGAACGTCAACGTCCAAGTTTAATGATCTCAGTAGCGGTTTGTCAGCGCTGTTTCACTGGCCAATCAGAGACGCGGATACTCCGCCTCTCTCCTACAAATAAAAATAATAAAAATAAATAATTATAATATAATAATAATAATAATAATTAATTATTTTTTTCACCAAGGCACAGGGTGCAGTAACATGTTTTCAACGCTCATTCACCCCGTAACATTTAGAGGGGCGCTGTTTTACACATCATGAAACGCTCAATAATTAATGAAGAGAGACGACAGACACATCGCAGAGGGATTACGGAAACTGTTAAAAAAAAAAGTGATTTTATTAAAGGATGGTTATATTTTGAAACAAAGCACTGCTTAAATGCATCGCGGAGAAGCGGTTGCTGCGCGTCTTTTTTTTTTTTACTCCCGACTCGCCAGGATGATGTAGCTTCACGTGGCTGGCCATGCTCGAGGTGTTGCCGTGTTCGTAGGCCATTCTGGTGCCACAGTGCCGACAAGCCGTGGCCGTTTTGTCCACCAACCTTTTCCCGTTTTCATGGTGCACAGGGAAGCCAAAGTGCTCCCATACAGCGGATTTAAAGGAGGCAGGAGGCTTCTCCAACTCCGCTCCGCCGCTCGCCATGCTTCCACGCTAAATGTTAAGTAGCCTAATTAATTATGCATGTGCCGATCACGTGAACGCGCAACTATTATTTGTCAGCTGATCCGCGGATCACGTCCATCCCGACCAGTGAGGGTTGATCCGTACGGATCACGGGTAATCCGTGACCACTACTACACTTGGTTTTGACATGTTCATATTTTGGATTCCTGGGCGCCCTTTTATCCATGAACTAGAAGGAACAGACAACGAGGTTGTGTGTTAGCTGTGTGACCGGAAACAAACACTGGCTGTCAAATGTCTGACGGTAGTTCAGTTAGCTTGCAATCATGGGAGCCTCCCGAAAGAGCTCATTTAGCTAACGATATTTTTGTTACAGGTGCATTGACGTTGATATGGCAACATGGTAACTTAGCATAGATCATAGCTAACTAGCTAGCTCGCTAGGAAAGCTATATGTTTCGCTGTGTTGACAGTACGTTTTATTATCTACAGTTAGCGGGTACATAAAACAAGAAATGCTGTCAACCGTACCTCCTTACTGCCGATGCTCTGGTAGAACGACATCCTTTCAAACCAAATAGCGAACGTCAATGTCCAAGTGTACGATCTGAGTGGCGGTTTGTCAGCTGTTTCACTGGCCAATCAGAGACGCGGATACTCCGCCGCTCTCCTACAAATAAAAATAATAAAAATAAGTAATTATGATATAATTTAATAATTATAATAATAATAATAATAATAATAATACAAATCCATAAAAAAGTAGCTAGCTTATCAAGAGATGAACACAAAGCAACGAATCTTCCGTTATTTCATTCATTGACGTTGACGTCGATCACATACTGCGATTTGATTGGCCTGATGCCAAAGAGTTTGCGGCTTCCCTTTACACTGTCCTGACCAATCACAGGGGAGCAGTGTTGTGACAATAGCCTCACCTGATTGGTCAATCATTCTTTTTTCTTTTCACCAAGGCACAGGGTGCAGTAACATGTTTCCAACGCTCATTCACCCCGTAACATTTAGAGGGGCGCTGTTTTACACATCATGAAACGCTCAATAATTAATGAAGAGAGACGACAGACACCTCACAGAGGGATTACGGAAACTGTTAAAAAAAAGTGATTTTATTAAAGCATGGTTATATTTTGAAACAAAGCACTGCTTAAATGCATCGCGGAGAAGCGGTTGGCTGGCCATGCTCGAGGTGTTGCCGTGTTCGTAGGCCATTCTGGTGCCACAGTGCCGACACACCGTGGCCGTTTTGTCCACCAACCTTTTCCCGTTTTCATGGTGCACAGGGAAGCCAAATTGCTCCCATACAGCGGATTTAAAGGAGGCAGGAGGCTTCTCCAACTCCGCTCGCCATGCTTCCACGCTAAATGTTAAGTCGCCTAATTAATTATGCATGTGCCGATCACGTGAACGCGCAACTATTATTTGTCAGCTGATCCGCGGATCACGTCCATCTGACCCGGGAGGGTTGATCCGTACGGATCACGGGTAATCCGTTACTGCCGATGCTATGGTAGAACGACATCCTTGCAAACCTAAAGCGAACGTCAACGTCCAAGTTTAATGATCTCAGTAGCGGTTTGTCAGCGCTGTTTCACTGGCCAATCAGAGACGCGGATACTCCGCCTCTCTCCTACAAATAAAAATAATAAAAATAAATAATTATAATATAATAATAATAATAATAATTAATTATTTTTTTCACCAAGGCACAGGGTGCAGTAACATGTTTTCAACACTCATTCACCCCGTAACATTTAGAGGGGCGCTGTTTTACACATCATGAAACGCTCAATAATTAATGAAGAGAGACGACAGACACATCACAGAGGGATTACGGAAACTGTTAAAAAAAAGTGATTTTATTAAATGATGGTTATATTTTGAAACAAAGCACTGCTTAAATGCATCGCGGAGAAGCGGTTGCTGCGCGTCTTTTTTTTTTTTTTTTTTTTTTTTACTCCCGATTCGCCAGGATGATGTAGCTTCACGTGGCTGGCCATGCTCGAGGTGTTGCCGTGTTCGTAGGCCATTCTGGTGCCACAGTGCCGACACACCGTGGCCGTTTTGTCCACCAACCTTTTCCCGTTTTCATGGTGCACAGGGAAGCCAAAGTGCTCCCATACAGCGGATTTAAAGGAGGCAGGAGGCTTCTCCAACTCCGCTCCGCCGCTCGCCATGCTTCCACGCTAAATGTTAAGTAGCCTAATTAATTATGCATGTGCCGATCACGTGAACGCGCAACTATTATTTGTCAGCTGATCCGCGGATCACGTCCATCCCGACCAGTGAGGGTTGATCCGTACGGATCACGGGTAATCCGTGACCACTACTACACTTGGTTTTGACATGTTTATATTTTGGATTCCTGTGCGCCCTTTTATCCATGAACTAGAAGGAACAGACAACGAGGTTGTGTGTTAGCTGTGTGACCGGAAACAAACACTGGCTGTCAAATGTCTGACGGTAGTTCAGTTAGCTTGCAATCATGGGAGCCTCCCGAAAGAGCTCATTTAGCTAACGATATTTTTGTTACAGGTGCATTGACGTTGATATGGCAACATGGTAACTTAGCATAGATCATAGCTAACTAGCTAGCTCGCTAGGAAAGCTATATGTTTCGCTGTGTTGACAGTACGTTTTATTATCTACAGTTAGCGGGTACATAAAACAAGAAATGCTGTCAACCGTACCTCCTTACTGCCGATGCTCTGGTAGAACGACATCCTTTCAAACCAAATAGCGAACGTCAATGTCCAAGTGTACGATCTGAGTGGCGGTTTGTCAGCTGTTTCACTGGCCAATCAGAGACGCGGATACTCCGCCGCTCTCCTACAAATAAAAATAATAAAAATAAGTAATTATGATATAATTTAATAATTATAATAATAATAATAATAATAATAATACAAATCCATAAAAAAGTAGCTAGCTTATCAAGAGATGAACACAAAGCAACGAATCTTCCGTTATTTCATTCATTGACGTTGACGTCGATCACATACTGCGATTTGATTGGCCTGATGCCAAAGAGTTTGCGGCTTCCCTTTACACTGTCCTGACCAATCACAGGGGAGCAGTGTTGTGACAATAGCCTCACCTGATTGGTCAATCATTCTTTTTTCTTTTCACCAAGGCACAGGGTGCAGTAACATGTTTCCAACGCTCATTCACCCCGTAACATTTAGAGGGGCGCTGTTTTACACATCATGAAACGCTCAATAATTAATGAAGAGAGACGACAGACACCTCACAGAGGGATTACGGAAACTGTTAAAAAAAAGTGATTTTATTAAAGCATGGTTATATTTTGAAACAAAGCACTGCTTAAATGCATCGCGGAGAAGCGGTTGGCTGGCCATGCTCGAGGTGTTGCCGTGTTCGTAGGCCATTCTGGTGCCACAGTGCCGACACACCGTGGCCGTTTTGTCCACCAACCTTTTCCCGTTTTCATGGTGCACAGGGAAGCCAAATTGCTCCCATACAGCGGATTTAAAGGAGGCAGGAGGCTTCTCCAACTCCGCTCCCCCGCTCGCCATGCTTCCACGCTAAATGTTAAGTCGCCTAATTAATTATGCATGTGCCGATCACGTGAACGCGCAACTATTATTTGTCAGCTGATCCGCGGATCACGTCCATCTGACCCGGGAGGGTTGATCCGTACGGATCACGGGTAATCCGTTACTGCCGATGCTATGGTAGAACGACATCCTTGCAAACCTAAAGCGAACGTCAACGTCCAAGTTTAATGATCTCAGTAGCGGTTTGTCAGCGCTGTTTCACTGGCCAATCAGAGACGCGGATACTCCGCCTCTCTCCTACAAATAAAAATAATAAAAAGAAATAATTATAATATAATAATAATAATAATAATTAATTATTTTTTTCACCAAGGCACAGGGTGCAGTAACATGTTTTCAACGCTCATTCACCCCGTAACATTTAGAGGGGCGCTGTTTTACACATCATGAAACGCTCAATAATTAATGAAGAGAGACGACAGACACATCGCAGAGGGATTACGGAAACTGTTAAAAAAAAAAGTGATTTTATTAAAGGATGGTTATATTTTGAAACAAAGCACTGCTTAAATGCATCGCGGAGAAGCGGTTGCTGCGCGTCTTTTTTTTTTTTACTCCCGACTCGCCAGGATGATGTAGCTTCACGTGGCTGGCCATGCTCGAGGTGTTGCCGTGTTCGTAGGCCATTCTGGTGCCACAGTGCCGACAAGCCGTGGCCGTTTTGTCCACCAACCTTTTCCCGTTTTCATGGTGCACAGGGAAGCCAAAGTGCTCCCATACAGCGGATTTAAAGGAGGCAGGAGGCTTCTCCAACTCCGCTCCGCCGCTCGCCATGCTTCCACGCTAAATGTTAAGTAGTGTAGAAGAAATTGTGTTACCTTACATTTCTTATTTGGTTTTGGTATAATGTTCCTTTCTCTCTAAACATCAAATGTCCTGCTGAGCTGTTTTCCATTGTGTTAACCCTTGCCGTCTTGATGAAAAGACTCCTTGATCTTTCCCTCTTCCTGAATGGTCTCTGTCTCAAATACATTGATCAAGGCCCGATGAGTGACCCCTGTAGTGACATCGTCTAGCTCTCCCGAGAACAGTCACACCTTGTAGATATCAACAGATGTCTCTTCCTCTGCAGAGAGACATGTGTTGATTCAATGCAAATCCACTCATGACGCCTTCCCTTTTGTTCTCTGGCATGTTCTGTATAAATCCAACTCGGCCAAGCCATTCGACAGACTGGATCTTCATAGACACACTGTGAATTTCTTTTCTCCACTGTCAGTGATTAAACCTCATTTGAACCAGCTACAGAATTGGACCTGAAGAGTTTTCTTCCACAATATGGCGTTGTCGGCAACTCGCTAACCCTGGGCTAGAGGACGTCTGGACTGGAGGGAGTGATTTTGAATATTAGCAATCCGCGCCAAATTCAAAGGGTAAAGGAAGCCTCTTGTAAAATTCCTAACTTTTGCTGATATTCACAATGCCCTGTCTCAGGTCCGGATCTTCCATAGACCCAGGTAACGTGATTTAAATGTTCAAATAGCAGCGGTTGACTGCAGGCTGTTCTGGTGAGTTTTAAGCAAAAAAAAAAAAAAAAAGGCCTTTGGTAGCATAATGACAGTTTGCATGGTGAAATTCTCCGTGACCTTATGGGTCTGAGTGTTTCTCTATGTGAGGGATTGTTATGTGAGGTCGATGATATTGAAAGTAGGGGTAGCCAGACCGCCGCTCGTATCATCGTAAATCCTATTGGTAGTGTAATGACAGTTTGCATAGTAGAATTCTCTTTAAATGAGGATTTTTCTATGTGAGAGATTATTATATGAGGTCGATGATATTGAAAGTAGGGGTAGCCAGACCGCCGCTCGTATCATCGTAAATCCTATTGGTAGTGTAATGACAGTTTGCATAGTAGAATTCTCTTTAAATTAGGATTTTTCTATGTGAGAGATTATTATATGAGGTCGATGACATTGAAGTAGGGGTAGCCAGACCGCCGCTCATGTCATCGTAATTCCTACTTGGTAGTATAATGACGGTTTATATAGTGAAATTCTTTGTAAATT
This sequence comes from Eutrigla gurnardus, assembly GCF_963514095.1. Classification (NCBI taxonomy): domain Eukaryota; kingdom Metazoa; phylum Chordata; class Actinopteri; order Perciformes; family Triglidae; genus Eutrigla; species Eutrigla gurnardus. The sequence goes on from NC_139917.1 coordinate 12,454,953, forward strand.
AGGATTTTTCTGTGTGAGGGATTGTTATGCGAGGTGGATGACATTGAAGTAGGGGTAACCAGACCGCCGCTCATGTCATCGTAATTCCTACTTGGAAATTGAAACTCTGTAATCTAATGGATTTCAGTGGTTCTCTTTGTAAAAGATTGTTATATTGAATGAATGATGTGTGTATAACCGGTTTGACAGTTGTATGAGCTCATTGTAACGTCTTATTTGTCAATGTTGTGTATTTGTGTTTTGCTGTGATTTAAGGCCCGCTGTGGCCGTAGAAATGTTGTTTTCTTGCTGTGAGAAATTATTGCTGGAATTGAGTAGTTGTTCAGGAGGTTACAATTGAACACAACATTCCAGCTCTAGTTCCTTATCCGTTAGTTAAATAGCCTTTTGATCACTGTGATTCACGACTACTGTTTTGAGATAAACCACGTGGCTAAGAGCACTTTATTTTCATGTAAATACAAATTTTTCTTCACTGTGTAGAATCACTTCTTTAGCTAGTTGGGTTGTAAGTCTGTTTTAATTAATTTTTCCCAACCTACTTTAGTTTTCTTTTTAAATACGTTATATTCTTTTTTTTTTTTTTTTTTTTTTTTTACTCAAGACTGTTAGTAACTTGCCCTTTACCCCTTCTCTAACTAGTTGGTTTGTCTCTCTGATTTAATTAGTTTCCCCCACTCTGCCCTTTGTTATTAACTCTTTTGTTCCTTACTGTGGTTAAATTGTTGGGTTTTTTTAGTATTCTGGCTTCTCTTTAGCCTGTTGAATTGTTAATTTTTTTGAACTCACTTCACCCTACCTACCTTCTACTATTTTTTGTAAATATTTCATTTTTTCAATTTTATGATTTCTTGTTTCTCATAACTAATACTGTACCTTATCCTTCTAGTATTATCATTTCGTTTGAGCTCGTTGTTTCTGTATCAATTAATTTGCCCCCTTTTATTTTTTTGTCAAAATATTGTTCTCAATATTTAGTACTATTATTAATTTCTCGTTAATCATTTTATAATATTTTTGTTTCAATTGTACTTTTATTTTTACTGTATTTCATTGTTATCTTTATTATTATTATTTTTTATTTTCGCCTGGTTTTTGCCTGGAATGCTCTATACAAATCTGCCACCCTATTGAACGGAGTTAAACTGAGAGAGCGTTCACAGACACCAGGATGAACGCATTCACAGTAGCGTTCATCAGGCAGAAATACAGTACGTTCAGATCACGTTCTTCCCAAAATATGAACGAGTTCAACAACTATCGTTCAATGAACAGGTTCAGGCACAACACTGTTTAGCAGTATTGTTTCTGTAACTAGTTGGTTGTCTGTCTGTTTTAATGCATTTTCAGCAACCTACCTGTTGCTATTTTAGTCTTTTTGTAAATACATTATTTTTCTATTTTATTACTTCAGGTTTCACATACTGTTAGTACCTTGTCCTTTAAGTGTTATTGTTTATCTTAACTAGTTTGCTGGTTTTTTTGTCTATATTAATTAATTTTTACCTTTTGTTAATATTAGTTTTTTTTATTTTTTAAATGTATTATTTTCATTTTTAAATTTCTCGTTAATAATTATGTTGGTTTTAATTTTTATTTCATCTTATTTTGTATTAGTGTTTCATTATTATTTTCGCTTGTACATTTTATTTTATTTTTTCTCTCTTCTAAAAAAAAAAAGAAAAAAAAAAGAGGGATAAATTAACTGAATTATATGACTTGCCATCAATCCTAAAGACTTGAATTATAACTTGAAACGTTGAATTGTCCTCTGAGGTTGTAAACACAGTAGGCGTCTCCGGCATCACTAAACAAAACCCAGTAAGTGCTCCAATGACAGTGGAATTAGGCCCCCTATCTAGAGAACATGCCTTTCAAATGGCTACTGATACCCCTCTGAAATTACTGGGTCGTGATTTATTATGTAAATTTGGCTGCACCATTAATGCACCCCTTATGGGGTATATCTTGATGTACCTGATGCTAATGTTAATACTGTGTTTTCTAGGCTACAACAGGTTTCCCGATCAGTGACCTATGCTTGGCAGTTGCCCTCTCCTCAACTTTCTTTCTGATCACCTCTTAACTCTGTTTCCCTCCTTCCTTCCCTAATTGATGGCAAGCCATATAGTTGTGAAAGTTGATCTTAGTTGATCATTAGCTCACCCCGTCCCGAACCACTAGACACACCACTTGCAAAACCTGAGTTCATTTGTTTGTAGATGGTAGCTCATACCGCTCTCCCACTGGAGCACTTGATTAGAACCCTATGAAATCTGTTTTAATTTTTCAAGATTCCTTTTATTTTTCCAGAATTTCGTGCTCTCCGTTTTTATTTTCTAAATTCTGATTTCCATTTTTATTTTTCTAAATTCCATGTTTTCCCATTTAATTTTTCCCAAATTCCGTACTTCCCGTTTTAATTTTTCTAAATCCCGGTTTCTGTTTAATCTTTCTAAATTATTTTTTCCAGTTTCATTTATTATAGAAATTCAGTATTTTACAATTTCATAGCATTTTTCATCAAATAGTGTCTAATTGTGTAGGTGATAGATCAAAATAAAGACATTTCTAGCAGCCCCCTGCCCCTGACTTTCGCTGTGTCTAAAATCAGCGTACCTGTCAATCCACTCGCTGCTATTTATGTTTCACTTTTCAGACATGCTGGATGAGGCGGTGTTCCCGTTGATTACACAACGTTTAACCTCCCCCCCCACCCCCTTTCCCTTTTCTTTCAGCTTAGGTATGGTAACAAACTCTTATAATGTTCGAGAAAACATTGATTTTCAGATTTTGACAAATTCCATGAAATTCCACGTTTTACAGGTATTCTTGTCAGATTCTGCGTTTTAGTCTATGTGCATTGTGGGAATCAGAGAGCCCTACACTTGACTCAGGTTATGCAATTGGTCCCCTATTTGAGATCCTAGAATCTCACCCACCCCCTCCCACCCCCCATGCTCAGCCCCACAAACTGAGTTCTTTGCTTTAACGTGGCTACGTTACAAGCTGCCCCCGACACCTCTGAGCGCTCTCCCTGGTTGTGTTGTTTTATGATTTGTGGAGCTCCTGCAACGGCCGCGCATTAGCCACACATTTCTTGCTTCCTCAACTTGTTTGTGTGACACATGGTGTGACTCACAGGAGCAAATGGGGAATGGTTGCTGCAATAAGCAGATTTACGTTGCTCCTGTTACGTCCCTAAATTCAAACAATTTTGTCGACACAAACCAAGAAGAGCATTCCCCCCGTGAGGACTCTTTTGTAAATATGCTGATTGACTTTGTACAAAGTCATATGTTCACATGTTATTGTTATTGTTTTTTTTTTAATCATATGTTTTCAACATAGACTGAAGTTTTTGTAAACAGAAAAGCAGACACCACAACAGTGACTACTCTGCTCCTCAGAGACATTGTCTGCCTGTTTGGGATCCCACGCTGCATTAACAGCGACAACGGCACCCATTTCAACTCCTCTATCACACGAGAACTCTGCAAGGAACTGTGTTCTTCTGTCTAAGCTCTGCACTAACAGGTGATCGCAGCTCACACGCCTCCCACTGACGGGGACTGTCACAACCTTCAGCCTGGTGATTTCAACCCTGAAGCAGTTCAAGCAAAGGAACGCTCTCCAGCCCAGGTGGACCGGCCCATCTCAAATACTGCTGACCAACAACACTGTCATGAAGTGTGTGACACCCCACATGGATCCACTCTTCACACCAGTGAAGATCAACAACCCAGCAGGATGCCAACATGGACCAGTGAAGATCAACAGCCTGGCAGGAGAACAACCCGGAACGGTGCTGTTCTGACCAGATGCTGATGAACGACACCAACATGGCTGCTGCTTGTGACCGGATTATCACTTCTGTGGCTCCTTTGCAGTACCAGTATTAAGCAATGGGGACAGAAGGTTGCTTTGGAAGATCCCCCTCTTAATACTGAAACCACGGAGCCACCAGAAAAAAAGAAGCATATTAGCAACATCTCGTCCCTGCTTGAATGCTCCATCCTTCAACAGAGACGGGAAACTGGACCAAATACAATCTCCACACACGACCAAATGATTTCCACAAACACCTATATCAACCTGACTAGAATGGTAGCTTATCACAGCTCAAATTCTACCAATTGTTACGTATGTGGATTTATCCCACATAGCACAAATGAAGGCCTCCCCCTGATGGCTCTGCTCATTTCTGACTGCGACACGTGCCATTTACTTCACCTAAATACACACACATCTTACACCCATGAACTGTGCTCAGTTACACCTGAACTGAGACCTTTACCTTGCAAAACATCCACAAGCAAGTGTCAGGCATGCACTGATGTCCCTGCTGCCATCCCTCTTAGAGTAGTTCCACGACCATTAAAGTGGTGCATTAAAGGTACCGGAGTTGGTCATGACATGGGACATTCGAACTGTGACTCGCTGTTTTATCCAATACCAAGAAGTTCTCCCACAATATGGACTTCAGACTACAGCCCTTCACCTACAGCTTGTTCTACACTTGACATTAACTTTTCTAGGTTAGCCACAGCGGCTTCTTTTTGTTCCGTCCCAGCTGGAAAAGGGATGTACTGGATATGTGGACAAAAAGCATATGAATATCTTCCTAAGGGTTGGAGCGGAGTGTGTGGCCTGGGCTACGTAGTCCCAGCAATGCGAGTTGTAGATAAATTGCCTACAATTCCCTCAGGATTAAAGTCAACAAGATCTAAACGAGATGTGTTAATCACCCACTCACAGACATATTGGAGCCGTCTATTCGGCATGCTTATTCCCAGTTATGGTGTATTGTCTTCCCTGAATCAGAGAAGAGATCTTTCCAAACGTATAGTGGATTTAGCTAATACCACTTCCCTAGGTTTGTCTCTCTTATCAAAAGAGCTGGCTGCAACCCGTCTAGTTGCCTTACAGAATAGAGCAGCTTTAGACTATCTTTTAGCATCCCAGGGTGGTACTTGTGCAGTGATTGGTGTTAAATGTTGTACTTATGTGCCAGATTATAATGCTAGCCTTTCTGATGTCATTGCACATGTTAAACACATTGCTGATGAAGTGTACACCAGCGATATTAGTAGCCCTTTTCAATGGTTGGAAACCCTCATTGGTCGTTGGGGTACAAATATAGTTCAATATGTTTTTGTTGGTTTAATCTGTTTTATATTTTTTGTTATTATTTTTCTTGTATCAGAGCAATGTGTAAAATGATTACAGCTAAGGTGACTACTCAATGAACTACTCACGACGTACCTAAAGAATTATTTCATGATGTTTTCGACAAATTGTGTAGAATTGATGTATTGTAATTTTCTTACTTCACTTGATTACATTTTCTTGTGTATTTAGTGTTGTCCTATAGGACAAAATGGGAAATTGTAGAAGAAATTGTGTTACCTTACATTTCTTATTTTGTTTTGGTATAATGTTCCTTTCTCTCTAAACATCAAATGTCCTGCTGAGCTGTTTTCCATTGTGTTAACCCTTGCCGTCTTGATGAAAAGACTCCTTGATCTTTCCCTCTTCCTGAATGGTCTCTGTCTCAAATACATTGATCAAGGCCCGATGAGTGACCCCTGTAGTGACATCGTCTAGCTCTCCCGAGAACAGTCACACCTTGTAGATATCAACAGATGTCTCTTCCTCTGCAGAGAGACATGTGTTGATTCAATGCAAATCCACTCATGACGCCTTCCCTTTTGTTCTCTGGCATGTTCTGTATAAATCCAACTCGGCCAAGCCATTCGACAGACTGGATCTTCATAGACACACTGTGAATTTCTTTTCTCCACTGTCAGTGATTAAACCTCATTTGAACCAGCTACAGAATTGGACCTGAAGAGTTTTCTTCCACAGTAGCCTAATTAATTATGCATGTGCCGATCACGTGAACGCGCAACTATTATTTGTCAGCTGATCCGCGGATCACGTCCATCTGACCCGGGAGGGTTGATCCGTACGGATCACGGGTAATCCGTTACTGCCGATGCTATGGTAGAACGACATCCTTGCAAACCTAAAGCGAACGTCAACGTCCAAGTTTAATGATCTCAGTGGCGGTTTGTCAGCGCTGTTGCACTGGCCAATCAGAGACGCGGATACTCCGCCTCTCTCCTACAAATAAAAATAATAAAAAGAAATAATTATAATATAATAATAATAATAATAATAATAATTAATTATTTTTTTCACCAAGGCACAGGGTGCAGTAACATGTTTTCAACGCTCATTCACCCCGTAACATTTAGAGGGGCGCTGTTTTACACATCATGAAACGCTCAATAATTAATGAAGAGAGACGACAGACACATCGCAGAGGGATTACGGAAACTGTTAAAAAAAAAGTGATTTTATTAAAGGATGGTTATATTTTGAAACAAAGCACTGCTTAAATGCATCGCGGAGAAGCGGTTGCTGCGCGTCTTTTTTTTTTTTACTCCCGACTCGCCAGGATGATGTAGCTTCACGTGGCTGGCCATGCTCGAGGTGTTGCCGTGTTCGTAGGCCATTCTGGTGCCACAGTGCCGACAAGCCGTGGCCGTTTTGTCCACCAACCTTTTCCCGTTTTCATGGTGCACAGGGAAGCCAAAGTGCTCCCATACAGCGGATTTAAAGGAGGCAGGAGGCTTCTCCAACTCCGCTCCGCCGCTCGCCATGCTTCCACGCTAAATGTTAAGTAGCCTAATTAATTATGCATGTGCCGATCACGTGAACGCGCAACTATTATTTGTCAGCTGATCCGCGGATCACGTCCATCTGACCCGTGAGGGTTGATCCGTACGGATCACGGGTAATCCGTGACTGCCGATGCTATGGTAGAACGACATCCTTGCAAACCTAAAGCGAACGTCAACGTCCAAGTTTAATGATCTCAGTGGCGGTTTGTCAGCGCTGTTTCACTGGCCAATCAGAGACGCGGATACTCCGCCTCTCTCCTACAAATAAAAATAATAAAAATAAATAATTATAATATAATATAGTAATAATAATAATAATACAAATCCATAAAAAATTAGCTAGCTTATCAAGAGATGAACACAAAGCAACGAATCTTCCGTTATTTCATTCATTGACGTTGACGTCGATCACATACTGCGATTTGATTGGCCTGATGCCAAAGAGTTTGCGGCTTCCCTTTACACTGTCCTGACCAATCACAGGGGAGCAGTGTTGTGACAATAGCCTCACCTGATTGGTCAATCATTCTTTTTTTTTTTTTTCACCAAGGCACAGGGTGCAGTAACATGTTTTCAACGCTCATTCACCCCGTAACATTTAGAGGGGCGCTGTTTTACACATCATGAAACGCTCAATAATTAATGAAGAGAGACGACAGACACATCACAGAGGGATTACGGAAACTGTTAAAAAAAAGTGATTTTATTAAAGGATGGTTATATTTTGAAACAAAGCACTGCTTAAATGCATCGCGGAGAAGCGGTTGCTGCGCGTCTTTTTTTTTTACTCCCGACTCGCCAGGATGATGTCGCTTCACGTGGCTGGCCATGCTCGAGGTGTTGCCGTGTTCGTAGGCCATTCTGGTGCCACAGTGCTGACACACCGTGGCCGTTTTGTCCACCAACCTTTTCCCGTTTTCATGGTGCACAGGGAAGCCAAAGTGCTCCCATACAGTGGATTTAAAGGAGGCAGGAGGCTTCTCCAACTCCGCTCCGCCGCTCGCCATGCTTCCACGCTAAATGTTAAGTAGCCTAATTAATTATGCATGTGCCGATCACGTGAACGCGCAACTATTATTTGTCAGCTGATCCGCGGATCACGTCCATCTGACCCGTGAGGGTTGATCCGTACGGATCACGGGTAATCCGTGACTGCCGATGCTATGGTAGAACGACATCCTTGCAAACCTAAAGCGAACGTCAACGTCCAAGTTTAATGATCTCAGTGGCGGTTTGTCAGCGCTGTTTCACTGGCCAATCAGAGACGCGGATACTCCGCCTCTCTCCTACAAATAAAAATAATAAAAATAAATAATTATAATATAATATAGTAATAATAATAATAATACAAATCCATAAAAAATTAGCTAGCTTATCAAGAGATGAACACAAAGCAACGAATCTTCCGTTATTTCATTCATTGACGTTGACGTCGATCACATACTGCGATTTGATTGGCCTGATGCCAAAGAGTTTGCGGCTTCCCTTTACACTGTCCTGACCAATCACAGGGGAGCAGTGTTGTGACAATAGCCTCACCTGATTGGTCAATCATTCTTTTTTTTTTTTTTCACCAAGGCACAGGGTGCAGTAACATGTTTTCAACGCTCATTCACCCCGTAACATTTAGAGGGGCGCTGTTTTACACATCATGAAACGCTCAATAATTAATGAAGAGAGACGACAGACACATCACAGAGGGATTACGGAAACTGTTAAAAAAAAGTGATTTTATTAAAGGATGGTTATATTTTGAAACAAAGCACTGCTTAAATGCATCGCGGAGAAGCGGTTGCTGCGCGTCTTTTTTTTTTACTCCCGACTCGCCAGGATGATGTCGCTTCACGTGGCTGGCCATGCTCGAGGTGTTGCCGTGTTCGTAGGCCATTCTGGTGCCACAGTGCTGACACACCGTGGCCGTTTTGTCCACCAACCTTTTCCCGTTTTCATGGTGCACAGGGAAGCCAAAGTGCTCCCATACAGTGGATTTAAAGGAGGCAGGAGGCTTCTCCAACTCCGCTCCGCCGCTCGCCATGCTTCCACGCTAAATGTTAAGTAGCCTAATTAATTATGCATGTGCCGATCACGTGAACGCGCAACTATTATTTGTCAGCTGATCCGCGGATCACGTCCATCTGACCCGTGAGGGTTGATCCGTACGGATCACGGGTAATCCGTGACTGCCGATGCTATGGTAGAACGACATCCTTGCAAACCTAAAGCGAACGTCAACGTCCAAGTTTAATGATCTCAGTGGCGGTTTGTCAGCGCTGTTTCACTGGCCAATCAGAGACGCGGATACTCCGCCTCTCTCCTACAAATAAAAATAATAAAAATAAATAATTATAATATAATATAGTAATAATAATAATAATACAAATCCATAAAAAATTAGCTAGCTTATCAAGAGATGAACACAAAGCAACGAATCTTCCGTTATTTCATTCATTGACGTTGACGTCGATCACATACTGCGATTTGATTGGCCTGATGCCAAAGAGTTTGCGGCTTCCCTTTACACTGTCCTGACCAATCACAGGGGAGCAGTGTTGTGACAATAGCCTCACCTGATTGGTCAATCATTCTTTTTTTTTTTTTTCACCAAGGCACAGGGTGCAGTAACATGTTTTCAACGCTCATTCACCCCGTAACATTTAGAGGGGCGCTGTTTTACACATCATGAAACGCTCAATAATTAATGAAGAGAGACGACAGACACATCACAGAGGGATTACGGAAACTGTTAAAAAAAAGTGATTTTATTAAAGGATGGTTATATTTTGAAACAAAGCACTGCTTAAATGCATCGCGGAGAAGCGGTTGCTGCGCGTCTTTTTTTTTTACTCCCGACTCGCCAGGATGATGTCGCTTCACGTGGCTGGCCATGCTCGAGGTGTTGCCGTGTTCGTAGGCCATTCTGGTGCCACAGTGCTGACACACCGTGGCCGTTTTGTCCACCAACCTTTTCCCGTTTTCATGGTGCACAGGGAAGCCAAAGTGCTCCCATACAGTGGATTTAAAGGAGGCAGGAGGCTTCTCCAACTCCGCTCCGCCGCTCGCCATGCTTCCACGCTAAATGTTAAGTAGCCTAATTAATTATGCATGTGCCGATCACGTGAACGCGCAACTATTATTTGTTAGCTGATCCGCGGATCACGTCCATCCCGACCCGTGAGGGTTGATCCGTACGGATCACGGGTAATCCGTGACCCGTTTCACCACTACTACACTTGGTTTTGACATGTTGATACTTCTGACTTCGCGGTGCCCTTTTATTCATGAATAAAAGCTCTTGATAAGCTATACATCCTATAATTAACACAATAAACACTTTTAAACAATGTTAGTATATAGTAAAAATATTTATTCTACTTTTGGCAGATCAGAGGATTAAGGTACAAAACAATCTTCAACAATTGACAGCACTGCAAAATAACACAAATAAATGTAATATATCTTGCTTTTGGGATCAACTTCCTGATGGACCCCTCTTCTAAAAGAAGAAAACTCTCCTCATCAATTCCCTCATCTGAAAGACAAAAACAAAACACAAAGACATCTTTATTTTTTACAACGGAGAACAGCTAAAAATATGGGGCCAATTACATGAAGGTATTGGAATTAAAATGCATTTTCAGTAACAATTTATTAACTTAAAATACAAGAAAGACTGAATGAGCACTATAACAAAATGCAGTCAATTACATGACTTTTCAAATAATCCCTTTACCTAGCTATGCAGGCCATCTGCTTGCTGGGAATGTTAAAATTATGCTCTTACCTTTAAAACTATCATGGAGGTCTGTCAGCTGCCACTGTGAGTTTTTCTACAACAATGCTGTCCATTGACCTGGAACAATAATAGATAAATAACTTAATTAAAAGAAAAAACCTGGCTTAATATAATAAACAGTGGTGGCCATCTAGAAGTCGTCACCCCAGTGTCCTGTCTGATCTACAGGTAATAAAAATTTCAGGAGACGTACTGAATTATGTGCCCCCATATAATCCTGCGCCAAGTCGGCAAATAGCCCCCAGCGCACCGGCTAGCTGGCGGTCTACACGTATGATAGCAAAGCAACTGCCGGTCAACTAGCCTGTTAATTAGCTTGCGCGCACCCAGCGTACCGGCTAGCTGGCGAAGTACCGAACTGGCGAGCAAACCAGCCTGATAATTAGCCCACTGGCTGCCGGCTGCCAGGCTAGCGAACCAGCGAGCTAGCTGGCTAACTCAATAAACATGACCAAAAGCCCGCGGGCATTATGGACGTTTCATTAATTCATTTGGTAAACGGCTAAAACCGATGAGCTGCATCTGTGTGTGCAATGATAACGAAAATATATAGATACTACATTAATACGTAACGCAAGACGGACAATGTGAATTCAATATAGTGTGCACAAACCCTCAACTTGGCTCGCCGCGACGAGGATGATCTGTCCGTTTGTTGATGTCCAACTGATGTTTGTTGGGTTCTGCTCCCGTTATGTCTTCTAGAAATATATGTTTTTGTGTCGTCTAACATAAAATATTATATAATAAAAAAAATTTGTATCAAACTGTCAAAACACACAATAAAAGAAAGTTCTCTTTTAAAATAATAAACTAAGCATAACTGGAAAGATAAACTTGAGTAAACTGCTAGAAGAAAAAGTGAATTTTTCCTCACCTTTGCACCAATTTGGTTCCCGCACTGGCTGGCCTTGATGTGCACGATTTCCCTCATGATGGAAGGCTAGTGATGAAAACGGGGCGTCGGCGGGATGAAGCGCTGCTGCAGGTCAACTGACGGACGCAGGGATGGAGATTCAACTGACGGACACGGATGGAGAGGGACCGCTGCTCTCAGCTGGGGGCGGGGCTTAACTCCTGGCGTCACGCTCTTCACGTCGGTCATTGGCTGCTACTGCTAGAGCTCGGCGCTGATTGGCTGAAACGACCCCGTTGGAGCCCGTACCAACCTAAATATAATATAATATGATATGATATATGATATGATATTATATGATATGATATAATATAATAGCTCCCCTCCTCCTCTACTGTCACAATCATCTCGACGGGTGTTTGACTGCCTGAAGGCGTCCTATCGAATACAGAATGCCAACTTCGCCACCCACCACTGCTCGCAGGCGTCTAGTCGTGGTTTTGTCATAATGTGAGTGAGAGGGTTGTTGTCCGTCCACACAGTGAAGATATGGCCCTTAAGCCAGTGACTGAATTTGTCACACACTGACGACTTTTAACGCAAGGAATTCAAGGCGATGAGCAGGGTACTTCTTCTGAGCTCGTGAAAGAGATTTACTGGCGAAAGCCACCGGTCGGGCTACACAGTCGCCCTCCTGAACCTGCGAAAGAACTGCTCCCAGCCCATCCAAGGAGGCATCGGCGGACAACACAAACGGACGTGTGAAGTCCGGGTGGGCCAGAACTACAGCGGTCACCAGAGCTGCCTTCAGATCCTCAAATGCCTGTTGGTGATCAGGCGTCCAGTCAGCAGTCGTCAACACGTATTGTGAGGCTCTATATGTGCTTCACTGCAAAACAGTGCTGCTGCATGAGTTTTAGGCATATGCACTTTCACAGAAGACACTCGCTCCCGTTGATATTCATCTATCCTCTCCTGTATTTCTTTTGATGTCCACTCATGTATCTGCTTGTACCTAAACACAGATGCGAGCTCTGGATCTGGGCAGTGCTTCACAAACATCTTAGCAATTTCTCCTCCCATATTCTCCATGTTCCTGCCCTGATGCTTTAAACCGTCTTCAGCCATGTCTGCAGCCTTGTTGAGGCGTATCCAATAGTCAATGGGGTTCTCTCTCTGATGTGGTAGAGTTGAATAGAAGTCTTGTAGGGGCAGGCATGAGGATGTGTTACTTAAATACTGTATCAGTATGTTGTATATTACATCTGGAGTGCGAGAGGTGCTAAGTGAGGGGTTGCTCTTCAAGCCTATCTCAACCACATCCCTGGCTCTACCCATTAACCTCCCAATTACTTCTTCAGTCTGCAATGAGGCATCATAGTTTTGCTTCCTGATGTATGATTTCATCAACTCAACCCACTCAGTCACTGTGTATTTGTCAGTATTATCACCCCTGAAAATAACAGGTTCCCTGTCAGGCTTTACAATAACATTAATGCGTGCATTCTCACTGAATGTATTCACATTGCTGCAAGGCTGAGCAGCCTGGCTGCGTGAAGGAACACTACTCAGGTCAACATTACCAATAGTGCCACCAGACATAAGTGTGGCTGCAATAGACTCCCCTATCTGTGAGCCTAACCGGTAGATCATGTCACTGAACTGGTGTAACGTGTCACTTCCACCACTGGGTGTTGAGTGAAGTGGCTCACCCTGTAACATCTGCCCCATAGGCGATCCAGACGGATCCTGACTCGACCCTGAACCCCTATCTCTTGCAGGCAATACAGGCGAAGCCCCTATATCCCTCCCAACAGACCCACTGGACTGCAAATGAACTCCCATTACACCTCTACCCCTCCCAAAAGAGAAGTGACTATGATCAGACTCATCACTCGGCTGACATCTGCTAGCCATTTTACAGTGAGGACACAGAAGAAAAAAAATATAATAAAACAAAGCTACAAAACAAAATAAAATACAGGTTTCAAGGTGTAAATATAAACAGTTCAACTGGAGTCTTATTCAGTCACTGTGAACCTTTGAGTACCTGACCATAACTCAAACACAAGGACAGGCGATGTTCCACCATGAACTCCATCCATGTAATCCACGCTGCACCTCCGGTCCGGCGACCTGCATCGAGCTGATCTTGAATCACGGAGTCACGGCACCAGTGTAACGGGTTGTGTCTTTGCGTGGTTCTACGATGGATGTTCCCTCTTTTGTGTCTATGGTGCAGGAAGGACGACACGGCCACACAGGATTTGCTCTCAGTCTGGTTCCCTTTTACTGGTACAGAAATCAACAAAACGCAGTCAGTATCCACAATATTATGCAGCTGCAAACATTCAGATATGTACCCACCTCCAGCTCGGGAGTATTTTCCTCTACAGAGGCACGTACTGCACAGCACGTAAAGCTATATGCAATTGCGCTATTAACCCACCAGGTGGTTCCAAAATCACAGTATACGTGTTTATAAGACAAGCATGTCTATTTTGTAGAAATTCATGGCAGGTTAATTCTAACTCTGTTACACAGACTCTTGATGACTCCGGAGTAGTTGTACAGGAGAAAGTCCTCTTCAGGGGGTTCCAGGCATGGGTGCTGTCTCTGGCTCGGGTGGTTCACCTGGCAGCCGTAGCACTCGCTAAACTTGTGGAGGGCCTGGTTGAGGAGATGAAACACAGCCGTTCTCACTGTGTTGGTGAAAAACAACATTAGCCCCCCATCGGTTTCATTGTTGATGTGCATTGTCGAGCATGAGTTTTGCCGCGAGTTGAAAAAAAGTATATCTCTCCTTCGAATCAGCATATGAGCAGGAGTCGCTTTCATGCTCATTCTACCGCACAGAAAAGCTTCGTCGATGATTTCGAGAACTTTCCCATCAACCTCCTCTTCATGAAGTTTTTCTACGTACGGCTCTTTCACACTGATAGATCTCAGCCACCCGCTTACTTGTGACTCGGTCCAGCTTGAGGGTTCTGAGAGTGACGGGGACGGTGGCGGGGCTGACGGTGTGGATGTCGGGGACGATGGTGGAGTTGGAGACGGTGTCATTGTTTGCGAGGCTTTTCTCCTCCTCATCCTCCTCCTCCTCCCCCATATCCGTGTCTGACAAAGTCTGAGTAGCACCGCTGGTTTTCACCCCCCGTCTGGCTGGACTAAAGGCATCTCTTCATCGCTCTCCTCCTCCGGCACAGCCGTCAATTCAGGGGGGTTAAAGCTCTCTGTCATGTTCACGGGTGGTTCAAGTTTGTCGAAACCGTGGTAGAAGGCAGGTCTTTACGCGTCTAATTGTCTTGTTTGACATTTTCTTTACTACTCCAAAAAGCGGGAGATCCGGGCCTTGATATAGTGATGAGAAAAGTTAGGGGGTTTGTGTGTTCACAAAGGGAACCAATGTGGATTGGTCAAAATTGCGGCGGGGGTGTTTCCAAAGGGGATTGGTCAAGGCTGATGCGGGGGTGTTTCCTCAAAGAGGATTGGTCCAGACTTTTGCGGGGGTGTTTTCAAAGGGGATTGGTCAAAACTGAAGCAGGGCGTGTGTTTTCAATAGGCTCGTTCGGGATGGGCTTGGCTTGACTTGACTTGACTTACCACGCCGACGAGAGCTGCAGGTGTCTGAGGGGGCGGGCTCTAAAAGAGACGGCAGCCAAACGCCGTCAAGTCGGACAACAAAGTCAACGTGACTATAGTGCTCAAGCGATAGAACACAGCAGCAAACCAAAGAGGATATGTTTTATATATATATATATATATATATATATTACACACACACACACACACACACATACATATATACATAAATAAATACATACACACACACACACACACGCAAGGCAACATGTGGAAGGCTTTTTTCCCAGTATATTTGTATTATCATTCTATGTTTGTATTAACCAGACCTCACATATAATAGGCCTACTCACAACACAATGCACGGAACTTTAGATCAAGCCATGAGATCAATGCGACCAAAATAAAAAGTATCATTTCACCACAAGGTGGCCGCCGAGTGCGGACCTGAACACACGTCATTGAACTTTTAACCAATGAGAACCATTCCGCTGTAGCGGAGGTGTGGACAAGCCAGTTGCAGCCACCGTTCACCGCGCTGCCAAGCGCCGCAAGAAGCGGCTCTTAAAAACTTGTTCTCGCGATGTTTTGGGTCACGTGATATGGTCGCGACCCTGTGACGTCTTTGCAGTCGGCTGCTAAATCGGACACAAATTCTAGCCATCATGCATCGCTTTCAACCCACAATACATCACGTTAGGTGGCGCGCTGCAGGCGGCTACATCAAGTCGAACGAGCCTATTGTCTGCCGGGGGTGTGTCCTCAAAGGACAACCTTCTTTTCAGCGTCAGCATGCTTTTCTAATTTCGACTGCTTCGAAATAGGTTGTCTATCTTCTCCTTCATTTCCCCCATACGCTCTTGCCATGCAATAATGGGCATGACCACCACCCAGGGCTGTAAACTAACTTTTTGGCTCACCTGCCAAGGGGACCGGTAGATGAAAGAATCTACCGGCCAAGTAAATTTTTTACCGGCCAAATAATAAATTGCCTCTTTTTGTTGCATATATATCTGTTTCAGTACTTTTCATTGAGATAACAGTATTATAGAGCAGTACATGCTTAAAAAAGAGGCCAAAGTATTATTTAGAAATACATTTTAATATTATTAATTGAATTTCATTCATTTTATCTCAAACATTGCAAATTGAAAACTTTAACAGTGCAAAACTGTGACAAAGGAAACACTAATTTTCCGCGGCCGGTGTGACTCACTGGCCAAACTTTTAAAGAGCGGTGACGCGCACGCTACGTTGCTTCGGGGGAACTATTTTCTACAGCGGTGACGTCGGGGGAGCTACTTCAGTGTGACACACAACAAATCACCGGTTTAGCTTGACGTTTGCTTTTATCAGTTTACAGCTACTACAATGTTTTGTTATATCATGCATAATTTATTGCAAGAGCACGACCATCGGGACAAACATTTACCCGCCCCAGTGGCATGTATCCCTCTAAAATTAAGGCAAGGCAAGGCAAGGCAACTTTATTTGTATAGCACATTTCATACACAAGGCAGACTCAAAGTGCTTCACATCATAAAACAAAGTGAGAAGAAAAAAAGAAAAGAAAAATAGAAGAATTAAAAGAAAATAATAAAAATTTTAAAAATGCATTACAGAAAGAAAATAGAATAAAAACATATTTGCAATAATTAAAAACAGTGCAGACATTAAAAGATTTAGCAGAAAGCTATGGTGAACATAAAAGTTTTCAGTCTAGTTTTAAAAGTGGTCAGAGTTGGGGCAAGTCTTACATCTTCAGGAAGTTTATTCCAGCCATTTGTTGCATAGTGACTAAATGATGCTCTCCCGTGATTGTTGTTTACTCTGGGAATCACTAACAGATTGGTCTCAGAAGATCTTAGTGGTCTAGAAGGCTTATGTAGTGGGAGCATATCAGTGATATACTTCGGTCCTAGACCATGTAGTGATTTATATGTGAGCAGGAGGATTTTGAAATCAATCCTCTGACATACAGGGAGCCAATGTAAGGATTTAAGAATTGGTGTAATGTGCTCACATTTTTTGGTCTTTGTAAGAACTCTAGCAGCAGCGTTCTGAACAAGCTGTAGCTGCCTGACAGTTTTTTTCGGAAGACCTGCAAGGAGACCATTACAGTAGTCTAGCCTACTAGTAATAAAGGCATGTACAAGTTTTTCTAAGTCTTGAGCTGACATGAGCCCTCTAAGTCTTGCTACATTTTTTAGGTGATAGTAGGCTGATTTTGTTACTGATTTAACGTGACTGTCGAAATGTAAATCAGAATCCATAATAACCCCAAGATTTCTGGCTTTGTTTGAGGTTTTCAGGGACAGAGAGTGAAGGTGTTGAATTACTTTAAACCTTTCTTTTTTAGCACCAAAAACAATTATCTCAGTTTTGTCCTCATTTAGTTGTAGGAAGTTTTGGCACATCCAGTCTTTGACTTGCTCAATGCACTGGCACAGAAGATCTATGGGGCGATAGTCGTTTGGTGATAGTGCTACATAGATTTGGGCATAGCATGTCCGATCCCTCTGACTGAGCACAGCGTCTGCATACCTATGCACCCACCCACCCACCTCGACCCAAGAGCTCTCAGATGTGTTTTTTTTTTTTTCATCGGCATAGCAATGGTGGTCAATGTTATTATTTTGCATGATTTGTCCTAGTGGGAGCATGTAGATGTTGAATAAAGTTGGCCCCAAGATTGAACCTTGGGGGACTCCACACGTTACATTGGTAGGTTCTGATACAAAGTCGCCAATGGAAACAAAATAGTTCCTATCTTGTAGATATGACTTGAACCAGCTTAAGACTGTGCCTGAGAGCCCCACCCAGTTTTCCAACCTGTCCAAGAGTATTGAGTGGTCGACAGTGTCAAATGCAGCACTGAGGTCTAATAACATTAATATTGAAGTTTTGCCAGAGTCTGTGTTAAGACGGATGTCATTTACAACTTTAATAAGGGCCGTCTCGGTGCTATGAAAAGGTCGAAATCCTGACTGGAAGTTGTTGTGGCAGCCAGTTGAAGCCAGGAAGTGATTTAGTTGTTGGAGGACAACTTTCTCAATTATTTTACTTATGAAGGGTAGATTTGAAATTGGTCTGTAGTTGTTGATAATAGAGGCATCTAGGCTCCGCTTTTTTAGAAGAGGTTTAATGACTGCAGTTTTGAAGGCCTTTGGGAAATTGCCTGATTGAATGGAGTTATTAACTATTTGCAATACGTCTATTGATAGGCAGTCAAAAACATTCTTAAAAAAGTTGGTAGGTAAAGCATCAAGGCAGCAGGTGGATGATTTTAGATTTGTCACCGTTTCCACTAGAGTTTTAGAGTCTATGGCATTAAAGCTTGCCATCATTGCTGTGTTACTTTTGCCTGAACAGGGTGGTGATCCAACTTTTTTGTTTGAGATATTGATGGCGCGTCTGATGCCTTCAATTTTATTAGTATAAAAGAATGCAAACTCATTGCATTTCTGCGTGGAATGGAGTTTAGCTGGTATTTGTGTTGGGGGGTTGGTCAGTCTGTCAACAGTTGCAAATAGGGTTTTCGCCTTATTAGTGTTGTTGTTTATGATATTGGAGAAGTATGTTTCTCTCGCACTTTTTAAGACTAAATTGTAGGCCCGGAGGCTCTCTTTATAGATGTCATGGTGAATATGAAGTTTAGTACTCCGCCAGATTCGTTCAGCCTTCCTGCACTCTCTTCTCTGGGCTGTCACAACAGCAGCTTTTCTCCAGGGTGCCTTTTGCTTACCAGAAATTGTTTTAACCGTAGCAGGTGCAATGACATCTATGACATTCAGAATTTGGGAATTAAAGATGTTTACAAGATCATCAGCATGACATGGATTTAGAGGTGGTAACGAGGAAATGGCATTTTTAAAGAGTACATTGGCATGTTCATTGATGTACCGCTTTTTGACCTTATTTGATTCTGTTTGTGTGTCAGGAATGAAAGAAATATTAAAGAAAACACAGAAGTGATCAGACAATGAAGGATCAGTCACAAAAACATCAGAAACATTGAGACCTTTTGTGATAATCAGGTCCAGGGTGTGTCCCTTACAATGAGTAGCCTCTTTCACATGTTGAGAAAGGTCAAATGTGTCTAGAATATTAAAAAGTTCTTTTGCACCCTTGTCATTCAAATCATCAATATGAAAATTAAAGTCACCGGTTATAACTAGGCAGTCAAAATCAGTGGAGATGCTAGACAATAATTCAGTAAAATCATCGAAAAAATTTGACGAATATTTAGGTGGCCTGTAAATAATTAACAGGAGAACTCTGGGAGAGCATTTCAACACAGCACAAAGATATTCGAATGATGGAAAAACACCAAGGGACATCTGTTTCCCCTGAAATGTATTTTTAAATATAGCAGCAACCCCTCCACCTCTTTTCCCAGATCTACAAACATCAATAAAATTATAGTTGGGGGGTGCTGTCTCGATCAGAATGCTTGCACTGTTATTTTGTTCTAGCCATGTTTCAGTTAAAAACATAAAATCAAGTTTAGAAGTGGTAATAAAATCATTGACTAAAAATGATTTGTTATTAAGAGACCTTACATTTAGCAGACCCATCCTGATGGTGTTATTGACAGGCTTTGAGGTTGACTTTGATTTTGAGAGAACAGGAATGAGATTGTTTAGGTTAGCAGTGTGTTCAAGTTTCCCAATGTTTACTCTCTTAGTAGTCACAACAGGAATGCAGAAGGTGCCATGTTTTGATGTAGGCGACCTTGGGTCCAGCTGATAATGCGGTCTACTGCTGAACCCTTTTCTGTCTCAGTAATATTCAGGGCTGCTGTCAGGGTGGGGAGGGGGTGGCCAAAAGGGAAGAGGTGGCCATAAGGGAAGAGTCTTGGAGGTCTTGGATTTTAGTGACTTAGTTGCAGCTTTGAGAGAGGGGGTCTTGGATTTTGGTGACTTCGTTGCAGCTTTGGAAGAGGGGGTCTTGAGTTTTGGTGACTTAGTTGCAGCTTTGGAAGAGGGGATCTTGGATTTTGGTGACTTCGTTGCAGCTTTGGAAGAGGGGGTCTTGAGTTTTGGTGACTTAGTTGCAGCCTTGGGAGAGGGGGTCTGAGTAGGGCGGGGGGTAGGTGGGGGTAGCTCCTGGAATTCCAAGGGGGAGGAGGGGAGAGAAAGGTTTATTGGAGGGAGGGAGAATGACGAAGACCTGGATTGGGATTTGGGAGGGGTGGGGGAGGGATCCACATTCAGTCCTCCTTCGACGTTGTTGATAATCTGAGAAGGGCGGGGGGTAGGTGGGGGTAGCTCTTGGAACTCCAAGGGGGAGGAGGGGAGAGAAAGGTTTATTGGAGGGAGGGAGAATGATGAAGACCTGGATGGAGATTTGGGGGGGGTGGGGGAGGGATCCACATTCAGTCCTCCTTCGACGTTTCTGATAATCTGTGTTTCGTCTTCCCTCTTTGTTGGTTCCTCTCGTCTCTTGTCCTTGGCGACAGATGGATGACGCAGGCAGTAAGACATGTTGGTGATGAATAGCTTTGCTCCCAGCTTATTTAGGCAAAGTCCGTTTGTCTTAAAAAGATGCCTGCGGTCCCAGAAAAAGCGGAAATTGTCAATAAAATGCATTGGGCGAGCAAGAGATGCAGTTGAGAGCCATTTGTTGAGCCAGAACAGTCTACTGAATGTCTCAGCTCCTCTCCCGGTCGGGGGCAGAGGGCCACTGATGAAAACCTCAGCATTCACAGAGCTGACTGTTTCAAAGAGTTTGTTGAAGTCCTCTCTCAACTCTGTTGATTGTTGTTTTTCAATGTCATTAAATCCAATGTGCAGAATGATATTTTTCACAGTTGGGTGTGCAGCCACAATTTCCAGGATTCTTTTTTCCAAATCAGACACCGTATCCTTCGGAAAGCAGAGTACTTTGATGTTATTACTGCTTTTCATATCTTTTACAGAAAAGTCACCCACAATCAGATTTTCAGGCCCTGTCGTTAGCTTTCTCTGTGGCTTTAAGTTAGCAGGTCTTACCCTGCTGCGTGGTGGTGGGGGGTTATCCAGGCAGTCAGAGGGGGATCCATGGTCCTGCAGCAGTGGAGCAAACCTGTTCTTTAGTTGAACAGTTGTTTGCTGGGGAGGTTTCTTGGTAGCTCTCCTCTCCCCAGCTGTCCGCTGCTGTGTCCTACGAGGCAGTGGGGTTGAGGAGGCGCTGTGCCTGGATGGAGATGGTAACGCAGGCCAGCCGGTCAGATCACAGATATCGGGGCGCTGGGTCCTGCCAGATATCCGTTCTCCCATGTCACAGGGAAATGGTCTTCTCTTTGGCTTCGCACCAAGTGTGTTCCAGGGAGGATTATCGCTGGTAGATTTATTACCGTGTACAGGATCCTCCCGTTTCTTCATAGCATTATTGCTACTTAGCTGGGTTCTAGCATGCTCCTGTCCACTGTTTTGAGTCAGTGCTAGAGTGGTGTTGTTCCCACAAAGTCCATTCACTTCTACATTTACTTCTAACCGATTCATTTTTGTTTCCAGCAGTAAAATCTTCTGTAGGAGTTTATGGTAATCTTCCGTAGAGAAGGGAGGCATCTTCTGCTAATTACCTTTAGCAGGCTCAGGCTTATCTTGTTTGGTAGGCCTCCTCGCGTAGCATTGAGGAAGTCGTAAAAATATTGAAAAATGCCCGTTTTATCTCAAAGAAAATATAATCCCACTGGTTTTGTAAATATCCAGGAGCTGCTGCTCTTTGTTTCTTATTGAGGAGAAGCAGATAGCAAAAAATAGCAGAAAATCGCAGGCAGGGGTGAGAGCAAAGAGGAAAAGCGTCTGCACTGTAGCAAAGCCGGAAGCAAAAAAAAAAAACGGTGATTTTAGGAGCACGGAGACTGGCGCGCAGAAACCAACGACCTGAGGCCGAAGATTTTGTCTCCCACGTAGCACTGAATAGAATTCTTCTCTCATTCAACTCAGTCGACGTCCTTGGTAAAGTATCCAAGCTTCCTTTTGCATGTTTACTGCCCGGAGAAGGATCACACCACAGGAAATCATGCATTGCCAGACTTAACACATCCCAATCAGCGGTAGATAGCGATGTAGCATTAGAAAATGGGATTGACTCTCCTCTCTCTTTCAGCTGGAATAAGCAGAGATCCCCCGTCTCATATCTGAAAACGTACCCAAAGGATCCTTCCATTCCGTAATCTTCCAAGTCCCATTTCTCACTTGAAGACTCGGCCGGAGGGAGATTTTGTGTCTATGAGATGTTACTGTCAGGAAGACAGACAAGTTTCGTAAAAATGTCAAAATCGTAGTTTTGACAAGGCAAATTGTTGAGGTTATTTTGTCTATGAGATGTTACTGTCAGGAAGACAGACAAGTTTCGGAAAAACGTCAAAATCGTAGTTTTGACACAGGGAAATTGTGTTGGGAGATTTTGTGTCTATGAGATGTTGCTGTCAGGAAGACAGAAAAGTTTTGGAAACGTCAAAATTGTAGTTTTGACACAGGGACATTTTTTTTCTCGGGGGCCGGCCCGGTTGTGTGTCTGTATCTGGGTCATTCCGTGTCATTTCATCAAATTTCTGAAAATCTTCCCACCTGACCATCTCAGAATGTCCTGAAAAAATTCAAGTACAAAGACACACTTGTTAATAGGACAAATCCAAAATATTAGGTCTCTACTGTCAATAGTTTTCTCATGAAACATCATTGAATGAAGGGTAGTTTAGACGGTTTTTGGCATCATGCTCTGAAAAGCCATTTTTAAACAGCAATATCTGGAAAACTATCTCACCTGTGGCCTTCAAAATTTTTACAGAGTATATCTGTTACTAATAGCCTCCAGACATTTAATATCAGGGATGTAGCTCAATGATAACCTAGTATGGTAGGTACTTAAAATTAGGCTTTTTGAAATAAAGTAGTACATTTGAAGAGTGGCTGAGCTCCCATTTTTGCAGATAAAAGACTTCTATCACTTCTGCCTCTATCTCTGGTGTTAGCTTAAACATTCTACAAAATATGGTTTCTCTCAGATGATTAGTTTCACAGATATTAAGGCTCAAAAATGGAAGTAAACACATCTTTGCCCAACTTCAGAGTCATATTCCAAAAAACTGACAACACGTATCAGGTCCAAACTTACTTTTTTTTAAAGATCATATTCTTGTTAAAATCATATTTAAAAATTGGGAGGGTGTTTTGCCTCAATTTGTCGCAGTGATTTTTTAAAATCCTGATATTGGTGGGGTTTTTGTGGCCGTTTTTGGTACTGCATGTCTTATTATCCTACAAGTAAACATCACAGCAGGGCAATTCAAATGTGTTTTTTACCATTTACCTAAGACTTACATGTGACTAAATGCTACTGATAAATTTAGCCTCACGAAAACATTAAAATGTAGCACAGTTGTAGTTACAGAGGCAATAAGTCCTTGAATGTGAGTTGAACATGCTGAAAGCAGCTTTTAATGTCTTATGAACAAATATAGCATAATATTGAAGACTGTACATTTTGTCATACTTTAAGTATATAAATTACACAACTAAATCAAATAATAATCTTAATTTGAGCATAAGATTTTACATTACAGTACAAAAGTCTCCAAAGTTTGATATTGAATAACAGTTTGTCTCTATGCTCACTATGAGACAATAAGTGAGTTATGATCAGAAATGGTGGATAGGAAGTATCAGAGATGTTTCAGATCAAGTTGAAGATGTACTGGTTCAGCTCATGCACCCACATGGCCCTGCCAAGAGTTTCTACTGGCCAAGAAGAGAAGATGTGCAATGTTCCACTGCAGCATAGAATTGCAAGATTTGACGTTCCCTCTACAGTAACTGGGTGCATGTATGCCATCAAAAAAGATGAGCACAACAGAGCAGAGATGTACATTAGACAATTTCTAAACTGACTGCCAAATTAATGAATGTGACAAAGGAATTGGATCTAAAAGATGAAAAATGTGTGATCCCTCACAGTGAGCATAGAGACAAACTGCTATTCAATATCAAACTTTGGAGACTTTTGTACTGTAATGTAAAATCTTATGCTCAAATTAAGATTATTATTTGATTTGGTTGTGGTATTTATATACTTAAAGTATGACAAAATGTACAGTCTTCAATATTATGCTATTTTTGTTCATGGTTTAAGACATTAAAAGCTGCTTTCACCATGTTTAACTCACATTCAAGGACTTATTGCCTCTGTAACTACAACTGTGCTACATTTGAATGTTTTCGTAAGGCTTAATTTATCAGTAGCATTTAGGCACATGTAAGTCTTTGGTAAATGGTAAAAAACACATTTGAATTGCCCTCCTGTGATGTTTTCTGGTAGGCTATTAGGACATGCAGTACCAAAACCAGCCACAAAAACCCCACCAATATCAGGATCTTTAAAAAATCACTGCGACAAATTGAGGCAAAACACCCTCCCGATTTTTTAATATGATTTTAACAAGAATATGATCTTTCAAAAAAAGTATGTTTGGACCTGATACGTGTTGTCAGTTTTTTGGAATATGACTCTGAAGTTGGGCAAAGATGTGTTAACTTCCATTTTTGAGCCTTAATATCTGTGAAACTAATAATCTAAGAGAGACCATATTTTGTAGAATGTTTAAGCTAACACCAGAGATAGAGGCAGAAGTGATAGAAGTATTTTATCTGTAAAAATGGGAGCTCAGCCACTCTTCAAATGTACTATTTTATTTCAACAAGCCTCATTTTAAGTACCTACCATACTAGGTTATCATTGAGCTACACCCCTGATATTTCATGTCTGGAAGCTATTAGTAACAGATATACAGTGTAAAAATTTTGAAGGCCACAGGTGAGATAGTTTTCCAGATAATGCCGTTTAAAAATGGCTTTTCAGAGTATGATGCCAAAAACCGTCTAAACTACCCTTCATTCAATGATGTTTCATGAGAAAACTGTTGACAGTAGAGACCTAATATTTTGGATTTGTCCTATTAACAAGTGTGTCTTTGTACTCAAATTTTTTCAGGAAATTCTAAGATGGTCAGGTGGGAGGCACTTGATGAAATGACACGGAATGACCCATCTGTGTCCCTCTGTGTTTTTCAGTGTTTGTTGTGATTATGGTGACATCTCACGCTGCGCGGGCGTTGAGTTTCAGTAACAGGTGATGTGAAAATTAAGCCATTTGTTGGTCTGAAGGTTTAATTTTGATTGAAATATATGCTTAAATACGCATTAAATACAATATGATATAAACAATACATAAGTATTGTAATTGGTAAAACGACATACAAATGGTGTAATAAGGAATGTGCTAATATAGGATGTTCAAACCTAAACCAAAAGTTTTCAGTGATGGAGCGCAACCAATGTGTTTTTATTACCTTCAGCCTAGCTTGTCATTGTAAATCTGAGTTAGGTCTCTGTAGGTCTGGCTCACAACAGACAGGCAAAATAACAGTAAAACGTATAGAACTATACAGGATATCACACAGAGGGAATATTATTTGGGTTGAATTGGCTGTATACAGAAAGGTATGAAGGATTCGTAGCATGGAAATTTTCTTGTAAATAAAACAAATACAAGGCACAACATAGCATTATTACTCACATAAAAAGGGACAAATTGTGGTAGAAATAAGGATAATAAGTTAAGTGGTCTTATGGGGAGAGAATGATAGTTGTGTGGTATTAGGCTTAATAATGTTAATATATATAGGAGGTGTGCGCTGAAATGCAATGCGACTTTCTTGGATTTTGTTCAGAGAGATCCAACTTAGCCACAGGATGCATGAGTGTTGATTTGTGTTAATGTGGAGAGGTCTGATTGATATGCTGAATGGGCATTTGTGAACGTACACACAATTGCGTATTTGGCCGACAGTATGAAATTGTTCTTTATTCACTGTGATTTCCACATGTGAGACGAAAAAAAAAAAAAGGGGGGGGGAACTTACATAGTCGAATTGGAGAAATCAATATTTTAAGGCCTAAATACCGGTAAAATTTGAATGCATAAACCAATTCAGATCTGAAGGCATGTGATAAATTAAAATGCATGATTAGAATAGTATGACTAACATCTAACCAAAACACTAACATGAGGGTGGATTTCCGTCGTTTAGTTAGGCATATGTGCAGTAAAGCGCGGATATTTTTCTAATGGAGGCCAAAAACGATATATATATATATATATATATATATATATATATATATATATATATATATATATATATATATATATATATATATATTGAATTTGCTCTAATACCACCTTCTCAGAGCAAATGGTTAAGATTTTAATTAATTGATGGACAAAGTTGTCGATATTTTTCATTTGGGGCAAGATTCTCTTCATAAAAAAAAAACGCCTGTTTGAATGTTGGCAGATAAAAAGTGATACTTTCCTGTCTCTTTTTCTTTCTCTCTTTTCCGCTGAGAGGAGCGGAGCAGACAGACAGAAAGAGAGGAGGGGCTGTGAGCAGGCCTGTGTGAATGCGCGGACACAGCGAGCGCCCCTGACCCCAGTGTAATGTGTCGTCCTATTGCTGTGTGATTACGCCAATTCTACTCGATATGTGGGCGTGCGACTGATGATTGGACAAATTTATAGCGATATTTCTTTTTAAGTGAAAGAAAGTAGGAAAACTGCTTAATTAACACTTACAGCAGTGGTAATGTGTCCATTATAGCGCTTATGACGTCAGCGGGGTGCGCCCGGAACACCCAAAGGAGGAGGGGTCCCCCTTTCTGAGGTAATCAGCTGTTCAAATCATGTTGTGTGTGAGCCACTAAGCACTTTCACCATGAACTATAGGCTACTTGGGACACTATGGACTTAAGGTATTTCTAATCATATTGCGGTGAATAATGTTTCTAAATCATTGTTATACAAACTCCAAAAATACTACCCCTCCTACATTCACACATTGATAATCACTATAGCTGTTCTATGCTTTTGCATCTGCAGTAATGATAATAATGATAATTGTAAGTTGAATCTGTGTAATGTCTATATTACTTGGATGGTGGTTAAGAAGTGACATCTTTGGCTGACTTTTAGTATGGACGAAATAATAGTCGTTCTGATTTATAGATGACTTGATGTGACATCAAACAATGTATCTTACCATTTGTGTTTTTCTTTCTCTCCACCTGGGACGCGAGAGTCCGAGAGACAGAGCATAGCATCTAAAGTCTAGGGTCTACCAGGGGATGAACGAGAATCACTGGACACCCGTCGCATCCTTCGAGCCATCTGCCTGGCATCCCGCACAGAAATCCGTCCAGGCTAGTGCGATTTTATCCACAAACTCTTGGAAAATACATTCATACACACACACAAACATACACAGACACATACACATACATACGTACACACCCAGTTACATGCAGACACACACGCTCATACATTCACATATGGTCACTGTCACCACAATTAAATGCACACAAAGCATTCTTTCTGTCACACATGAAATACTAAATGGGGAATAAATACGAGTGAAGCTTGGCAACTGACTGACCATCAACAGCATATCATTGGCGGTTAACGGTGATTCCATTATTTGCAAACATAGTCCAATTTAATCTTGGTTGATTCAATATCTGATATATGAATTGTTTTATTGAGAGATTGGTGCGAACATCTGAGCTAAAAGTTATAACTTTATTAGATTACTTTTGCCAGTAAACAATATTATACTTGATCCCGGCACTGTGTTTCAGTGCCAATCATTGGTTTTCTCTGAGGTTGGCAAATTTACTCCACTCTCCTTTGAGAAGTGGCTGTGGTGACACGGTGTTCTATTAAACACATCTATGGTTAAATAATAATTTGGCCCTGGCCGGTGGAGGGAACCTTTAATTCAGAAGTAATTAAAACAATAAAGGGGCTTGTGTCCACATACAAGGCAGAGGAGAGGGCGGGTAGAAAGGGAAAGAAAAGACAGTTGAAGAGACGAATAGAGCTAGGTACTCTGGAGTTGTTTGAGAACGAGGGACAGAAAAGGCTACTGACATCTAAAGAAAAGAGGGAGAAGCTTGCAGATGAATTAGGGAGAAATTTGGAGGTTACGGAGAAGCTGCTAGCGGAGGCTAACACACCTTTTTCACATACCGCCCCAGTGGAATCCCCCACCATACGAAAAAGGGGTTAAGTTCTCTGACGTATATCCCCAGCTACCTGTGATCAGCCAAAGGGGCAATTACGAAATAAAGGACGACTCTAATCTAATAATGGAATCAGGGAAGGCTAAAACAACCATAATAATGCACCTGAGCCCTAGAGATGGAAGAAAGAAGGCTGCAGACATTCTCATTGAACCGTTGGGGCAGCAAGAGAACCCAAGAGCCTATGTGTCAAGGGCTCATGAAATGTGGAGAAATGTCACAGGAAACGATCCGGATTTGAACCACATGGAACAATCAATCCTGCGGGCCAAGCTACAGGAAGGACTGCCTGTACCAGTGAGAAGCAAACTGGCAGAGGTGGTCGGACTTGGAAGCATGACGAAAAAAAAATCTACACAGATCATGTAGCACACCAAGTCGAACTACATCGAAAGAAGGAACATGCTCAGAGAGAACAAGACCAGGAAATCCTCAGGAAACTCAACCAAATACAGCTGACAGACAACAAGAAGAAGGAGAAAACACAGGCCATAGTTATGATGGGACAGCCCCAGCCAATTCAACTAAATCAACCACAGCTACAGCCGATTCAGTCTCAGTTCCAACCGCCGCAGCCACCGATGACAATTCCAATCGTCTCTGCTCTGCGACCAGTTGTCGGTCAGCCACCGGCATGTAGGGGACGAGGACGAGGAAACTTTGGAAGAGGAGGCAGAGAGAATTTCAATACATGGTATCAACAACCCCCAGGGGCATGCTTCAATTGTGGACAGTTTGGCCATCATGTCCGGGACTGCAACCAGCCGGACAGGGACTATCCCAGAGGAGGCCCCTGAAGGGGCCCCAGAGGGGGATTCAGGGGTCCAGCACAGCCACCCCGGGGGCCGGTGAACCCTTATAGAGGCCCAGAACCTGGATACTAGGGGTGCCCAGAGGAACCAATGGGGAGGTGTCAACTGGTGGTATCAGGGCCGGAACAAGATCCTACAAAAACAAAGTAAACAATCTGCCATTGAAAGTGATGGTGGATAGCGGAGCAGCTTTCACCTGTATCCGGCCTGAAGATGCTACATATCTCCCCATGTCCGGCAAATTTGTACGAACATGGGACACGAAACACAAAACCCATTGAGCTCTGCTATCAAAATCAAAAGATTACAATACCCATACT
The DNA here is from genome assembly GCF_963514095.1 of Eutrigla gurnardus. NCBI lineage: Eukaryota > Metazoa > Chordata > Actinopteri > Perciformes > Triglidae > Eutrigla > Eutrigla gurnardus. The sequence goes on from NC_139917.1 coordinate 12,484,126, forward strand.
GGTGTCAGAACACAATCCCATTGCACTCTTGGGAAGAGATGCTGTATGCAGATCGAACTGCACAATACGATGTACGCCAGACGGCTATCTGATTGACGTGCCATATGATGTTTGCCACCAACTACTCATGACAAGAGAAACAGAGGCTCCTTCAGTATTTTGGATCGGAAATTTCAGTCAAGAGCTAATGGAGCCCGCCAGATTGTGGGAGAAGTTTCTATCGGCAAATGTACCTGATGCTCAGCTCTCTGAATACCCACATCATTGCACACTCAAGTACTTCAATTATGCAGCCCAATCGGATTCAGATGAGTGGTTGGGCCAACAACCGAAGCAAGTTCTACACAGCTCTAGTTGCATAATTTTGGGACCACAAGGAGCTGCTATGAAAATAAACAAGGATGAGTATCTCGGCAAAGAATATGACATTGAAGGAGGCATCCATCACGCGACACTGATGATAGCCAAAGATTATGTACAGAAACACCTAGGAACAATGATGGCAGAATCAGAAGATGTCATATTTCTTCCAACAAAAGAAAACCCTGCCATTTGGGAAAGCAAAGATCAGAGGTTCATAAAGATTATGATCTCCGCCCAAGGACTGGGCCAACCACAGGCAGTACGACTGACACAAGAATCAATACTCAGCGTCAAGTCAGATGCGGATCGCCTGAAAGAAGAAATATTGAAACAGGTCCCAGACTGCTTGTGGTCAAAACACAGCACGGATATTGGACTCATGAAGTCGGCCCAGCCGGTGAAAGTCGAGCTCCGACCCGGAGCCTGGCCCCATGGAAGAATCAGTACCCACTGAAGGAGGAGGAAATCCAGGGGATTGAACCACAAATTGAAGGCCTGTTACGAGCAAATGTTTTGAAGATAACTCAGAACCCTCAGAGCAACACGCCGCTGTTGCCAGTAAAGAAACCAGATGACTCCTATTGCTTGGTGCACGATTTGAGGGCAGTGAATGAAGTTGTGGCTGACTTTCCAGCAGATGTACCTGATCCACATACCCTATTGGCTCAAATCCCTCCACCTGCGAAGCACTTCACAGTGTTAGATTTGTGTGGAGCTTCCGTCAGTGTTCCCCTCAGCATTGACTCACAGGGCTTGTTCGGTTTCACAAGACAGGGACAGTTTTATCAATACCAGAGGCTCCCTATGGGGTACAAACATAGTCCTCACGTGTTCAATAAAGTCTTAAAAGAAGATTTAGAGGGTATAGGTCAGATATTGAAAAGTACTGTTATTCAGTATGTGGATGACATCATCATCTGTTCACCAGATAGAGATACGTGTCATAAAGACTCAATCAAATTACTGCAGATTTTGGCACAGAATGGCCACAACGTTTCTCAGAAAAAACTGCAGTATGTACAGGAAGAGGTGGTTTATCTGGGCCAGTCAATAACTCAGGGTCACAGAAGAATCTCAGACAGTCATCTAGACACCATTCGAAAGGCTCAAAAGCCCAGGACAGTCAGAGAAATTATGAAATTTCTTGGTATTGCTGGTTATTCTTCAGCATGGATCAAAGAGTATGCCAAGTTAGCAGGACCATTGCGAGTCATGATTAAAGACACAGGGAATGACAAGCTCCACTGTAATCTCACTTGGACATTAGATGGCCACCTGGCATTCGAAACAATTAAACAAAATTACAGGAGGCCCCAGCACCTGCGCTTCCAGATTACTCGAAAAATGTTGTGTTTTGTGTAAATTTGTACGTGCAGTTCTTTGTCAGCCGACAGGTACGGGAACAAATCCTCAACCCATTGCCTACTATTCCACTGCTTACTCAGAAGTGGAACTGGGGTTACCACTGTGTCATAGAGCAATGGTGGGAGTCTATTTGATGTATGAAAAGGCATCAGCTGTTACAATGGGTTATCCTGTGACAATCCTTATACATCATAGTCTAAGAAATCTTTTGAATCATGGTCAATACGCCTTGACCATGTCTAGGCTCAGAGATTATCACAGGCTCCTGGAACAGGTAGATGGCACTTTAGCATGGTGCACCACAGTAAATCCTGCTGAACATTTGCCAACAGATAAAACCAATAGGCGGTAAGAGATACATGCTAGTCATTGTAGACAGATTTTCACGATGGCCTGAGGCCTGTCCTACCAAGCGGAAGGACGCTCAGTCTGTTGCCAAGTTCTTATGTTGTGAGGTCATAAGCAGATGGGGACTTCCAGATCGCATATCCTTAGATAATGGGAAAGAGTTTGTGGACAAAACGGTAAAATTAATTCAACAAAAATTGGGAATTAAACAATGTTTGGGAGCAGTCTGTCATCCTTAAAGTCAGGGTATTTGTGAAAAAATGAATGACGTTCTGAAAAACCGCATTGTCATAATCTGCCAACACACAGGTCTAAATTGGGTAGCGGTGCTTCCGCTCGCGTTGATCGCATGTCGCTTGAGCGAACTTCGAGATTTGCATATGACGTCTCATGAATTGGCCACAGGCAGACGGATGCCTACACCTTGTTTGCGCACAAGCGGAAAGGGTCCGAGTCTATCCCTTTTAGAAGATGATATGAAGGCGTACGTCAAGTACTTGACTAATCTAGACAGAGTGAAACCTGGAGCCAAGGTGTTCGTGAAGGTGTTCAGAAGGAAATGGTTCAATGAACGCAGAGAAGGACCGTTTGAAGTCGTTTGCAGCACTGGAACAGCAGTCCAGGTCAAAGGATCGCCAACATGGTATCACCTATCACACTGTGTCAAGGCGCCAGTAGAAGAAAATCCTATCTCCTCAAGAAATCTCACCTAGTCCGAGAGGACTCCCAGGAGCAAGATCCGGAAGGAAGGTCCGACCATGTCATGGACAGTCAGGGTAATGGGGTGCACGTTCCTGGCGATGCCGGGAATGACTCTGACAGAGAGGATGAGGAAGAAGCGAAAAAGAGTGGTATCCAATCTGAATATAGAACCTTGTTATATCCTACCATTTACCTTGAGGTTATTTTGTTATGTCATTTTCAACCCTCATTTGTTTATTATTTTGAAGTGGGTAATACCTATTTTTTTTGGTTTGACTCATATTTTGTTTGATTTATGTTGTTCAGCTTGCCAATAAAGTGAACCAACAGATGAGTTGTTGTTAATTACAACAAATAGAAAGCAGCAGCCTTGCCTGGAGCAGAGATGTCCAAACTTTGAATGGGAATCAGTGTGGACAAAGGGGGGAATGGAAGAGAAAAAATGAAAAATTATAGATTGAATGCAAATAAAGAAAATTTGAAATTTGAAAATGTAAATTATTAAAGCAAATTGTGTTGCATTGCTGTCATTGAGGGTTCATTTCAGACTGCATTATGATTAGTATGACATGACAGGGGTCTATGAGCAGACACACCTGCATGCCACACAAAAATAGAAATAAATGGGTATTTGAGAGCGGTAAGTGCGCTGTTTCTGATCCTGGAGTCAGATTTTGGACATGCCTGATCTAAAAACATGCCAGAATATTAATGGATGTCTTACTCTGAATGTATAGTATGTGATGTTTTTTCCGCAAAGATACTGTTCTGTGTTTTCGCTCATTGCAGAATAGCAGTGGAGAGATTAACCTGTCCAGGGACCCGAACATGGACAGTGAACAGACTCAGAGACTCAAGCATGGATGATGAATAGGGATTGCGGGCCCTGGACAGGACAGGACTGAGAGAGAATACACAGATTGAGAGTGTTAAGGATAAACACTCCACATTAGATGGCAACGCTGCAGAAGAGCGAGTTCAGCTGACACATCAAGGATGATGTAACAGTTGATATATAGAATTAGATACACTTCTGTGTTCTCATATATACGTGTATGTGTGATAGATTGATTCTTGTTAAGAAGTGGTACGAAAGAGCTTAAAATAGTTAAAAACAAGGTTAAAATAGTTATAAATAGACCAGTCAGATCAGTGTATCTGGGATCTACCTGTTAAGCCTTCAGAGATTGATCATGATCGATTACTTATGCCTGCAGAGGCCGGAAGGGGGAGCTCACGGTCACGATGTGTCATTCTCAATGAAGCTGCCAGAGAAGAAGCATCGTGTCTGAGCGTCTTTATTGATATTTCCCCTTTTCAGGTATGAAACGAGTGTTTATGCTCAGCGAGTCCTTCTGTGTGTGTTTTATGAGCATGATGACAATATTTTGAGCATGTTTAGGGTGGTATTTGTATGTTTCAACTCCTAACTGGCGTACTGTTAAAGTAGTTAGCTTAACTCCGTCCTCCTAGCGGACGGCACGGAGCAGCACTTTGTTAAGCATGCATGCGACGCACATGGCGTGCATTTGGATTGTGTTTGTTTTATAGCATGATGCTGTGGATGTGTATGTGTGTTTTAATAGTTATCAGCGCATTTATGAGTTTCACAGAGTGACTGTTTAGGAAACAAGGAATTTAACAAAGACATGACACAAATGTTTAAGATATATTTTGTTTATCTACAATGCATTTAAGTTAGAATAATTTAAGTTAATTTTTATTATTTTCAAAGACAGTTTCACAGTCATTTATCTGTGATATTTAAGTTAACCTGTTAAAAAGAAGGTACGAAATTTAAAGCGTTTACCTGTCAAAGAAAATGTGAAAATATACCTACCTGTTAAAGGCCAGAAGAAACATGGATTGGGAAAATGCATATTTTTACATTGTAATATTCATGTTTAAAGGAACATTTGTACTTTTGTAAATATTTTTGGAAAAAAGTCATTCTCAATGAAGCTGCCAGAGAAGAAGCATCGTGTCTGAGCGTCTTTATTGATATTTCCCCTTTTCAGGGTGTAACATTTTGGAGGCACCGCTGGGATGAGTGTGACGAGGGCCAGCTGTCCCAGATAGACGTCCTTGGTCATCATTCAACCCCCCCCATATCTTCATCCACGGTGGATGACAGCGTGTGGTGTTCCTTCTGCGTAGAGAGACTTTCATGCAATCTGAGATTAACCACTGGTGCCAGGAGAGCTGTGTTGTCCACTCTGCCAGAAGACGGATCTGCATCACGCTGACATTGTCCACGGGCCGGTGACTGGGATGGATTCTTCAGAGGTTGAGGACTTGAAACTAGAAGTTGGTGGTGCATTGTACACACTAACAAGAGATGCTTTGGTTGAAGTTTGTGATTTCCTAACTATTGCTGGTCCAAAATTTGAGAAGGTATCAGGCAAGAATCGCTCTTTTCTTTTCTCGTATATTACCAATCATCTAGAGAGAGAGGAGTTAGATGAACTTGAGGACCAAGGTATGTCTGAATTGCTAGACTTAAAAGATAAAATTATTGAGTTGCAACATTCTCCTCAAAACACTGCACCAGAACAGGCAGCCTCAGATGTAAAACAGACAGAAGTGGTGCAAGAGCAGGTAGTTCAACCATTAGAAGAAGAGCTGTTGATAAAAGAAATAGAGAGATTACAACAAGCACTGGCATTCTCACAACAAGGGAAACCAAACCAAAGTAGTGAAACCAAAAAGTCAGTGGATGAGGGAATTAACATTATGAACCATGCCCCTGCTCAACAGTTCCCCCAACCCCGTTTGTCAGTACAGTGGAGCAGAGAATTCAAAATATCAGGACAGATTGGTGAGCCAGGGCAAAAGGACAGGCTTACCTTCTCAAGCCTAGCACACCAGATTGAGCAAGGCATCAGCAAGGGGTTTCCCGAAATGGAGATAGTTGACGCAGTGATTAGAGCCATAGCACCAGGCCTACAACTTCGCAGCTACCTTGAGGGCAAAACCAACCTTACCCTGTCCAACTTAAGAAGGATTCTCAGGTCTCACTATCAAGAAAAGGGTGCAACAGAACTGTACAAACAACTAACATCAGAGGTCCAAAGCAGCAAGGAGACTCCGCAAGCGTTCCTGATCCGGGCTCTAGACATGAGGCAAAAAATTCTGTTTGCTTCACAGGAGGCAGAATCTGGCTTGAGATATGATCCTGTCCTTGTCCAGAGCATGTTTCTTCATACCGTTCTAACAGGCCTGCAAAACGATAGTATTAGAAGTGACCTCCAACCTTACTTGCAACAGACCACATCAAGTGATGGGCTTCTCCTCGAAAAAGTCAACATTGCCTGTGCAAACGAAGCAGAGAGACAAAACAAAAAGAAACTACTTACCCAACAGCGGTCAGCCACTGTGCACTCAGTCCAGCCTAATGAACCACCTGCAGAAAAAAAAGGGAAAAATCTAAATCTTGAGCCCACCAACGAAACCCAGCCAGATGTACTAAATTAACTGAGAGAAATACGCTCTGATATGGCAGTACTGAAAAATCTGGGCGCTGAAGTCGCACAAATCAGAGAGTCAATTCGCCAGCCCAGTTCAACACAGACCCAGTATCTGGCCTCCCCCACAGCACAAGAATGCATCCCCACTCCTCCGTTTCATTTTCCACCACAGAGCTTCTGGCCTCCCCCAGGGCCAGGACAAAGAGGAGATACAGCCCAACATCAACAGCGATTTGCCCCACCGCATCATTATTCTGCCCCAAACCGTGCACGCCTGAAAAAATGCAGCGGCTGTCATCAAAATGGACGTGAGTATTGCACCCATTGCTTCAGATGTGGTAGTAATGAACATTACCTCGCCGGTTGCAAAGTGAGAGACAACAGAAACGACAGAGATGTTCCTTTAAACGAAAGAGGGTTGCCCCCACGGGACAGGGAGTAACCAGCAAAGATGGATTGTCCCACAAGTATTGCTCCCACTGTGGTGTCTCTGAAACACATCCAAAATTTCGACAATGTGCATCATGTAAAAAAGACATTTACTGTTCTAAAACCTGTCAAGCTGAGCATTGGCCAAGACACAAAAAACAGTGCAACCAACATTCTCATGTACAAGTAAACCACCACTCTCACTCAAGTTCAGAGACCACCCACGCCACGAAAGAGGACAGGCAGTCTCGTCTTGTTGCACTGGTAGGGAAACGGTGCATTGTTGAGTGCTACATACAAGGCCGCAGAACACGAGCACTATGGGATACAGGCTCTCAAGTCACTGCTGCCAATGGACAAAATATGCCTTACAAAGGCTTCATTGAGGTCACCTTTGGGTTGGCTGCAGAGGGAGCTGACCCTAAAGAACTTGTTGTGCCCATGCTCGTGATGAAAGCCTTTCGCAGCCCATCCTCGGCTATAATGTTATTGAGCAAATAGTGAAAACCAACACAAAAGAACAACTCGACGCTGCAAGAAAAGAGCAGTTGCATGAGGCGCTTGAAGCAGCTTTCCCCAGCCTTGAGAAGGAAAATGTCATAACCTTCATTGACCTGGTGACAACTGAACAGTCTTGTGATTATGTCATGAAAACTACAAAAGAGAAAGTCACTGTCCCAAAACACACTTCTGTCCAGATTGACTGTAAGGTGCAGACACAGCCCCCTAAGAAAGACACTACACTCCTGTTTAAGCCCAACATAAATCCCCAGTGGCCTGAGGGCCTTGAGTTCTGTGAGACTTTGGTAAAGCTCAGGAGTGGTTGTTCGCCTTACATAGTTCTTGATGTACAAAACCCCACTGATCATGATATTGAGCTGTCAGGAAAGACTGTTGTGGGTACTCTTCATCAGATTCAGGCTGTGTATCCAGCTACTGTTTTGGAGGAACCTGATAATTGCCCCCCAGTGTCAGTGAGTCAAGTTAATGCAGAGAGTGACCAAGTTACAAATACTCCATGGAATCCACCAATCGATTTGAGCCACCTGAATGAACCTGAAAGAGTAGTGGTGCAGGACATGCTTCGCGATGAGTGCTCCTCCTTTTCCAAATCAGACGATGACATCGGATGTATAGAGAAACTGAAGTTGAGCATATCGCTGAAAGATATGGATCCTGTCGCACGTACATACCTGTCTGTGCCAAAGCCACTATATAAAGAGATGAAAGATTATCTTCACAATCTTATTGCACAGGGATGGGTGAAGAAATCCAACTCTTCTTATGCCTCACCGGTGGTCTGTGTAAGGAAGAAGGATGGGAGCCTTCGACTTTGCGTAGATTACTGAGAACTGAACAGAAAGACCCACCCTGACAGACAACCGATCCCTCGAGTGCAGGACATCCTCGACAGCCTCGGTGGCAATTCATGGTTCTCATTACTAGACCAAGGAAAGGCCTACCACCAAGGTTTCATGGATGAGAACAGCCAGCCTTTGACTGCATTTGTGACCCCATGGGGCCTCGATGAATGGATAAGAATTCCATTCGGGTTGATGAATGCACCCGCTGCCTTCCAAAGGTGCATGGAGGAGTGCTTGGAAGATGTGCGAGACAACATCTGTGTGCCCTACTTGGATGATACACTTGTGTATAGTCAGTCATTCGAAGATCACGTTAACCATGTCCGCAAGGTGCTTCAGTTGTTGAGGAAGCACGGGATAAAGTTAAAGCCTAGCAAGTGTGAACTATTCAAACACGAAGTCCGCTACCTTGGAAGAATTGTTTCTGCTGAAGGTAGCAAGATCGACCCAGCCGACACCATTGCTGTGAGAGCTTTGAAGGATAAGAGGCCAAGCAACATAGGGGAACTACGTGCTATCATGGGCTTGTTAAGTTACTACAGGCAGAACATACAAAATTTCTCCCGTATTGCAGGGCCACTTTATGACTTGCTGAAAGGCACAGCAGCAGACAACAACGTGACACAAAACACAACCAACACAAGACGAGTCACAAGAAAGACAAAAGGAGTGCCGTCACACAAACCAATCATTTGGACTGAGGCACATCAAAACATCTTGGAGCGGCTGTTAGACTGTCTAGTCGAACCACCAGTCCTTGGCTTTCCAGACTTCTCACAGCCATTTGTACTCCACACAGACGCCTCAAACCGAGGCCTCGGGGCAGTTCTATACCAACGACAAAATGACAAACTCCGTGTGATAGCCTACGGTTCCCGAACACTGACTGCCACTGAATGGAATTACCATCTTCATTCAGGAAAATTGGAATTTCTCGCTCTAAAGTGGGCAGTCATAGAAAAATTCCGAGATTATCTGTATTATGGGCCTACATTCACTGTCTTCAGTGATAATAATCCTCTTACTTATGTCATGTCAAGTGCCAAGCTCAATGCAACTGGATGCAGATGGGTGGCAGAACTTTCAGACTTCCACTTTACCATTCGGTATCGTCCAGGTAAAGAAAATGTGGATGCAGATAGTCTGTCACGGATGCCTTTAAATATTGAGGAGATGATGGGACAGTGTACTGAGGAACTGGCATCAGATTGTGTTGCAGCGACGGCCCAAGCTGTTGAGGCTCAAGACACCCGCTCATCATGTGTCTATCCAGTGCTTACTCCTTTCCAATGTACAGCTGTGAGTGAGGAGGTGCACAAGCCATTCTCAGTTACTGAGATCCAACAAGCACAGCTCAATGACAATAATATTGGTCCAGTGATGCAGTGCAAACTGAGAGACCGCAAGCCATCAGGTCATGAACTTAATGCCTTCAGTATGCCAAGCAAGTGTCTGCTGCGGGAATGGGAAAGACTTCACATTGATGAAGACGGCATTCTTCGCAGGAAGACAGCAAACAAAACTCAGCTTGTATTACCTGAAGTGTTTCAGTCCACCGTGTTGAAGGAGTTGCATGATGAGATGGGCCATCAAGGAATTGATCGAACAACATCACTAGTTAGAGACAGATTCTTTTGGCCGTACATGCAGAAAGAAATCGAACACTATGTCGCAAGGACATGAACCTGCCTTAAACAAAAGACACCAAGTAAAGAAACAAGGGCCCCTTTGACCAGTATCATAACCACACAGCCATTTGAACTGGTGTCGATAGATTTCCTTCACCTGGACAAATGTAAGGGCGGATACGAGTACATACTGGTAATTGTTGATCACTTCACTCGTTTTCCGCAGGCTTATGCCACCACCTCTAAGTCTGCGAGAACAGTTGCATATCGAATATTCAATGATTATGCCCTAAAGTTTGGACTGCCAGCACGGATACACCACGATCAAGGTGGCGAATTCGAGAACCAGCTCTTCGCCCAGCTGAAAAAGAACTGTGGTGTACTTGGGTCACGAACGACACCCTATCACCCGCAAGGAAACGGGCAAGTCGAGCGATTCAACAGAACATTGTTACAAATGTTAAAGACACTAACTGACAAACAGAAGACAAACTGGAAAGAATCCTTAAACAAGTTGATCTATGCATACAACTGCACGCGATGTGAGGTAACAGGTTTCTCTCCGTTTTACCTCCTCTTTGGAAGGTCCCCAAGGTTACCTATTGATCTCCTGTTTGGTCTCACCTCTGAGACAGGAAAAGTTGACCATCAAAAATACATGGAAAAATGGAGACAGGAAATGCAGGAAGCATGTGAAGTTGTTCAAGAGAATGCAAAGAAGTCAACAGAGAGAGGTAAAAGACATTATGATGGAAAGGCAAAGAGCTCAGTGTTGTATCCTGGTGATCGTGTCCTTGTTCGGAATCTGACACCTAGAGGAGGCACTGGAAAACTTCGTAATCACTGGGAAGACACTATCCACATTGTAACTCGCCAGGTTGGAAAGGACATCCCCGTCTACGATGTTAAACCTGAGCTGGGACGCGGACGGTCAAGAATCCTGCATCGTAACCTGTTGCTACCGTGTGATCACTTACCTTTGGAAATCCAGCCAGAAGGAGTGTCTAAACGAAAGAAACATGTGACAGAGACAACCAAGGACTCCACAACTCAGGAAGAAGATGACGATGAGGAAGAAGGTGGCTACTATTACAACCCAGTTGTTCAGTCTGACATGCCCATGCTCGAAAAACCCCTTGAGTATGTGGACACTGACCATGAGTCACCAGTGTTGTACACTGACAAACCCGTGGTTGAGGAAAGCTTTATCTCAGAGACAGACGAGACTGAGACACAACAGGAAAATGGACCGCAGCAGAACAATGATAATCAGAGTGAAGTCATTCAACCAAATGAACCTGTTGAGGAAGAGGATCCTGTAGCCCTGCCACCAGACCCACCGGAAAATCACAGACAACAAAGTTATGACCTACCAAAAAGAGAAAGGCGAGCCCCCAAAATCTTCACCTATGACCAACTTGGGACCCCTGCATGCTACAGTGCAGCACATGCAAATGATATGCTTTGTCAGTTTCAGCCCATACCATACAGAGAAGTACAGCCAGTGACAATGTGGATGAGTCCATTTCCAGTTTACCAACCCTTACTCATGCAGGGATACTGAGTATAACAGTCAGAGACTACTACGCTCAATATAAGTTGTAGATGATTTTGCAAATTCACATTAAGGTAGTATTGCCAGAACCAGTTAGTACATTGCCATTGCCCCCATAACACAGTTAAGACAAATAACCAGTACCTAGTGAAGAGCCGTTGGTTCATAATGATTGTGATGTCGGGACGACATCAAATTTTGCGGGGGAGTGTGTGATAGATTGATTCTTGTTAAGAAGTGGTACGAAAGAGCTTAAAATAGTTAAAAACAAGGTTAAAATAGTTATAAATAGACCAGTCAGATCAGTGTATCTGGGATCTACCTGTTAAGCCTTCAGAGATTGATCATGATCGATTACTTATGCCTGCAGAGGCCGGAAGGGGGAGCTCACGGTCACGATGTGTCATTCTCAATGAAGCTGCCAGCGAAGAAGCATCGTGTCTGAGCGTCTTTATTGATATTTCCCCTTTTCAGGTATGAAACGAGTGTTTATGCTCAGCGAGTCCTTCTGTGTGTGTTTTATGAGCATGATGTCAATATTTTGAGCATGTTTAGGGTGGTATTTGTATGTTTCAACTCCTAACTGGCGTACTGTTAAAGTAGTTAGCTTAACTCCGTCCTCCTAGCGGACGGCACGGAGCAGCACTTTGTTAAGCATGCATGCGACGCACATGGTGTGCATTTGGATTGTGTTTGTTTTATAGCATGATGCTGTGGATGTGTATGTGTGTTTTAATAGTTATCACCGCATTTATGAGTTTCACAGAGTGACTGTTTAGGAAACAAGGAATTTAACAAAGACATGACACAAATGTTTAAGATATATTTTGTTTATCTACAATGCATTTAAGTTAGAATAATTTAAGTTAATTTTTATTATTTTCAAAGACAGTTTCACAGTCATTTATCTGTGATATTTAAGTTAACCTGTTAAAAAGAAGGTACGAAATTTAAAGCGTTTACCTGTCAAAGAAAATGTGAAAATATACCTACCTGTTAAAGGCCAGAAGAAACATGGATTGGGAAAATGCATATTTTTACATTGTAATATTCATGTTTAAAGGAACATTTGTACTTTTGTAAATATTTTTGGAAAAAAGTCATTCTCAATGAAGCTGCCAGAGAAGAAGCATCGTGTCTGAGCGTCTTTATTGATATTTCCCATATCATACATTATGATGTGGAATTTGCTGTGGTTTGTTGTAACTTTTATACTGATGTCATGGATGTTCTGCAATCCTGTGATATATGCAAAAGTATGAAGGAATGAGCAATAATCTTGATGATGTAACACTTTAATTATATTTTACTCTTTATACCACCGCACAGCGGCATAGTATGTTTTGACAATATTTGATAATATGACATATGAAAGTGTTGAAGTTCAATGACCAAATTGAGATATGGTCATTCAATTAGAGGATAAATGGTAATTGGTAATCAGTCATTTTAAAGGAGTTTTCCTTGCCTGGATTGGCTTGAAGGTGTGGATTCTCCAAGTTGACTAGCAAGGTTTCCTATCTCTTTTTGCTACTCTTTAGGATGGGTAGATTTCTGGAATGGGGAACAGATGACTTGTGGGATTCCCTTACAGCTACACCTAAGGAGCCATAAGCAGACATTTCTAGAAAAAGGTGTGCTTTTCAGAATTTGCTGAAAAGGAGTGAACCTGGAGGGAGACTTGCAGGTGAGGCTAAGGTTAGCCGAATTCGACCTTAATAGGATAAGTGATCAGCTTACCTAGTTCTAAAATAGTCTAAAATAGTGTGATGTAGGACCTTAATAGGAAACTACTTAACTAACGGACCCCAAATTGAAGTTCAAAATAGGACTCTAACATTAGTAATAGGATTGTAGGAGGAAGACTTTGTTGAAAACAGACAAGCACTGCAACTGGGATAAATGAAGGTAAATCATTGTGAATGTGTCAGCATGCTTTTCTTTTGAGACCTTGCAGGCCTCGAAGGGGGGAATTATGAGGTATCTGTTCATTTACACATTCTGAGATATGATTTACCCAGGAATGATTGTGTCTCTGCATGAAGCTTTAAGGCATGTGAATTGTTTAGGTTAAACTATCTGCAGGCTGCCTTAGTCATAAATCAGCCCTGTGTGTGCGTTAAAGCTGGCTACAGGATGTTTGGGCCCTACTTGGAGCTGAAGCAGTTCTGCGCCAATGGCAAGAGGGTCAGAGCTTACTTAATGTATATATTTCCATATAAGTACAGATAGGGGGTCTTCCTAGCTTTAGGCTTGCAGGTCCCAAGGGTGACAGCAGAATATTTAGATAACATATAGAAGGTAAACTATCCCAGCCTATAAGGATGGTTTGGAGGCTCCTCGATCCCTTGTTGGATGGATGGACTCTCAATCCATCCAAGATGACCAATAAGGAGAAGTAGGTAGGTCCAGGCGAAAGGACTTCAAAAAGGCATGCAGAAAGTGAGGGTGGTTTTCGTGTGGATCTCCTAATCGAATGCTCAGTAGGATTTCCAGGTAGAGCAGGCATAAGTTCATTAGGAACTTTGCCCAAGTTTGGAGAAACTAGGTGTTGGCCAACCTGGTCTGATGCAGGGTTGAGAATTCTGTTTCAATAAAGGTTGCTCTATCAATCCCACCCAGCCTGTCTCAGCGGATTCATTTATTAATCAAACTTCACACCGATCATTGAGGAAGAGATCCCAGAAACAACAGTAGCGACCCACTGGAAACATCACTTCCTCTTACATGGAGAAAGGGCATCGCCGCGTTAACGGCGTTCAAGGCGTCCTCCCAATCTTCGACAGGAAGCATGGCTCTTCCTACCAAATTTGACACAGGAGGAGGGCATACCAGTGTAAAAACATGACATTTCATGTTGCCAATAGGTGGCGCTCTGATTGTGAGTCAATATTGCAGTGCAGATGTGATCAGGGTGGGACTCTCATCAACTGTGTGAAGTTTGGAGCTGATCACACAATGTACACAGGATCTAAAATCGTGGCATTGTCATGGCTTACTTAATTCACTACATACGTTTGTAAACCATGGGAACATAGTAATGCGTATTGTTATTTTAAATATGTCAGTATAAGTCATGTTTGATTTTGCTTTCATATTTTTTATAAATCCGATATATAACGCACTTTTATTTTGAGGACTTCCTGTCGCCGCGTTTCTCTTTCCTGTTTGTTTGGTTTTTTTTTTGTGTCTGGACATGTCTATGGTGTGTCGACTCTGGGACCTGCTGCTCTCGTCCATTTTGAAGCGCTGTGATTGGCTAATAGCTGGCTCAGTGAGATACTATACACTACGTTGCGTCTTCAATTGGCCAGTCGGATATTCCAGATCTTTCTGAGCGGCATTTACGAATCTCACGAGAGGCTTTTGGATATTTGGCTTTGGACTTTGGACAACGAGAGGAGACCACATTGGGACAGCTATATATATATATATATATATATATATATATACACACACACATTTTGTACTCAGTTTGTGTTTACACTGCTGACAGGTATGTTTAAAACCCTTTTATGCATAGAGGTCACTACAGTGTACACCTTTTCAAAAGCTGTTTTTTTGTATATGCATGAGTTTTTATGGCATAGTTGCATAGCAGCCACTACAGTGGACTCTATTGCATCATCTCATACACTTCCACTCAGTGGCAAGCCATTGCAAGTGCAAAAAAACCCAAGTCAAACCAACATGGCCGACAGACAGCCAGAAACTCCAAGTTGTTCATTTTCTTCTGTTCAAAACTTCTGTAAAAAGAGACCCTTGCAGGTAAGAAAAATATGGTGACATCAAGTAACATCTAAGGAGTCATCCAATTGCTAAATTGTCGAAGTACTGATTTTATATTGGGGGAAATTGTGATTAATCACATGTCCACTGAAGTGTACATCATGCATCATGAGCTATGTTTCAAGTACAATTCATAGGCTACAAGTAGTCTATTACTGCTGCTGTTCATGAAAAAACTTCATTCCCAGTCATTTCTTTTCCCTGTAAATCAACTTGTTTATGTTTTTAGAATGTGATTTGAAGTTTTTGTAAATCTTTACATTTTGTAGAGCTCAGGAGGAGAGCGTAATAGACAGGCCTACAGGACAGTGGAGGAATTACAACAGTCAAGTGAGGATGATGATGATGCTAGTAGCAGTGAGGAGGAAGGGCTGCCAGAACAGGAAGGGTTATCAAATGCTCGCAGTAGTAACATTGGAGCTGAAGACACTGAATCTGGAAAGGATGCTGAGGAAGATGAGGCTGATGGAGCTGAGGATGCAAATGATGGTGAGGGAGTTGAGGCTGAGGATGCATCACCTTAACCATCACCATAGAACTCAAGGGAAAAGGACAGGCATTGCCCTGGCTTATAAAACAGTATGTAGAGTAGGTTTCCTTGCAGTAAAGCTAGCCATAAAAACATTCAGTGTAAGTTAGTGCTGGATGAATCGTGAGCAAGAGACTTGGGAATCTATACAGGAGAGTGAATTCCTCAATGGTGTTTTAGTTATGAATGCATAAATTAAATTATTTTATAGTTCACATGAAAATTTCACATTTCAATACACTATATTATATAAATGTATTCATTTGTTTATTAAATACGTATCTACAAAAACGCATGCTGTCCACCCGAGTGTACATGTAATTATATCTTTATTACATATGGGTTGAAAAAAAATAAAGTTCAAACCTTGTATTTCATGCCTAAAGATGACTAAAAACACTTAGTAAAAAAATCGTGACTGAGGTTATAATTCATGCATGAAAGGGTTAGGAACATTTTTATATTATAGAGAATATATGTAGAGTCCAGCTCTGTATGATTAGTGGTCTGAGATGACCTTTTAATGATATGATATATGACTTGATGTTATATGAATATAATGAATAATAAATTATTTATTTATTTTTGGATTGGAGAAAATCATCAGAGGGAGGAGACTAGTGGACACTTTGAGTCTCAAAGGAATGGGTTTCTATTTGTTTGACTGCATTCAATACAAGTTTTCACTGTTATATTCCTGATAACGTTTTTGTCCAGTGTGCCTTTTTTTCATTTAGGATGCCTCGATGGAAGAACCATTGGCTATCCGTTGCTGCCAAGCAGAGGATGGCAGATCGGTGTGACATGCAGGAGCCTGTCATCTCTTTCTCCGGCAGACCCTCTGGTTTGTACTCAAACGTTTTTTATCATTAAGTGTTTAACTTTTTTAATTGTTAGGTGTATTCTCACAATATTTGTACACCTGACCTAGTGGAAAGAGCTTTGCTTATATAATTATTATAAATTATGAATGAAATTTCTGACTGTGATTTAGTCTTTTTAACTAGCCCATGGAACTGGTCATCGCCATGCCGTGAGGAAGTGGCCAACTTCTGCTCGCATCGGCGGGAGTCACAAGTTGGTCATCCCACCGAGTCTCCAGACAAAAAGGTATTGTTGTTTTGGAAGTCATTTGACAAATGATGTCTGATGTTGATCATAATCTTGTTTGCATGATAATAATTCTCCATTGTGTTGTTCCAGTTTGTTCTTCTTGTCAGGGACTCCCACCTTTGCAGCATCATGGATGGGTTCGTCACGATGCCTATCCTTTGGTGCCATGGCGACGCCGGGGGCTTGCGCCAGGGACCTGAGGATCGAGCTGGTGAGTGCTATTGTGCCACGTACACCAAATGTTGTCTGTGTTCTTGCCCCCAGCAACAACCTGACGGCCAGGAGGACGGTGGAGCAGGCAGGAGAGGACTCCCGTGAGGTCATCGCCAGTGCCTGGAGTCGGTGTCGAAGGTGTTCGTCCTGGACTTCGTTCCTTGCCTGTCGGTCGACGTGGATGTCCAGCTTTGTGTATTTATATTGTGCTTTTCAAGGCACCCAAAGCGCTTTACAGAAACCATTATTCATTCATACACATTCTCACCAGTGGTGGTAAGCTACGTTTGTAGTGTTGTCACGATACCAGCATTTTGGTACCGGTACCAACATATTTCAATACTTTTCGATACTTTTTCAAATAAAAAGAGAATGCAAAAAAAACGTTCCACAGTTCCCTGTTTGTCCTTTACCTATAGCACTTTGATCATAGCACTGTTGTTCTTAAGGTATGTTGCTGAACAGCTACTACTTTACTCCGACGAGGATCTAACACTTGTTCTATTTTTAGCTCTTACTTTATCGGCAATGATATGTTGTGGTTCCTTTGTTTCTTTCTTTTGACAAATGTACTTATTGTAAGTCACTTTGGACAAAAGTGTCTGCTAAATGACCTAAATGTAAATGTTGTCAAAACACTCTTTCAAGCAAGCTCTGTCTACACTGTTGTGTAACCTTTTTGCAAAAGTATGAAAACATTAAATTACAGTACAGTCCACAGTTACTAAAGTTGTTTTCTTTTCATTTGACAAGTGCCTCTTCAAGATAAATCCAGACAAGGGATCAAAAGTGGGGCGGAACACCACCAAAAACAACCTGCAGTCAGTCCAAAGGTTTTCACACTGATCACCAAAATATCAGACTACGAGTGGAGGGAATAACAAGTGCTCACAAGTAATGGATGCCTTGGATAGAAGTAATACTGTGAAATGGTAACTCAATTTTTTTTTTTTTTTTTTTCCAATTCAGTAGATTTTTTTTTGTTTTGATTTAGAGCCAGTCATTTTAATGTAATTGATTTTCAATATTGCTGTAATATTGGTTACCTGTTACAGTTGAATAAAAATACTGAGAATGGGAAATTGTAGCTGTTCTTGTTTCAATGTTAATTTACCATCTTTATGGGTCATTTCATTGTTTTAAAACCTAAAATGTTTGTAATTAAACGTTAAAAACAACATAAAATAACTAAATATACATTTGATGTGATCTAAAATTAACATTAAATTGTTGCAATTTTAAACCCAATATCTAGTTTTTCAACAGTTTTATGACATGTTTTGAAAGATGAATCACATTATTTTGAGTGTCATATACTGTTATATTACATCAAATATAAATGATTATACAACCTCTTTCCATAAAATAATGTCATTAAAACCAACTAATAACCACACATTTCTGTAAATTTAAGCATTTATTTGTAATACAACATTTACTTACCATATTTCTAGGTAATTTAATTGTTTTAAAATGTGAAAATGGTTCTAATTAAATGTTAAAAACAACCTGAAAATAAGGCAGATCTTGTTAAAATTACCAGCTGTCGGACAATAAACATTTTTTTGCGATTTATTTATTTATTTTTTACAGTGATCAGTGAAGCCTCAGCTGATCAGTGAAGCTGAAGCCTGCCACCGTCCTTGCTAGCTGCCAAGGAGCGACTGCGAGCGTTGGGTGCTTGAGGCCGGGACTTGCTGGTTGACCCGCGGCTGGACCGGCGTCCTGCAGGAAACACATGCAAACACTGAAGGGCAGCAGAGTGACGGAACAGGCAACTTTTTCTGATGTATGATCTTAGTTTTTTGAATAATGTTCTAATAATAGAACAATAATTAATTAATTCTAGTTTAAATTAGGCAAATCTTCCAAGGAATTTCCTCTGGACTTCAAAGAGTGCTTATAAAGTCACAAATAATAACTTTGTCAGAACTTTGGCTCTATTTTCCTCAAACTTAGTGGGGTAGTTTTCCCGGGGAAACGCCTAAACAATGCTCTAATTACAGTTTCTCTGAAACTCTACAGACCAAAAACATTTACACAAAACGTCACTCTGACAGTGTGACTTACTGTTGGCCAGAATCTCCTCCAGCTGTCTCTGGATCTGGGCCACCTCGTCGGAGGTAAAGCGCCAGCGCTTCTCTGCTGCTTGCGGCGGCTGCTGCGGCGGCACAGAGCTCTTCTTCACCTTCAGCGTTTTGGGAGAGGTCATGCATGAGGTCGGGATGGAGCCCGTCGTCAGCCCTTCTGGGAACATCTGAGCGATGACCTTGAGACCTGGCAGAGGACAGCAGAGTGGGACGACCGCCCTTCTCATACATGCACAGATGTGAGCTCCACTCAGCTGCTACTTTACCTCCAGACAGCAGAAACAGATTCTCGAATCCCCGTTCACACATGATGTTGGCGGCCTGGATGGCAACAGTCTCATCCACGTCGTGCACGATGACCATCTTCCCAGCTGCATTTTTCTACAGATGGTGGGTTAAGTTCAGACAAGACGATGGTCAGTTAACTGCTTTTCAAAAGGGCTGGTCAGGTGTGTCGTTTGCATTACGGGATACATATTGCAGCATGTCTTTGGTGATACAGGTGTGGTGGGCATCGGGTTACAGGTGTGCTTGTTTTTCGGGGTTGTGATCGCTAGATGTGTGTGTGTCAGTGTGTGGATGTGTGGAATACAGTAAAGGAGCAGATGGCAGGATCGCCGTTATGAGTCACAGCCCCCTACTACCTGGGAACGCTGCCGCTGCACATACTCAGAGGTGCAAACACACACAAACAGTATTTGCCTTCAGACACAACACCAGGTAAGGTAGGAGCTATATGGCGTGTTGTGTGCAGTATGATGTATTCAGTAATGTTTCCCAGGGTGCATAGCTGCACGGTACCTGAGCAGGGTTGACCTCTCAGCACAGCAGACGTCTTCGTCTCTTGCATCTTGGCGATCTGACAGAGGCGAGGGGGAAATTAACCCACATCCACTGACAGTGACAGACAGTTTAAATCCAATTTTAAAATGTTAAGGGCCCATCTGGACATAAATAAAGTTTCCCAATGTTGGCTGAATGAGTAATTGTGTTAGTTACCTCCTGGGTCGTGTGATTCGCTGTCAATCTCATTTTCATTCAGATCGGCTGCAGAGGCGACCTGAAGTATCTGAGAGGAAAAACAGGTTTAGGAATCTGAGACGTTTTCACTGGGAACATCGACTGCAAGAAATGCAAAGAGAATATTATCCTGCTGTCTGTAAATGAAAGTAACTAACCGAGCTAAAAGAATTCAAAGCCGTCCACTCAAAACCATTCTAGCAAGTAGTCCATCAACTATTAAACACTGTAAGGGGATCAGGGTTTCTCTTCCCGCCATCTCCAATACAGACATAACTGGACAATGGATTTTCCCAGGAATACGACACATGTATTGTGCAAGCCTTCACAGTATTGCAAGAAAATAAACATCGATGCTCACCATTTGTGCAAACGTCGTCAACTTTAACCGCTTGAATATTTCATCGTTTCGGTAATTGAAATCTGAAAAAAAAAAAGGGGACAGAAAGTTTGAAAGGAGCCTGAAAGTCCTGATGATACTCAAAAGGTCAGACACCTGATAGGATCGCTGGGTTTGATTATTACTTAAAACAACTGTGTAATTACTTAAGCCGTCCCATGGAGCCGTACTGCACACAGCTCACCTGGCTCTCCCAAGTCCTCCTCCTCACCCCCCTAGTGCTTCACTTACCGCCAGCACTGCCGTTTTTGGGCAGACAGCCGGCCCTAGGACTTTGGAGGCCCTAAGCAAGATTTTGTTTGTGGCCCCAAAACGAGCACAGGGCAACCACCAAATCACACGCACTGCTCGTAATTGAATTAAAACATTAAAGCCAGACTCCTATTCATGTTATTGCTTGGCCTGTAGCTACAACACATACTATTGATGTGATGTGTGAATGAGTGTATACCCCAAGAAACTATCATTCACAATATACACAGATGTTAATTATTGTTATAGTTTATTTTTTTCTCTTTTCAAGTATAGTGAGGGGGCTAGTGAGCTTTTGACAAAAATGTGCATCCTAAAATAAAATGGATTGACTATATAATATCACAAAAGAGTTTTGCTTATTTGACACATTGAACTGCCTGCAAGAGTCTGTTCATAGTCCATTCTTGATTAAAAGCTGTGTTTTCACCGTCTACTTTTCACATCTCTTGACACGCAGCCAGCAGAGAGCCCTCGTCATCCCCGCCCCCAGCTGCAGTGTTGAGATTGACTGCCCGGCTAGTTTACAGGCTAGCTTGCTTATGTATTATTACGTTTAATAACCCCCTGCTTATAAGTGTTGCCGACATATCGGACACAACACTAAAGTGCTCTCACAATGCTATTTTTTTTTTTACAATAGCTGCAATGCAGCGTGCTAGCAAGCAAAACGGCAGATTGCTCCAGTTAATTCACTGAGATTAAACAGTCACATTATAACATACCTTTATCTTGTGCTCTTCTCTCCATCTCCATCTTTTTTTTCTTCCGTCCTTCAGCACCACTCTTAAATTTTCTTTTAGGAGCCATAATGCTGTTTTCCCAGTCAGACCAGCAAGTATACAAAGCCAAGGGCTTAATAAAGATCGGAACGTTACATTACCCATAATGCCCCGGCTGCGGTGCCGTGTCACCATGGTTACGCACGAAGCAGCAAGTCACAAACTGACTTTATTGGTTTATTTTTTCACTCCTGTGTATTTTCCCTGTATAGTTTGCTAATAATACGTCAGTTTAAATTGATATGTTACCGTGATTTGTTGTATTGGAATAAAGAGAGGGACAAAATGCAAAACACATTGATCGTGTGGCCCCCTCTAGTGGTTGTGGCCCTAAACAACCGCATAGAGTGTTTATGCCAGCGGCCGGCCCTGACTGGAAAGTGTTTCTAAGGACTGTTAGGAAGAGAATGAAGCTACTTATATCTATAAAATTTGGGACTTGGAAATTACAGTTTAGTCATATACTATACTAAGTTCCATATACTTAGTATAGCTACATCCTGTATTATAAATAAAGCATATAAGCAATAAGCATTTATACATGTCATAGCAAATGACACCAGTTTGTTACATTGTAGTACATATGCACAGATACCTGTGTCCAGCTTTGTTTTGACATGTTCATACTTTTGACTTTGCGGTGCCCTTTTATTCATGAACTAGAAGGAACAGAAAACGAGGTTGTGTGTTAGCTGTGTGACCGGAAACAAACACTGACTGTCAAATGTCTGACGGTAGTTCAGTTAGCTTGCGATCATGGGAGCCTCCCGAAAGAGCTCATTTAGCTAACGACATTTTTGTTACAGGTGCATTGACGTTGATATGGCAACATGGTAACTTAGTTAGTCAGCGCTGTTTCACTGGCCAATCAGAGACGCGCCTCGACTCCTACTTGACAACCCATAAGTGATCTGTAGGTTGAGACTTGGGCATTGTGGGTTGAATCAATCTTTGTATGTTTTTAGAAAGCATCATAATGGGCTGTGAGTGTGGAAAGTCTGAAACAGTTGAACATGTGTTATTGAAATGAACAAATATACCACAGAAAGGAGCATTTTATATAAGAGTATATCAGTTTTGGGAGTTCTGTCATTTTCAGACAAATCTTTATTGGGTCAAAATAAGAATCACCACTTGATTGCTAAAGTAGTATTCCAGTTTTTACAAGATACAGGGCTGTATATGAACATTTGAAGCAATAATGTTATCCTTAGAGTAATTTCCTGAGATGGGCAGTAATACGCCCAGAAGCGTCTAAACTGCCGGAAATCCAAACGAAGAAGAAGAAATAACATAGTTATTTAGGATTTTTTTTAATTTTTTTTTAAATTTATTTATTTTTTTGTTTGTTTGTTGTTGTTGTTTTTTTGTATTTGGTTTGATTTATTTGTTTTTAAATATATTCTCATGGAATATTTGTTTGGTTTAATTATTTATTTATTTTTTGTTTTTCTCATCCAACGATAATCGTCCAAATCCATTCTGATCCACACTCCAGTTCAGAAGGTGGCGGAAATGCACAAAAAGTTGTTTGCCAACCGCCATTAAAAAGAAGAAGAAGAAGAAGAAGAAGAAGAAGAAGAAGAAGAAGAAGAAGAACCCACAAGCGCGCGCACCGATAAGCGCAGCTTTGAACCATCTTTCGAAGCAGTCACGTGGGTGTGTGCGTGATTTGTTTCAATACAAGCTCCTAACGGACATTCATCGACCGGACTCGCGCCGTGAAGCGATCTCAAGTAAGATTGTTTGTCTGGGCAGAGACCGGACAGCTGCCGTGCGTGTTTAATGAATCCCTCTCGGTGTGTGACGTTTACTGGACCACCGAGTCCCGTTCCATGTGGTTGAGACCACCTCACCTTAACCCGCTACGCTGTTTTTGTGCCGCGGCCGACGAACCCGGGTTCGGTCGCCGGGCTTCTGGGTGATAAAGGACAGCTGTTGAATGTTACAGGCAGCCAGGTTTCCCTCCTGCTGTCTTCTTTCCTCGTTCCTTTGTTCCGTCTCCGCGGGCTCGGCCGCCATCTTTCCCTGCTGGCCCTCTCCCGCCTTGGAACCAAAGGATATATGAGGCGAATCTCAATGCATTTACATTTAGCTAAGTAGCAGACGCTTTTATCCAAAGCGACTATGAATAAGTACATTTGTGTGAAGAGTGCAACAGTACATCTCTATCAGCACAGTGAGGATTTCAATCCGCCCGCTGGCTAAGTTAACCTGTAGCTAGTAAACAACAGAGATACGTGCTAAGATACAGATTTGTGGGTTTTTTTGGGAGGGAGAGAGGTAGTAGAGGGAGGAGGCTCAGCAGAGTCCAGGTGAACTCTGAACAACAGGGTCTTGGGTCTCTTATGGAGGATGAGAAGCAGTTCTGCGGTCAATGGAACGAACATCTGTGTCCTTTGGATTGAAAGTGACCATTAAACTTCCAATCATGCATTGGGAAACTAGTAGCGCCTATGAAATCCATTTAGTTTTTCCCCAATTTCCCATATATTGAGTAGCTGTCAGCAATAATAATTGTAATAATCATATAATAATTACTGTAATTGTTTGTCCATTCTATAGCAGACACATTTGCCAAATCTAGCATTATGTAAAACCGATTTAGAAAATAACATTTATTGTAATTAAAAATGTAGGGTTCTAACATTTATTTTGTGTCCCAAGTTTTTTTTTAACTGTGACTAAGTGCTCAGCTGTTTTACTAACATCTCCGTGTTATGTTACTGTTTTCCTGCAGACGTCCAGCAGCTGATGGCGTGTAAAGAAGAGGTTCCCTTTGAGCAGCAGGACTGGGGCTCCAGTCTGGACCAGGAGGATCCAGAGCCCCCACACATCAAAGAGGAACAGGAGGAAGTCTGGATCAGTCAGGAGGGAGAGCAGCTTCAAGGGCTGGAGGAGGCTGATATCAAGTTCCCAGTCACTCTTGTCCCTGTGAAGAGTGAAGAAGATGAAGATGACGAAGAGAAGCCTCAGTTCTCAGTGCTGGCTTCAGCTGCAGCCAGCAGCTCAACTGAACAGATGAAAACAGAAGCTGGTGAAGAGGACTGTGGAGGACCAGAACCACAACCAGATACTGATGACATGACTGAAGACTCTTCTGACATTGATGACATGACTGAAGACTCATCTGATGACAGTGATGATTGGCAGGAGACCAGACCAGACCACACAGGAGAGAAACCTTTTAGCTGCTCAGTTTGTAAGAAAACTTTCACGCGGGGAGGAGACTTAAAGACACACATGAGAACTCACACAGTAGAGAAACCTTTTAGCTGCTCAGTTTGTAAGAAAACGTTCACGCTGGGAGGAAGCTTAAAGATACACATGAGAAGTCATACAGGAGAGAAACCTTTTAGCTGCTCAGTTTGTAAGAAAACTTTCACGCTGGGAGGAAACTTAAAGACACACATGAGAACTCATACAGGAGAGAAACCTTTTAGCTGCTCAGTTTGTAAGAAAACTTTCACACGGGGAGGAAACTTAAAGACACACATGAGAACTCATACAGGAGAGAAACCTTTTAGCTGCTCAGTTTGTAAGAAAACCTTCACGCTGGGAGGAAACTTAAAGACACACATGAGAAGTCATACAGGAGAGAAACCTTTTAGCTGCTCAGTTTGTAAACAAGACTCGGTGAAACCTCATATCTGGCTGGACCGTGTCTGGTCAATGTACCTAATTGCAGATAAGTCAAACTTCTCAACTCAACGATTATTTTGTTAAACACCACATGAAATGAAATCCATCTCTCTCTCGACTCGAACTGTTTCTACAATCTGCAGTCACCATTGCAACACGTCATATGGTGATATTTTGGTATTTTTGTCAAGCCATGTGCGAGCCATTTGTATAAATGCACGGTCACGGCTTTCTTCAGTAGACCACGGTGTTGCTCACAGATTTATTGATGCAGACGTGCAGCCGCGCTATTTTTACCAAGTCAGCTGCAGCGTCTGAAGGACATGTATGAGGAAATAAAGCAAAGGAAATACGGCTGAAAAGAGCGTGGCCTAAAAGTCTACATTTACTAGCCACGGATCTTAACTGAAACCCTTATTATTGTACCATTCAAGCAGTGACTTGGTTGTTGTGTATTTGTGTGTGTAACTGTCGCTGTAACGCAATAAATGAGTGGCCACACATGTATGACTTCATATGTTGCCCTTCTGACTGACTTCATTGAAAACACCTTTGAAAATAATAATGGTCACAATGTTAAAATAATAACAGCAGGCTGATATGTAGCCTACCTGTGGTACTTTAATGCAGTTTCAGAAAAATAAGGCAAAATACATTGATAAGAACATGGAATAACTGTCAAAAAGACATCGGTTTCCGATCGGAGTGACTGCTGACTGAACAGAGGCTGGACTAGGAAGCAGGATTCGGGCTTAGTGAGGGAACTTCAGGCTTAACTCTGGGTTTTCCAGCTTCTTTAGTCTGTCATTTGTCTGAATGCAAAAAAGAATTCCACCACTAGATGGGAGTAATTCCCACACACTGTCTCTTTAAGTAATACATTGTTGAAAAGGCAGCAGCTTTCTTCCTCCATGTTAGTATTGATGCATTCAGAGAAGATGGATCCCTTGAATCTCCAAACTGTGTTCTGAAAAAGTTTGTGAAGAATATAGAAGCAGGAACTGAGAGTTAAATTCAAACACACGTTTCTGGGTCTAGTCCTCATGGAGCCCTCTGCTATGACCTCACTTTAAGTGACTTTAAAGTTATGGATTGTTATTTACATACACTTTGAAGGCACATAAATAGTATAATAACAACTAATAGATATCACCATGAAACTTCCCCAGTTGATTACTGACAGTCAGTCAATTATTCAGTTAAACATTTTCTGAAATGTTTAAATATGCAATCGAGGCATTATCTAACGGCAACTTTTAGTGTGTTTAGCAGAAATCTCAGATGAAAAAAAAGAAAAAAAATGTGTTATGTAAGCTAAATAGAACGTTTAAGAATTGATCAGTGCATGAAAGCTTTTTTCCTGGAGTGTCTCATATACTTACATAGCAAAGCTGTTTAAAACCAGATAACAAGCATTTAAAACACACATTTTCACACTAATTGAATCAATAAGTGGTGTTAGTAGAAATGAACCTTCACTCACAACCTCGTGTTCGTTCACTTGATTTGATGCTTTTGTTTTTGGTCCAAACAAACGATCTTCATCTGGTGTCGACGCGCTGCAAAGACTGAGAGATTTTTTTAAAAATACAATACTATTACTTTTTTCGACATACTATACTATGACTTTTTTTCATAACTTTTTCAACATACCAAACTGACTTTTTCAACATACTATACTATGACTTTTTTCATAACTTTTTTCAACATGTTATACTATGCAGGGTTTCAAGTAGAATTTTTTTCAGGCCCGGTGGTACCCACCGAAAAAACCCTTAACAGACGAGACGCGTGGGATGGAGTATTGGTGCAGTTGGATTAAGTCAGGTGGCACAGCAAGCAGTCTGCAATTCTACAATTATTATATTTGCAATCAACATTTTTATTCAACTTGCTATACTATGACTTTTTTCATTACTTTGAGAAATTGCAATTTTTTGCCTTGCCTAAATTTTTTTTATTTTTGAGTGAAGCGAGTTAGCCACAAGCCTGACCAACAGCTGGTAGAAAGTAGACAAAAAAACACCCAAAAATTTGTGTTTAGCAGTGGTTTATGTAGGGCAATGTCCAGACGGAGTTGCAAATGGCCATTTGGAGACTCCATTTGGCACAGCTCAAAGATCATACTATGATCTTTGACTACTATGATAGTAAACAATCATTAGCTATATTATTATTATTATTATTATTATTATTATTATATTACTGACCCTCTGATTGAGGTGCATTGATTGCTATTTGAGTCAAATCCCCATTGTCAGATTTCCCCTCTGCTGCAAATAAGCACACACTATCTGCTTGACTTTTATTTTGGAAAATCAAGCCTATACTCCTTATTCATGAACGCATTGAATAATAATATAATAACATTTTTGAAAATGTATTTAGATACTCACCGATCTAGAAAAGCATCATGTCCTGGGACGAACATCCTCCTCCTCCTGTCATCAGCGCTGCAGCCGCTCCCCTCCTCCCATCCTCGCATCCCTGATAATTATTCATCACTGTCGCGGGTGAAAAACTCTACGGCGTCTTCCAAAGTCTTTCCTTTTACTTTAGACGTTGTAAAAACACTAAAAACACGACTTCCGTTCGGAATCATATCTG
Organism: Eutrigla gurnardus; assembly: GCF_963514095.1. Classification (NCBI taxonomy): domain Eukaryota; kingdom Metazoa; phylum Chordata; class Actinopteri; order Perciformes; family Triglidae; genus Eutrigla; species Eutrigla gurnardus. The sequence continues at coordinate 12,511,784 of NC_139917.1, forward strand.
CACAGGATGAGTTTCAAAGAAGGGTGGATGAATCCTATGAAGGGCTCCAGGGCGTCGCAGCCATCATAGACGACATCCTGGTATATGGCCGCACCAAGAAGGAGCATGATGCAAACTTGCGCGCCATGTTGGAAAGAACGAGAGAGAGAGGAATAAAGCTAAATGGAGACAAAAGCATCATATGTGTGCCGGAAGTGAGCTAATTTGGTCACAGGCTGACACGAGAAGGCATCCAGCCTGACCCCAGCAAGGTCAGCCATCAGAGAAATGGCTCCCCCACACAACAAAGCAGAGCTGGAGACCATATTGGGCATGGTCACTTACCTCTCCAGGTTCGCCCCCAGACTTTCAGAGGCAACAGCCCTCCTCAGACAGCTTGTAAGGTGCGGATATAGGAGGAGTCGAAGTTGCAGGTAAAAAAATTGACACTTTATTTCCTATACTTTAACAACTCTAAAATCAGGGGAAAGGGCAGGGGAAAAGAGTTCTGTGTGGCGAGAGTAGCCTTCTCCCAGTGGCGTCTCCCAGGTGACGCACATCAGGTCCTAATGAGCTCTGAGCGCAGACGCACTCAACTGCGGCCTCTCCGCGGCTCCTCTGCGGCACTGTCCAGGGTGCTGAAGGTGACAGGTTTGAACCGCAACAAACTCCGGGCCGATGGACGTTTAACACGTTCATCACTCTACTTCCAGATGATAAAGCAGTTGAATAGGTCTTCTTAGAATAATGTTGAAAGGTAATCGAATAGAACATGATCTTACTTTTCCATCACGGCCTTGAAACACTTCCTCCACTGGACCCATCCTCCACATGTGACGTGGCAGCCTTTCATCATGAACAAGAACAAAATCTCCAACCTTGAATAAAGTTGATTTCACATTTCTGGTACAGGGATCGGAACGCAACTCCATCAGATATTCTGTTTTCCATCTGTTCCAAAACTCACCCACCAGTTTGCGGCTGTAGCTCCAGCGCTTCGTCAGCTGTTCTCCATCCACCTTCCTATTGTCTGTGACCTGAACAGGCTGGGAGGGTAAAGTGGTTATTCTTTGTCCAATCAAAAAATGAGCTGGGGTGAGGGGTGATGGATCCTGAGAGTCAGTATGCAAATAGGTAAGCGGCCTTGAATTGATCACTGCTTCCACTTCTGTTAACTTTCCTGGTGCAGGTTTTGACGGAGCGAACAAGACGTTCCCACATCCCGCCCCACCATGCAGCTCTTTCTACTATGTATTTCCATGTGATTTTCCTTCCAGAAAAAAAGTTTTTCATATTTTCTCCTTTCATCACATTCCACAATTCCTTTAAATCCTGTTCTGCTCGCTTAAAGGTTTTAGCATTGTCAGAATAGATAGTAGTGCAGATTCCTCTTCGTGCAATAAATCTTTGAAAAGACAGCAAAAAACGTATCTGTGGATAAGTCAGAGACTAGCTCCAGATGGACTGCTCGCGTAACTGCACATGTGAACAGAGCGACATACGTTTTCTGTCTATCTGGTTTAACAAGTAAGGGACCGGCAAACATATTTCAGTCAGACAACTCACGTTTAACATATTTATTGTAGCAGCAGCACATAATTAGAGTTTGGCGTCTAGGCTCCGGCCTCATCACTCCCCAGCTAAACTTACAAGAGACAATGGGTAGTGATGAGTGAATATCTTAACCCCCCCTCCGGAGCCTACAGGTGGATGCTGGGGAGGTGGGAGGGGTTTGTACGCAGTTGACAGCAGTACTGACGTGCAGCAGAGAATGACAGCCGAAGGGGGGACACGGGAAACGTCATAGCTTAAATAGACCGCCAGATAGGGAGGATGTGAGTGGGAGAAGATTATTGGACTATGAGGTATGTCACATGATTATGAAGGCGCGGCTCGAGTTGTCTGCCTGAACTAGCTTGCAGGCTTCGCTCCATAATAACAAACCTTATCAATAATGGAAAATGTTGCCAACATATCATTAACTGAATCACATTAAGGCAAAATACCACATCTAGATTTGGCTTAACTTGAGTGAAAAAGTGATGGATATCAGAAAAAAATAAAATATACGTAATACAGATGCAATATTACCTGCTGGGTTGACGGGCTTGGGTCTTTTTCTACGACCTGGGGTGGTGAGGGGCAAATAAAGAAAATGGTTAGGACACAACACATTAAAGGGGGGTTCAGGAGGGGTTTGGGACACGATATTGGGTGCAGGCACAGGCTCTAGTGTACGGTGGGGATAGAGGAAATATGGGGTCCATGCAAGTTTAACCCCTCTGTACGGGTGGTCTGAAATATCTTGTGATGAATCAGTGATGCAGACGGTAAAATGATATGGAATATGAATAAAAAAGCACCAATAAAGCCTTCTATGGACTAACCTTTCAAAATTCTCTCATACAGAGTGTGGATAGACTGAATGCTCCCCTCTTCTGTCTCCGTGACTAAATCCAGCCCACACAGCTTGCCACAGGACACAGTCTGTTTTTTGGAGTGACCATATAAAAGCAGTGGGTGTAAACCCGCAATTTTGAACTTGTGAATCTGCAAATAAATTAGGAGCATTGTCAACATAGACAAACTAAAAACAAAACAACTTATGTTGTCAATGAATATCCCTGAAATGCCCGAAGTCCTTATGATATCAAACAAGTTGGCCTACCGGCTATCTTAAATAGTAGTCAATACTCCATGGTGAAACAACACTTCGCTGAGAATCAAATGAACAGCTCACGAGGTGCAAGAAAATATGTGTTCTTGAGAAATCCAGATTTTGTAAGAGTACAAAATCTGGATTTCGTACTCCAGATTTTCCAGCCAAATGACTCAAAACGTCACAGACCTCACAGCTATTGTAGTACAAAGACATGTTTAGTTTGGTGCAAATCTGGAGAATTGTGGCGTTCACAAGTAACAAGTTACTTCCTATTAACAAGTTACTTCCTATTTACCATATGTTTTCCCCGAATTCTATTGTATATGGTGGTAGATTAAATTGGCTGGCTGTGATGTCTAGCTCATATCATTCATGTGCAAGTTGGTTGGTGCATCAATACTGAACCAGAAGAAATACAGCTTACCAGAATCCGTGCAGCATCAAAAAGTTTGGCAATATTGCCCCCTTTCTTCAGCTTCTCTCCCCATTCATTCGTAGCCTTGTTCTTTGTCTTGATTATTTTTTTTTTCATGGGCTGCTGTGCCCCACAAAGCTTGCAACACATACGTGTTGCTTGCAAGATATGCAAGCTTTCATTGTCGATCCTGGCATTCTGCTGAAAAGGAAAACAAACAACATTAGCCTATATCACTAGACCATGCATACAGGGTCAGGTTATTACACTATTATTCATGTAGACCATAGTATCTCAAGAAAAAACGAGTTTACTGTTTCAATTAATATGATTTAAAGATAGACAGAAAGAAAATATGCAAAAAAAAGGGTTGATATTAATCACTGATTGCAAATATAGGATCATATTAGCCTCATAGTGGGCTTAACAGAGACATGTCAGGTTCCTATAGATATTGTATTTCATCCAAAATATCAAATTATTTCCTGACATTAGCGTTGGCAACATTACTGTCTTTTGATATCCAGGATGTTTTATGTTATATAAATGTGTGAGAAACAACTACTATAAATAAAAACATAATAAGATATCATAGAAAATGTAGGAGTTTCTTGTAATGTCATAATAAAATATGATTTGCCTACGGTAAAGATTATGGTTGATGGTTGAACCTAACTTGCTGAGAGCCACAATTCATCATACATTGGCAGACTTTAACCATGTGTTAACTTTATTTTGCTTCATAGCTAATCCTAGTTAAACGTAACTTTGTCTGTGCTGTTAGCTTAAGCTCTTAGCTTTAGCCAAGTCAGAACACTCAGTGCTGCGCTGCTAATGTTGGTTTTCATACTACTGGTGCAGGCAGAAACAATCCAATTCACACAAACTTCCCCACTAGTCAGGAATGGTTAATACCAGAGTTTGGTTTGAACTGTACTTAATGTTAAAAGATGAAGGTGTACTTACCTCTAAAAATGGATGACGTCCAAGGCGAATGACGCGTTTTCAGTCGGCAGCGTAGATCCAGCGCATCATGAACTCAGCAGCTCCACCTTGTGACTTTTAGACGAAACAACCATGAAACTAACCAAGCGAATTTCCGCACACATCTGTGTTCCACTTTTGTTGAGCTTAATAAATAGTGATTATGATTACTGTTAGTATAACATAAGACATTAAAATAGAGGTAATGTTTCCCCCTGTGACGCAGCACCGCAAACCTAATAATAATCAATAATGATCGACGGAGAAATCTTGAAAATTAAACGCATATACACGCTGATATTATAATATCGTCATAGTGAGGCTTACAATATTATATATATATATATATATATATATATATATATATATATATATATATATATAAGCACTTGAATCCTTATAATATCCTTATATAATAAGCACTTGAATCCTTATAATATCCTTATATATATAAGGATATTATAAGGATTCAAGTGCTTGGGTTGAGTTGTCTGCATTTTCAAAATGTTTCTACCTTAATTGCTTATAAATCTTTACCTTAACCCAGCTTTGGTAATCGTTTTTCGAAGTCATAATGCATGCAATGTAGACGACATTCTGATGCTCTCTAATAACCAGCATAAAGCGCATCGGTCACGTGACCACGGCTCTGTGGCATACGTAGGAAAGCATACGATAATATCGTGCTTTACTTTTCGTAGTTTTTGTACGAAAGCTGAATGAGAGCAGCCTGGATTGTGAACATGTACTATACTGTGTGTGTAAAGCCACTTTTGTGCCAATAAATACCTTTTTCTTTGTAATATTTCCGTGTTTTACTTTGGAAGCTCAGAATCAGCAGAAAAGCCCCGGTGGGATCCAACATAGGATCTATGATCACACCGCCTCAGTCTGGACCCCGTCTGACCCTTTTAAAGGGTATTTTATCTATTTGGTCATTAGCTTTTTATGTTAGTTGAAATCTTCCCCTTTAACAAAGTGTAAAAAACATTCCAGCAATTTAATCTTTAGATCAGAAATGATGATTGTGAAAAGAATTATGTTCAATGCAACTTTATTGAAATATTGAAAATGACAAACATCAGACGTGTAACACATGCCACATGTCACACCGCGGTGAGGGATGTCTTGTCTTGGTTTTTTGTCTTGCGAATTTCATGTTTTATTTTGAAAAGTAACTCTCCTCTCGTTTCAGGTCACTTGCCCTTCCTCTTGTGTCACTGGTCTGGCGTCTTCCCTGATCCCTGATTGTTTCCACCTGTGCTCCCTCCCTCATGTGTATATAGTCTGTGTCTTCCCCTGTCTTCGTTGCCAGAGTATTTCGTTCGTTTCATCGAGTACGTCCAGCCTATCCCACAGTCTTGACCTTGCCTTGTATTTTCGATTTAGATAAGTATTGCCAAGTTTTATTTTTTGCATATAGTTTCCCTCTGTGATAGAGTGATTTTGATTTGGATACCTTTTGGTTAGCAATTTTTGTTCCATTGTTAGATAAGTTTCATAGCTTTTGCTTTTCCTCCTGCTGGAGAGATTTCTGGTCGAGGTTTAGGTCGACGTGTGGGGGGGGTCTCTGCCGATGATTGACGGGGGGCGATCGTCCGCGCACGCGCGGGGGGGGGGGGGGGGGGGGGGGGTAGGGGGTAGGTTTAGGTCGACGTGTGGGGGGGGTCTCTGCCGATGATTGACGGGGGGCGATCGTCCGCGCACGCGCGGGGGTAGGGGGGGGGGGGGGGGGGGGGGGTAGGTTTAGGTCGACGTGTGGGGGGGGTCTCTGCCGATGATTGACGGGGGGCGATCGTCTGAGACACCGGAGTGTCGATATTTACTTGACCGCTAGAGGGCGCGCTATTTTGAAACGTAACATATGGTCGTAATTCGGTGCTTGACACACGACCTATGTGGTCGTTTTCTCGAGGAGGACAGTCTGCGATTTTCAGTTCGAGTAAATTTTATAAACTCCTAGTTTCTTAAGACCAGTGTAGTCATCTCCTTTTTCTCCTACGGGAGCTTCCTTCGTTCTTGTTGTTTTGTTAGTGTGGTCCGTTGGACCTATAGTGTTTCACAGCCTGTTCTGTTATCACTCTGTCTACAGAGAAACTGTATTTAAAATAAAGCCTGTCTGTACTACTGCGCTGCATCTGAGTCCTCAGTTTCTGCCAAGCCTGACAGAATACTCTGGCCAGAAATGGACCCAGCAGAGGCAGAACAGCTATCGGGAGTCCTGCGTGTCCAAGAAGCCCGCATCTCACGCCAGGAGGAGTTCCAGAGTGCCATGGCGGCGCAGATGGGACAGATCTCGGCTCAACTACAGGGACTGCTCGCGCAGCCCCCTCGACCCACCGCACCGGCTCCCGTACCACCGACTCCACCTATTCCGCCCACTCCTCACTTTGGGGGGGGTAGCAGATTGGCTCCACCAGCTCAATACTCCGGGGAACCAGGACTATGTAAGACATTCATTATAGACTGTTCCATTCACTTTGAATTAACCCCCCACGCATTCCCCACTGACCGAGTAAAGATCGCCTTCATGATCTCGCACCTAACCGGGAGAGCCAAAGCCTGGGCGTCCGCTGAATGGAGCAGGAAGTCAGCCATCTGTAACACTCTTGGAGACTTTGAGACGGCGCTAAAGAAAACATTCGATCCGGTGGCAGACGACCGGGAAAAGGCTCAAGAGCTAAGTGGATTAAGACAAGACAAGGACTCCGTGTGTGATTATGCTATTCGTTTTCGCACACTATCAGCTGAGAGTGGGTGGAATTCCACAGCTTTGTATGATGTGTTTTTTAAGGGGCTAGCAGCCCCGATCCAGGATCTGCTTGTTCCCCTCGATTTGCCCGCAGGATTGGACGACCTCGTCGCACTCGCCATTCGGACGGATAATCGACTTCGCCAGCTCAGACGACACCGGGAAGGTAGTACGGGCACGGCGGGAGGAGCACCGTTCACTACCATCCCAAGCCGCCCGTTCACTCATGACGCCTCGCCAACCCCACGTCATCAATCCGCGACTGAGGGAGAGAGCGAACCCATGCAGCTGGGCAGAGCGCGGCTGTCGGAGGAGGAGAGGCGGAGACGGCTGTTGGAGGGAAGGTGTTTTTACTGTGGGGAAACGGGGCACCTTGTAACCACCTGTCCAACTAAACGAACCCCGACGGTGAATTTATCCGCGACTGCAAGCTCTGTTTCACGCGCCTTGACCAAAGTAAAGGTAATGCACCACACAGACACGAACCTCAAGGCACTTATTGACTCTGGGGCAGATGAGAGTTTGATGGACTGGGGTTTAGCGGAGAGATTGGGGATTAAATCTGAACCCCTGGTTAATCCAGTCAGGGCCCGATCTCTCAACGGTAAGGAACTCTTTACTATCACTCACATCAGCGAACCCGTCCACCTGCACATTGAGGATCATGAAGAGGAAATTCGTTTTTTCTTATTTAGGTCCACCTCTCATACACTCATTCTGGGCCAAACTTGGCTGTTTCGCCACAACCCCCAGGTAGATTGGAGGTCCGGAGACATCATCAGATGGGGAGAGGACTGTTTAAGACATTGTATGGGCAAAGAAGCTGAGATTAACCTGTTCTCTGTCAACCCTAATACAGAACCTGAATACCCGGACCTGAACCTGGTACCCACCTGCTACTATCAGCTTCGGGAAGTTTTTAGTAAATCCAAAGCTCTGTCTCTTCCCCCACACCGCCCATACGACTGCGCCATCGACCTGATTCCTGGATCCTCCATACCTAAGAGGCCATGAGAGAGTACCTCACCACGTCACTAAAAGCTGGTCTCATCCGCCCTTCATCATCGCCAGCTGGGGCGGGCTTCTTCTTTGTGGATAAGAAAGATGGGTCTCTGAGACCTTGCATAGACTATAGTCCACTTAATGACATTACAATAAAAAATCGCTATCCACTCCCTCTCATGTCATCAGTCTTTGACCAACTCCAACAGGCCAAAGTGTTCACAAAACTCGACCTACGCAACGCCTACCACTTGGTCCGAATAAGAGAGGGCGATGAGTGGAAGACCGGTTTCAACACTCCGAGTGGCCATTACGAGTATCTGGTCATGCCATTCGGTCTCACCAATGCCCCCGCCGTGTTTCAAGCCATGATTAATGAGGTGTTGAGGGACTTCTTGGATCATTTTGTCTATGTATATTTAGACGATATTTTGATTTACTCACCTGACATTGACACTCACCAAGACCATGTGACCAAAGTTCTTAAAAGACTCCTAGAAAATCACTTGTATGTGAAGGCCGAGAAAAGTGTATTTCATGCCGACACCGTCTCCTTTCTGGGCTTCATCGTAGCCCCTGGAAGAGTTCAGATGGACCCGGCTAAAATTAGCGCTGTAGCCGAATGGCCCACACCTGATAGCCGCAAGAAGGTTCAGCAATTTTTGGGGTTTGCTAACTTTTACAGGCGGTTTATCAGAGGCTTTAGCGCAATAGCGGCTCCTCTTCATGCTCTTACCTCCACTCAGGTGCAGTTCCACTGGTCGCCCGCAGCAGAGAAGGCATTCCAGGATCTCAAGCTCCGCTTCACGTCAGCCCCCATCCTCACCATGCCGGACCCTCAGCGGCAGTTCGTGGTCGAAGTAGACGCATCGAACGAAGGGGTTGGCGCCATCCTCTCCCAACGATCGGAAAAGGATGGCAAGATACACCCATGCGCCTTCCTGTCGCGGCGGCTGTCCAGAGCTGAAAGGAACTATGATATGGGCAACCGAGAACTACTGGCGGTCAAACTTGCCCTCGAAGAGTGGAGGCATTGGCTAGAGGGGGCCGAGCAACCGTTCATAGTCTGGACTGATCACCGAAATCTCGAGTACATCAGAAAAGCTAAGAGGCTAAACTCTCGCCAGGCCAGGTGGGCGCTCTTTTTTAACCGCTTCTCTTTCTCTCTTTCCTACAGGCCGGGGTCCCGGAACGTCAAGCCAGACGCGCTGTCCCGGTTATTCGACCCCGAGCCTGTTGCCAAGGAACCTGAAACCATCCTTCCACTAACCTGTGTGGTAGGAGCGGTCTCCTGGCAGATAGAAGAAGAGGTGAAGCAGGCTAATGGTGGGGTTCCATCACCTCATGGGTGCCCAGATAATCGGTTGTTTGTGCCGGCCGGGCTGCGCCCACAGGTGATTCATTGGGCTCATACCTCACTGCTTTCATGCCACCCGGGAGTTCAGAGAACGATGTTCGTCATCTCTCGACGGTTCTGGTGGCCGTCCATGGAGCCGGAGGTTCGGGAGTACGTGGAGGCATGCTCGGTCTGCGCCCGCAACAAGACATCCTCCCGGCCTCGAATGGGTCTCCTGCAACCACTTCCCATCCCCTCCAGACCGTGGTCAGACATCTCCATGGACTTCGTCACGGGGCTCCCGGTATCCCAAGGTAACACCACTGTCCTCACCGTGGTAGACCGTTTCTCTAAAATGGTCAAATTTATTGCCTTGCCCAAACTACCCTCCGCCAAAGAGATGGCGGAGGTCATGATGAATCAGGTTTTCAGGGTTCACGGATTCCCCAAAGACATTGTTTCCGACCGGGGGCCCCAGTTCGTGTCACCGTTCTGGAGGGAGTTCTGTAGGCTCATCGGCGCCAAGGCCAGCCTGACCTCAGGATACCACCCGTAGGCCAACGGCCAGACCGAGCGCCTCAACCAACAATTGGAAACCGGCCTCCGGTGCCTACTCTCCCAGAATCCCTCGACATGGAGCAAGAACCTGGTCTGGGTTGAGTATGCCCATAATTCTTTACCCACATCTGCTACAGGATTCTCACCATTCAAATGTGCTTACGGTTATCAACCCCCAGTTTTTCCAGAGAACGAACGGGAGGTTTCGGTCCCCTCTGCCCACGCCATGATTCGACGCTGCCACCGCATCTGGGCAGCCGCCCGCCAGGTGCTAATCCGCCAGGGGGATCGGGTGAAGAAGGCGGCAGATCGCAAGAGGCGTCCTGCTCCAGCTTACCAGGTGGGCCAGAAGGTGTGGCTCTCGGCCAAGGACCTCCACCTTAAGGTTCCCTCCAGGAAGCTAGCTCCTCGGTTCGTGGGACCATTCCCTGTCACCCAGATCATCGGACCGGCAGCTGTGCGTCTTCGTCTGCCCCGGTCCCTTCGTGTGCATCCCACATTCCATGTCAGCCAGATCAAACCTGTCAAGGAAAGCCAAATGGTCCCGGCCACCACGGCCCCTCCACCACCCGAGGTAATTGAAGGGGGTCCGGTGTACAAAGTAAAGCAGCTGTTGGCAGTACGCAACCGGGGCCGGGGCAGACAGTATCTAGTGGACTGGGAGGGATACGGACCTGAGGAGAGACAGTGGATCCCTTCCCGCCACATCGTGGACCCCACCCTCATCGGTGACTTTCATAAAAATAACCCTGGGCAGCCTGGGCCGTCAGGTGTCGGCCGTAGAAGGGGGGGTACTGTCACACCGCGGTGAGGGATGTCTTGTCTTGGTTTTTTGTCTTGCGAATTTCATGTTTTATTTTGAAAAGTAACTCTCCTCTCGTTTCAGGTCACTTGCCCTTCCTCTTGTGTCACCGGTCTGGCGTCTTCCCTGATCCCTGATTGTTTCCACCTGTGCTCCCTCCCTCATGTGTATATAGTCTGTGTCTTCCCCTGTCTTCGTTGCCAGAGTATTTCGTTCGTTTCGTCGAGTACGTCCAGCCTATCCCACAGTCTTGACCTTGCCTTGTATTTTCGATTTAGATAAGTATTGCCAAGTTTTATTTTTTGCATATAGTTTCCCTCTGTGATAGAGTGATTTTGATTTGGATACCTTTTGGTTAGCAATTTTTGTAGTGATGGGCAAGTGAAGCCTTATGAAGCACTGAGGCTTTCCTAGCAATTGTGTTGAAAAAGATTCAAAGCTTCAACGCTTCAGTGATGGTGACATCTGGTGGACAACTGAAGCCATAGCAACCTCTCAAGAGCGCGACTGAAGCTCTGACACCGTTTCAATCCCATGTCAACAATAAAAGTTTAGAAAAGACTGTGTGGTCGTTAACGTGTTTTGTTCATTCATACTCGCCCATACTGTAACACATCCCATGCCAACGGATTAATCCAAATGATATGAAGGGTTAATGGTTGGTTAAGGGTTTATTTATTTGATCATGGTATGTGAACTCAGACAGATCGTGTTTGTATAATAAGTGTTTTACACCAGAGTCTCCTCTCACTCTCACTCTCACAATCTCCAAATGTTCTCTCACTCTCACAATCTCCAAATGTTCTCTCACTCTCACTCTCACTCTCCAAATATCCAACTCTCCTCTCACTCTCCAAATCTCCTCACAACCACATTTTGAGGAGTAATGATGCATGTTTTATAGCTTGTGTGGCATCAAACCACTCAAATCTTTAAAACCTGTCACGCTGTCATAGGCTCACAAAGCATGAACACTACGAGCCAATGAAACACACTGACACACACTATGAGCCAATGACACGCACCGGCACACTATGAGCCAATGAAACGCTTCGAAACTTTTCGAAGCAACGAAGCACTTAGTGCTTCGGTCACGTGACGCTGGTGTTTTGATACAAGCTCCGACACAGTGGTTCGAACCGCTCCGCTTCAGGAAGAGCGACACAAGCTCCAAAGCCTCGGTATCATTTACCCATCACTAAATTTTTGTTCCATTGTTAGATAAGTTTCATAGCTTTTGCTTTTCCTCCTGCTGGAGAGATTTCTGTTCGTTAATATTTTTCAGCTGTATTAGAGTAGAATTATTTTCATAGCCTGTGTGTCTTCCTCCTCCGGGAGCGATTTTCAGTTCGAGTAAATTTTATAAACTCCTAGTTTCTTAAGACCAGTATAGTCATCTCCTTTTTCTCCTACGGGAGCTTCCTTTGTTCTTGTTGTTTTGTTAGTGTGGTCCGTTGGACCTATAGTGTTTCACAGCCTGTTCTGTTATCACTCTGTCTACAGAGAAACTGTATTTAAAATAAAGCCTGTCTGTACTACTGCCCTGCATCTGAGTCCTCAGTTTCTGCCAAGCCTGACACCACAATTCAAACCAGATAACAAAAATGATTCGTCTCTGCCATTGAGTAGGTAAAAAAAAAAAAGAGAGAAATTCACCTCAAATGCATTAAAACTAAAGGAACGAGTTTTGAAAACGTGAGGATTATAAAGTACAGATATTTGTTTAAAACTGTAGGAAGGAAAAGTAACAGTTGAAGATTCCACTTGAATACAGTAAGGAAGTATTTTATGTTTCCATCCCTCCATTAAAACCTCTTCAGACTCCCATTCTTCTCTAACCAGCCTTCCTTTCCTTCTTTCTTCAGCTTTGGCTTCATGCTCATTTCAGGCGTCCTACTCCACGTCTTCCTCGAACTCCCCCTCCTCCTCGGCCGGGGCTTCCTGGTACTGCTGGTACTCGGACACCAGGTCGTTCATGTTGCTCTCGGCCTCCGTGAACTCCATCTCGTCCATGCCCTCACCCGTGTACCAGTGGAGGAAGGCCTTGCGGCGGAACATGGCGGTGAACTGCTCGGAGATGCGCTTGAACAGCTCCTGGATGGCCGTGTTGTTGCTGATGAAGGTGGCGTCTTGAGGCCTTGCGGCGGGATGTCGCAGAAGGCCGTCTTCACGTTGTTAGGGATCCACTCCACGAAGTAGCTGCTGTTCTTGTTCTGGACGTTCAGCATCTGCTCATCCATCTCCCTCATGAACATGCGGCCGCGGAACACGGCCGCCACTGTCAGGTAGCGCCCGTGGCGAGGGTTGCAACGCCGCCATCATGTTCTTGGCGTCAAACACCTGTCGGATAAGCTCGGGCACCGTCAGGGCGCGGTTGGTGCTGGCTCCACCTGCTGGTCATAGGGGCAAAACCGGGCATGAAGAAGTGGAGGCGGGGGAAGGGCACCATGTTGACCGCCAGCTTCCTCAGGTCGGCGTTGAGCTGGCCGGGGAAACGCAGACAGGTGGTCACGCCGCTCGTGGTGGCCGACACCAGGTGGTTGAGGTCGCCGTAGGCGGGCGTGGTCAGTTTGAGAGTGCGGAAGCAAATGTCATAAAGGGCCTCGTTGTCAATGCAGTAGGTCGCATGTGCGTTTTCTACCAGCTGGTGGGCCGACAGCGTGGTGTTGTACGGCTCAACCACCGTGTCGGATACCTGAAGACAAAGAGACGAGGAACATCATCACAACATATAGATCCCACCTCTGGATGATGTCATGAACCCGGAGGTTTTTACTGTATCTAAGTACAATGGTGTGTGTGTTACCTTCGGGGAGGGCACCACACGGAAGTTGCTCATGATGCGGTCCGGGTACTCCTCCTGGATCTTGCTGATGAGCAGCGTGCCCATGCCGGAGCCGGTCCCTCCTCCCAGAGAGTGCGTGAGCTGGAAACCCTGCAGACAGTCGCAGCTCCCCGCCTCTTTTCTCACCACGTCCAGGACCGAATCCACCAGCTCCGCCCCCTCCGTGTAGTGACCTTTGGCCCAGTTGTTTCCAGCTCCACTTTGACCTGGGGAGCAAAACAACAACACACACAGGGGCTGTAGCTCTGAGGTCTAGCGACTCATCCTGTCGAAGTGTCCCTTGGGCGAACTCTACAAGCTCCTTGACTGCTGGTTTGTATCCCAGCCTGACCTCTGACCTCCTTTGCAAAAGAGGGCCACATTAAAGACTCAAACTTCTTACCAAAGACAAAGTTGTCAGGTCTGAAGATTTGTCCAAAAGGTCCAGAGCGGATCGAGTCCATGGGGCCTGGTTCCAGGTACACGAGGATGGCCCTGGGAACGTACTTCCCACCTGGACACACAGAAACGACATGTCAGCTCATTTTTGTCTTGAAAGGTGAAGGTGGCAAGACGACAAGCAAAGAACTCTAAAATGCTTTTTTTTTTAATGGAGTCTGGATTGATGGGTGCACTGTAGAACTTTTATGAGGCTCGTAAAGGTTGCATGTGTTCTGTTCCTTGCAGCTGCAGTAAGTCCGTGTCTCCACCGGGGGGGGTTTGATCCGACCTCGGCTGTGTGTCGGGATGAACTTACCGGTGGCCTTGTTGTAATACACACTGATCCGGTCCAGCTGCAGGTCGCTGTCGCCGTGGTAGGTTCCTGTTGGGTCGATGCCGTGCTCATCGCTGATCACCTCCCAGAACTAAGCACACAAACGCACAGGCATCAGTTAATATGGACTCCACAACAGATGTGAGTCACGCACATTAACACAAACGTTGGCCTCTGAAACGTCTATAAATCCTCAGACATCTTGTTCCCCTCGTCATCGAGGCTCAGTCGGAGCCGAGGATTCATTCGGTCTTGATTCTACATGCCGACACATTAACGCCAAACTGTGTTAAGATTCAAGCGCAGACTGTCACACCAGCTCGGTCAACTGACCCTAATCTGTGCCTCATACTGTGTGTGTGTGTGTGTGTGTGTGTGTGTGTGTGTGTGTGTGTGTGTGTGTGTGTGTGTGTGTGTGTGTGTGTGTGTGTTTGTGTGTGTGTGTGTGTGTGTGTATTAAGTTATTCCAGTATGTTTAGATGCTATTTTAAGTTTAGAGTATATTTTGAGGGCCAAATGAATCACAATTATTTTCCCAGGATAATGGTGAAATAAATGTTTTATATATAATAATAATAATAATAATAATAATAATAATAATAATAATAATAATAATAATAGATTTATTTTGTATAGCGCTTTTCAAAGGATCTCAAAGACACTTTACATTACGTACAGTACGGTTAAAAATCAATACATTTAAAACAAGTACTATTAAACACAGGGAGGCTACAAGTGAGTTTATTAAAACAAGCAGGTTATTCTTAAGTAGATAAGTTAAAAAGATGTACTGTGAAGTTATAAAACGGTTGAGAACAAGTAATATAAAGTTATAAAACGGTTGAAGAGCAGGCACATTTAAGAACAAGTTAGTGATGCAGTACAGATGAAGTAGTGGATTAAGGGGGGTTGAAGGCAATTCTGAAGAGGTGGGTTTTGATGAGTGATTTGAAGGTGGTCTGGTCGGTGCAGGCTCGGATTTGTGGGGGTAGTGAGTTCCAGAGGGAGGGGGCAGCAATTGAGAAGGCTCTGTCGCCCCAGGTACGATGTTTGGTCCTGACAGGTGGGGAGAGGAGGTTTGTGTCAGAGGAGCGAAGGTTACGGGGAGGAGAGTGGTGGTGGAGCAGGTCGGTGAGGTAGGAAGGGGCCTGGTTGTGGAGGGCTTTGTGGGTGAGGAGGAGTACTTTGTATTCGATGCGTTGGGGAACAGGGAGCCAGT
Source organism: Eutrigla gurnardus (assembly GCF_963514095.1). Lineage (NCBI taxonomy): Eukaryota > Metazoa > Chordata > Actinopteri > Perciformes > Triglidae > Eutrigla > Eutrigla gurnardus. The sequence continues at coordinate 12,527,092 of NC_139917.1, forward strand.
GGAGATTTTGCAGAACAGGGGTGATGTGGTCACGGGAGCGGGTGTGGGTGAGGAGGCGGGCAGCAGAGTTTTGTATGTATTGCAGTTTGTCGAGGATTTTGGCAGGTGAACCGTAGAGGATGCTATTGCAGTAGTCTATTCTGGATGTGATGAATGCATGTTTCGGCAGCAGAGAAGGTGAGTGATGGGCGGAGACGGGCAATGTTCTTGAGGTGAAAAAAGGCAGTCCTGGTGGTGTGATTGATGTGTTGTTGAAATGTGAGGTTGCTGTCGAAAATGACTCCAAGGTTGCGCAGGTGCAGGGACGGGGACAGAGTGGAGTTGTCGACGGAGAGAGTGAAGTTGTGGGTGTTTTTGATGAGGGATTTGGGGCCGATGATCATCATGTCTGTTTTGTCACAGTTGAGTTGGAGGAAGTTGTTTTGCATCCAGGTTTTTAATTCAGTGAGGCAGGTGGTCAGAGTGGAGCAGGTGGCTGTGGTGATGGATTTGGTGGAGATGTAGATCTGGACGTCGTCAGCGTAGCAGTGGAAGTGGAGACCATGTTTGCGAATAATGTTGCCAAGGGGGAGGATGTAGAGGATGAAGAGAAGAGGACCAAGCACCGAACCTTGGGGGACGCCTTGGGACAGAGGAACAGTGGAGGAAGTGCAGTTATTAATGCTGATGAATTGCTGTCTGTTGGTGAGGTAGGAGCGGAGCCAGGAGAGTGCAGTGCCAGTGATGTAGTAGTTTTCCAGACGGGAGAGGAGAATGGAGTGTTTGATGGTGTCGAAGGCTGCAGTGAGGTCAAGCATGATGAGGATGGTGAAGTGGCCGGCGTCAGAGGAGAGGAGGAGGTCGTTGGTGACTTTTAGGAGGGCTGTTTCGGTGCTGTGTTGTGGGCGGAATCCAGATTGAAATGGTTCATACAGGTGATTTGAGGAGAGGTGGGTTTTGAGTTGAGCAGCGACGACACGTTCCAGAATTTTTGACAGAAAGGGAAGATTGGAGATAGGCCGGAAGTTGGACATGATGTCGGGGCTGAGACCTGGTTTCTTGAGGATAGGGGTGACAGCAGCAAGTTTGAGTGGAGTGGGGACAGAGCCAGAGATGAGGGAGGAATTTATGATTTTGACGAGGAGTGGGGTGACGGATGGAAGACAGGTTTTGATGAGAGCTGATGGGATGGGATCTAGGGTGCAGGTGGAGGTTTTCATGCCGTTAGTGAGTTGAGGTAGGTCCATGGGTGACAGCAGGGTGAACTGTGACAGGCACTGAGAGTGTGAAGGGGTGGGATCCAGTGGTGGGGTTGAGGGAGCCGGGGAGGTGGTCAGGTTGCTGTAGATGTTGTTGATTTTATTTTGGAAAAATGACAGAAAGGAGTTACATGTTTCCACTGTGAAAGCTGTAGAGATGTTATCGGGGGGGTTGAGAAGTTTGTTGATCGTGGTAAAAAGAGTCTTGGGGTTGTTGGAGCCGGAGTGTATGAGGTGTGAGTGGTAAGTGGACCGGGCTGTGTTGAGAGCAGTTTTGTATATATGGAGAAAGTCTGTGTAAGCGTGGAGGTGAACTGTTAGGCCGGTTTTATTGTAGAGTCTTTCCAGTTGTCGTTTGCGGGATTTCATGTGATGGAGTTCAGGGGTGTACCAGGGAGCTGAGTGGGTGAAGGTGTTTTAGTTTTAGTGGGAGCCAGTAGATTGAGACAGGAGGAAAGAGTGTTGTTGTAGTAGTCCACAAGGTTGTTGGGATCATCAGACAAGGGGGGAGGAGAGATGGATAATGCACCGGTGAGAGAGGCTGAGAGGGCTGAGGGGTTGATGGACTTGATATTTCTGGATGAGATTTTGCGTTTATCTTTTGGGATAGGGATGGGGATGTTGAGGTCGATGATGATGGCGAGATGGTCGGAGATGTGGAGGTTGATGCTGGAGAGATGGTTTAGTGTGAGTCCAGTGGAGCAGACCAGATCGAGGATGTGACCATGGGAGTGGGTGGGGAAGTTGATATGCTGTGCGAAGTTGAAGCAGTGTAACAGTTCCAGGAATTCAGTGGCAGGTTTGCAGTTGGTGTCGTTGATGTGAAGATTAAAATCTCAGAGGAGGAGGACAGAGGGTGAGATGGCGCAGAGCTGGGTGAGAAAATCCGTGAAGTCTGAGAGAAAGGTGGGATTTGGTTGGGGAGGGCGGTAGATGATGGCAGTGACAAGTGGAGTAGGACCAGGGAGTTTGAGGGCAAGATCCCACTGCGCAATGAGACGTCCAAACGACGTCTTTTCCAAGTCATTTTTGCACGTCTAATTTTGGTCACCTCAAGGTGCAGACTGTTACTCCAGACGACGTCTTTCTTTCAACGTATACTTGACGTCCATCTATGACGTCCACAGTACCGCCGTGCAGGAGCTATTTCTAGTCCAAATATGGTCGTTGTGGACGTCTTTTCTACGTCAAATTATAACTCATTAGGGCCCGAGCGCCGACAACGTCGGGCTGCGAAGCCCTATTGAAATTGAACGGATTTTTATTATTCTTATTATTATTTATATTATTTATTTATATATATATTTTTTTTTACTGGTTTAGTTCCTATGCATAACCAAATGACGCTACAGTAAAATTAGCTGGTACAGGAAAACAGGTTCCTACCTTCTGGACACGTTTCTACAGTCACGTTATAATAAATCACAATCAAATCCTGACTGTTTTGTCACCCATTTTTATTTTCCAGACGTCAGTTGACAATACAACAGCAGGCAGTATATACAAACGTGTATATAAAAAATAAAAATAAAAGGTAAAATACAAGTACTCTGACTATAAAAATGATAAGAATATAAAATATATACTGTATATAAAATAACCCTATGAACACTGAGAACAGCAACTACAGTGTAGAACATGTAAATCACAAAATTAGTCTTGAGTGGCGGTGAAGCCCCCCCCTCCACTCCTTTGCGGGGCATGCATGGCTCCATTTGGTCCTCTGTGGCCTGACTGTCGAACTGCATGACTCCATCTGCAAGTAGATAAAGACAAATGATAAGAAATATGTAAAGGCAAACGGCAGTCATACACCAAGTCTGCATATCTGTAAGCAAAAGGGTTAGGGTGTGTGCAAAGGAGCATGAGGTCACTCTGTACCTTGTTTAGGTGGCTTCCAAAATTCCTTCAAATGAGGACCAAACACCACCTGACAAAAGGATAAGAAAAAAGGATTTAGAAACACCTTACTAAAACTTTACAATACAGTACTCCACTGCACTAAATTGTTAAGCATTTGGCTGCAAACCCCCACGTGGCTGTGTCTGAAGCGCCCCCTCCCCCCGCCTGTATATTGGCTAGCCCCATTAGCTGTCCCGGGTGTTAGCAAGTGCTAATCTCTCTCTCTCTGTCTATCTCAGCAGCAGCACGTCAAAGAAAAAGAAATAAGCGCTGGAGCCGCGGACCCATAACCGGCTGTCACCGACAAATAAAGCCTCGACCGGTAACAAGAAAGATGGCTGTGTTGTGAGGTAGCTCGATGCCAACTTCGACTAGCGTTAGCGGTTAGCATCCGCTGCTAACACCCGGCCGCTCCCCAGCTCAACACAATGGCCCTCCTGCTCGTTAACACTGGAGGCCTGTTGCCGATAACGGTCGTGTAATGGCCCACGGCTCCAGCGCTTCACTCCATGTATTTATTTTTCGCCGGTTTCGTTGTAAGTTAAACAAAATTGGTCGTGTTCAAAAGCTAACGTTAGCAGATGTAATGCTAATTGTAGCAACAACAGGTTTGAGGCATAAAGCTAAAACGGCAAACGCTATAAATGCATAAATGAACATTAAATTAACTTATGGGTCTATGTGCTGACCGAACTTACCTGCAATTTAGGGGACGACGCTTCGGATTGCTGTGTGGTTGTTGTTGAGGTCGAACACAGAGCCGAGTGGCCATTCGCTTTCACCGTAGAGAAACACCTGGGCCAATGGGAGTGGCTCTTATGATGTACGTTGATGACGCAATGCCTCAGCCACTCACAATGGCGTTGACTGTAACATACCATACTACTACTACTACTATGATAATAATAATAATAATAATAATAATAATAATAATAATAATAATAATAATAATAATGTAAATAAATAAATTACATCATGTCAATTACCTGCACCTGTCTTAGACGTCGAAATAAGTGACCTAGCCCGACGTTCAAATGTTCAACTGCATATTGACGTCCAAGTGGGGTCATGATTAGACGTCCAAATAGCAGACCTAGTTTGCACGTCGTGTAGTGGTCCAGAATTGGTCTTGGACCGACGGACGCAATATAGACATGATCTGGACGTCTATCAGACGTCTAATGTTTGGTGGGATGTTCAAAGGACGGGGCGGCTGGGGTGGAGATGGTGGTGATTTTGATGTCCTTTCTGTGGATGGCAGCAATACCACCTCCCCGCCCTTCAAGGCGGGGTTTGTCCATGTAGGTGAATCCTGTGGGTGTGATCTGGTTAAGTGAAAAATAGTCCAGGGGTTTTTGCCAGGTTTCAGTGATGCAGAAGAAGTCCAGTTAATTGTCAGTGATGAATTCATTCAGAGTTTTATTGCTGAGTGAACGTGTGTTGAGCAGAGCCATTTTCAGGTGTCATTGTTTTTGGGTTGGTTGGGAGGACTGAGGGAGAGGACGGAGGTTGGAGAGATTCACGTGTGGTTTGTTGTGATGACGTTGTGAGGGAATACTGATGGAGGCTCTGTGGGTGATTATGGTTTGTATGGGTTGGATTTCTGGTGAGAGGGTTAGTGACGGGTGTGGCCTGCAGGGGGAGCCAGCGGGGGGAATAGTGCTGTGGGTTGGTGGAGCTGCAGGATGTTCCGGGGAGGGGGCGTGTTGGGTAAACAGTCATGCAGGTGTATGTGATTGAACCTGAACGGTGTGCTGTATGTTAGCTGTTAGCAGGTGACTACCTAGCAAGTTGGGGTGAATACCGTCCGGTTGGAAGAGGGAAGGACGGTCCCAGAACAGATTAAAATTGTCAATAAAACCAAAGTTGAAAGCTGTGGAGGTGAGCTGGAGCCAGGTGTGAAGACTGAGGATTCTGCTAAAATGTCCTATCCCCTTTCCCAGTGAAGGGATTGGACCGGAGATAAAAACAGACAATCCACAGGAACTTCAAAAATTAAAAAGAACGTTGAAATCAATTTTGGTCAGTTCTGACTGCTGGCGGGCTGTTTCGCACGTCCCCACGTGGACTATAATTCGCCGAACAGAGGACGGAAGTGAGCGTAGCGGCCCCGGGAGTTTGTGTCGTGCTATCAAAACTTTTGTCCATTTTTAAGTTAAAGGGAGCTGTGTAAAAAAAAGTGCTTGAAGGCACTCCCTAAAGTACTAACAAATCAGAGCAAAAAAAAAAAAATCTCCCCCCGCCCCACCAAATCAAGTTATGATGAATGGAAAAATGCCTCTGAGAAGTGAAAGTCACATTTCAGCTTTACAATGTCAGCTTTGCTATGCTCCATGCTGTGGAACACTTCTAAAAAGTGTTAAAAGCACATTCATTATTTGTAGTAATGGATATTTGCATTACCAGTAGCAGGCTGTTCTCTTAGAATTCACTTCTGAAATGTGTCAAACCTTTTCATAATAATAAACCTGACACACAACTCCTGGATGTTATAAATTGTGCATTAAAATGTCAATCTTGACCTCTTACAGTCTCTCATTGCTTTGGCTCATTCTTGCACTGTACACTGCTGCACTTCCTCTATACCTACTGTACATACCATGCCCATATTGTACATTGTTTATACTCAAAGATAAATTGTATAAGTCCCTCCTTCAAGCCCATATTTATATATGAACAGTATATTGCATATACTGTATATATATATATCGTGTGGATGGTTGATTTTGTTGGGTCAATGCGAGGGACGAGTCGGATACACGGATGGTTACGATCGTGGCTGAGACCGTGCGGTTTATTAAGTGTTGATGCTGGCGGCTCCACCTTGCAAACCATAAACAAACACTGACGTCAGTCAAGTCATATCAAAGTAATTGTGCAGTATTCAAAATAAAGCGCTGTACCTTCACAGCTACTAAACCCCTTGAAACAAGGTTTCAGCTCAAAACAGAGCATGAGAAAAAACCCACAGGATGATGAATAGCGAACAGTGGCTGCAGTCGAATAGTCTTTTGCCAACCAACCTCAACACTCACCTGTTCACACTGGCCTGTCAATGTGACATCACTGTGTTTTCCTTTTATCTCAGTATTACTGTTTTTAATCATGTATGTCTGTCCGCCACACGTCTCTTGTCTAATTTGTCTTTATTGCTCTACCTGTCATGTTTTTGCTATTTTTACCTTTTGAGTGTATTTTTACTTTTTTTATTTTTATATATTGCATTGTAAGGTGAACTTGGGTGTCCTGAAAGACACCCTCTAATAAAATGTATTAGTATTGTTATTATTATTATTATTATTAATAAGTAAATGTTCTGTGGTTGTAATTCACCCAACATATCATAGTTAGTGACAATGGTCAGTTCTTTATGCTGCGATCTAATTTCATGAATCACAGTGTGATTTGCATTTCTCATGAAGTGCACTTTTACATAAAGCTTTTAGTGTCATTTTATGAAACTCAAATCCTCTCATACGACTTAGTGAGTAGATTCTGATTTCCTCTTAATATCTTTATACCCTGACCAGTAAGACTCAACCCATGACTACTCTGTTTGTCTGTGTGTCTCTGATCTATTTTTAGGGGTTAGATGGACACCGTGAGACGCGTTCACTAATAATTCAACTGCTTCACACAGCAGCAGGAATGAGAACCGGCAGCCAGCTGTGCACTCCCAGCTCCACCGGTCACACGTGTCTGGAGATGTTTACTTCTTCTTACTGAAGTCTTTCCATAAATAATTCACTTTTTATAGGCATATGTGAATTAAGTAAAATAAAGTGTACATGCTTGTTAATGGCCTAAAATGACCACTATCTACTTTACAAGTGAATAAATTAACTTGATAGCTTGATTATTAACTTGATATAATTTTAAATAAAATAATATAAGATTTGTGGTCTTGAGATCAAAGAAACATGGAAATGAAAAATCAGTAGGTTAGTGGTAATATTATATAGATCTCAAAAGAGGCTGCACGGTGGTGTAGTGGGTAGCGCTCTCGCCTCACAGCAAGAGAGTCCCGGGTTCGATTCCCGGGTGGGGCCGGGAAGTTTGCATGTTCTCCCCGTGTAAGCGCGGGTTCTCTCCGGGTTCTCTGGCTTCCTCCCACAGTCCAAAGACATGCAGGATGGGGATAGGTTCATTGATGACTCTAAATTGCCTGTAGGTGTGAATGTGAGTGTGAATGGTTGTTTGTCTCTACATGTTGGCCCTGTGATAGGCTGGCGTCCTGTCCAAGGTGTACCCTGCCTTCGCCCAATGACAGCTGTGATTGGCTCCCCCCCCCCCCCCTACTGTAATATTGTGATCACATGTTGTGTCTCTTTTTTTTTTTTTTATAACTCTTTTTATTGAACAATCAGGGATCAGCATCCATAAATTGACAGTATGGTTACAAAAGATTTTTCTTTTTTCTTTTTTAACACTTGAACACATTTAACCCCCGCCCCCCCCCCCCCCCCCCCCCCCCCCTCCAAACCCTCCCCCCACCCTGACTGGACCAAGACAATAAATAATCAAATAGATAATAAGAATAAAATGACAGAAGCTGTACCAACAATGGACCTTAGCTTGTGTGTTTGGTAGACATAGTTAGATGTCAAAATAAACAAATTAAAACAGTAAATAAATTGCTCAACCTGCCTTCAGAGATCTTTATGGACAACAAAGTATACATTGTGTTGAGGTTATAAGATTAAGCCCACAGGATCTTTAATTTATTGCAATGCCTGTGGGAGCTCTTGGAGGCCGCTAAAGTATGATAGAAAGAGTTCCCAAACAACTCGGAATTTGTCTGAGCATCTAATAGCAAATTTGATCTTTTCCAAGTGCAAAAATAACATTACATCCTTCAACCACTGAGAGACAGTAGGTGGTGCACTTGACTTCCAGAGAAGTAAAATTTGCCTTCGTGCCAGCAGAGTGACAAATGCTATAATGTTCTGTTGGTTCTTGGTTAAGTGTGATTCCTTGTTTGGTACTCCAAATAATGCTGTCATTGCACAGGGCTGTAAAGTAACTCCCAAGACTTTTGACAGCACATCAAATATATCAGACCAAAAACATGCTATCAGATGGCATGACCAAAACATGTGAGTCAAATCTGCCACATTAATGTGACATCTAAGACATTTGCTGTCAGTGTTTGGGTAAATAGAAGAGATCTGTGCTCTACTCCAATGCAAGCGGTGGACAACCTTGAACTGAATGAGACTTAGTCTTGCACACGACGTGCTACTGTTCACTTTCTTTAAAGCGCCGGTCCAGGTGTCTTCTGAGATTTCAGTTCCAAGTTCGTTCTCCCAGTGATTTCTGATCTTGTCCAAGTTGACAGTGTCCCTTTTCATAATAATTGCGTAACAGTGTGTAGTGAAACCCTTCAGAGAAAAAGGAGCCTTAAATATTAACTCCAAAAGTGATTCACTTGGGAGTGTGGGGAATTGTGGGCTGTGGTTTCTAGCAAATTGGCGAGCTTGAAAATAGCGAAATAGGTCCTTTTGCTGGAGCTCATACTTGGAACACAAGTCCTCAAAACAAGAAAAGGATACATTGATATATAGATCACTAAACCTCTTAATTCCTTTCCTATGCCAAGTGATAAATATATGGTCAAGGATGGCTGGTAGGAAGTTGTGGTTGTTACATAGTGGAGTATAAGCTAAAAGGGTATCCCTCGAGCCAAGATGCTTTCTGAGTTGAGCCCATATTTTTAATGTAGATATTACCACAAGGTTGGACGTAAACCTGGAGATCTTCATTGGAAGGTTGGATGAAACAAGAGCAAGAAGAGATGATGATATGCATGACATGTTCTCCATTTCACACCAATCTGTATCTGCAGACTGAATCCAATATGCTATTTTGTGGAAATTTGCTGCCCAATAGTAAACCCTGAAGTTTGGTAGAGCCAACCCGCCTTCCAGCCTTGATCGTTGTAGGAAGTCCTTCTTAATTCTAGGGATTTGACCTTTCCATATGAATCTAGATATGAGTTTGTCAAGTTTACAGAAAAAAGACTAGGAATGCATTGAAATAGAAATAAAACATTTGGCAAAACATTCATTTTAATGCAGTTCACTCTGCCTGCCATGGTTAGATGTAGAACATCCCATCTTTGCAAATCTGAGTTCAATTTAGACATGAGTGGAGCAAAATTTTCATCAAAGAGGTTATTAAATGAGGGCGTTATATTGATACCTAAGTATTTAAATCCTTACCTAGAAATATGAAATGGTAGAGCATGGTCTGGGATTTGCATAGCTAGCTTATTTATGGGTAAGCATTCACTTTTCGTTAGGTTAAGTTTATATCCAGAAATCTGACCAAACCTCTGCAACACTGAAATAATTGTATTAATAGAATTCAACGGATCTGATAAGTAAAGCAATAGATCATCTGCATACAACGACAGCTTAGATTCAAATCCCCATCTTCTGATACCTCTTATTGAGGGTGTTGATTTGAGAGCTAGGGCTAGTGGTTCTATGGCAAGTGTGAATAGTAAGGGGCTCAATGGGCAGCCCTGTCTGGTGCCCCTAGACAGAGAAAAGTTCTGAGAGCGGATGTGATTTGTGATAACTGAGGCGTAAGGAGAAGAGTAAAGCAGTTGAATCCACTTGCGGAATGTTTTGCCAAAACCAAACCTCTTTAGGACATAGAAAAGGAAATCAATTTCTACACGATCAAATGCTTTTAAAGCATCTAAAGACACCACAATTTCTGGAACATTGGTTGATGAGGGGCTGTATAGCACGTTCATGAGGTGTCTTATGTTTGAAAATAGATGCCTGTTTTTAATAAAACCTGTTTGGGCAGGTGATATGATATGTGGCAGTGATTTTTCCAGACGCGTAGCTAGTAATTTGGAGAGGATTTTTATATCTGTGTTTAAAAGGGATATTGGTCGATATGACCCACACTTAGATGCATCCTTGCCAGGTTTTAATAAAAGAGTTATGGTTGCTTCATTAAGAGACTCAGGTAGTTTGCCTTTTGCCAGAGCATCATCAAACATATCTAAAAGCAGTGGGGCTAGTTGTTTAGAGAATTTTTTTATAAAAATCGATTGGGAAGCCATCAGGCCCTGGAGACTTACCATTTTGCATGGCTGAGATGGCAGAGCTTACTTCCCTCAATTCAACTGGTTCATCCAGACATTCCTTCTGATTAGAAGATAGGGTAGGGACTTCTAGATTTTTGAAAAAATTGTCAAACAGTGTTGAATCCTTTAAAGATTCTGAACTATATAAATCAGAGTAAAAATCTTTGAAAATATTATTAATTTTTAATGGGTCTGTTGTGGTCCTCCCTGTTTCATCTTCAATTTCTGATATAATCTGTGCCGCCGACTTAGACTTAAGTTGATGTGCCAAAAGGCGTCCTGATTTTTCTCCCTGCTCATAATATAACCCTCGTGATCTCATAATAAGTCGTTCCGTTTCAGATGTAGATATTAGGTTGTACTGTGATTGTAATGCTATTCTTTCCTTATGAAGTGATGCATTTGGGGATGTGGAGTTTTTCTTGTCTAGTTCAAATATGGCTTCACTCAACTGTTGTTTTTGTTTTTTTCTTTCCTTATTAATATAAGAAGAATATGCTATTATTTCTCCTCTAAGGAAAGCTTTCAAGCTTTCCCACAGCAGTGATGAGGACACATCATCAATTCTATTCGTTTCCAGGAATCTATTTATGGCTATTTCAATTGAAGTGCAGAAAGTGTTATCTGACAGTAGTGTGGTATTAAAACGCCATTGAGGTCGACTACTGTAGTTTTGACGAAAAATTAGATTCATTACTATGGAGGCATGGTCCGACTCTACAATGGCTGAGTATTCAACCGTCTCTACTGAATTCAAAAGTCTTCGGTCAATAAAAAAATAATCAATCCTAGAGTAGGTATGATGCACATTTGAAAAAAAAGAAAATGTCTTACTATGGGGATTAAAATGCCGCCATGGATCCACACAAGCTGCCTGGTTGAAAAATTCTGCGAACCTACTAGCCATTTTAGAGAGAGTTTGCGCTTTGGGATTAGACCTGTCTAAGTTAGGATCCATTACGCAATTAAAGTCTCCCCCCAAAATCAACAGGTTAGCTTCAAGGTCAGGCAGCTGAGAGATAACCCTTTGCACAAATCCCACGTCGTCCCAATTGGGAGCATAGATATTAACCATTAAGACGGGAGTGTGGTAAAGTGTCCCTGATACTATAACATACCGGCCTTGTGGGTCAGAAGTGAAGTTGGAAGTGATAAATTGGATTTTTTTGTGCATTATTATTGCTGTTCCCCTTGCTTTACTGTTAAAACTAGAATGAAATATTTGGCCCACCCAGTGTTTCTTTAAACGCAGTTGGTCTGAACTTCTTAAATGCGTTTCCTGGAGGAACGCAACATCTGTTTTCATATTTTTAATATGAGAGAGTATTCTACCTCTTTTTACAGGACCATTGAGGCCTTTAACATTCCAAGACATAAACTTCACGGCTGGGCCGGCGTAATTAGTACTATCACTAGCCATATTTTTGGTTGCCTTTCTTTACTATGTGGTAGCATATAGCATCAGCTAACACCAAGACACAACAAACATACAGTACAAATGTGACTAAAGTGTCCGGGATCTTTAATATGAATGCATCACTTATTATATTATTATACACTTATTATGTCCTATTTATGAATGAAGATATTGATTTTAGCTAATAAATTACTTAAAATGTTACACACTGTCCCTTTAAAAATCATTCAAATAACAATAATCTGAGATGACCAAATCTTCAAGGACAGACTGAGACAGTCTCCATGTTACACTCACATGAGGATATCTCTCTGTTGTGTTGGTGCTGTTCTGATAAAACTGCCTTGTTAAAATAGGACAAATGAAGTATGCAGGAGTACTCTGTGTATTTCCTGTGTCCTGAGGCTTCAGAGGAGACGTGAGAGCACCTTTGCAGGCCTGTAGACTAACTGATGGATGAACAGCTCTATCTGAAACTCTCTTTCTCCGTCCTGCTTGCAGCCTCGAGGGCACATTTAACTCTCACACATTCACGTGGGCAGGTGGGGCCCATTAAAAGTTTCCCCAGGCGAATGATGGAATCAGCTCCTTTTTGGTGAGGAATGAAACAAGTTAACATTGAATGGTGTAATCACTTCATCATTCCTCAGAGGAAGGACCCCACACACTTCCCTCTGAACCGCACTTCAGTGATGACTTTTCTCCCTCAGTAACCTACATACCACGGCCGTACATAGGAGACACATTTTTAAAAATGGATTTGACCTATGTTTTATTAATCCTCTTTGGTATGGTGACTATTCTTACATACAGTCACGTACAGCTGATAAGTGTCCTATGTAGGTTACAAGCCCATTAAACAGTGAACACCGAATGGTTGCACATGTTTCTGCTCTGCACAGTTATAGAGCACACTGTACCATCCTTGTGTTTTCACACCTGCTTGATCAGAATAACTACAAACCTGTTATCACTGGTGCCTAATAGTCATTAAGGGCTGTAGTGGAGGCTAAACACCTCTGGAAATCTGGTGTCGTTTACGTACCTGTACATTAGTTTATCCAGGTTTACGTTTACATGCCGTTTACGTCTCGTGTCTCTGACCAATCACTGACTGTGGCAGCGATCAGGAAGCGGCAGGTTGTCTCTGTTGATCAGTGGCTCGATACACGTTGGTGCGGTTTGTAGAATGGACTGTTAAAATGGATATTAGGGGGTTTGTGAAGCATCCTGCAGTGTCTCACCCCCTACAGAGACAAGGCCTCCATTACAAAGGAAGTCTAAAGAGCAAGACTTCACCTTTTTTAATGTTTTGGTTCGTATAAGATGACGCATTCAGTCAATGATGGTAACGTCTCCACTATTGTACACAGCTCCTTTGCTAGCAAGTTATGTTGAATGCGTACAGCGTGGAACAAAGCTTATTTTTCTATTTCTATTATTTTTGCAATCTCAGGTATAAAGTCACAATGAGCAGGTGTGGATGATGTTGGTGCATGTCGTCACTTCGTAGGGAAATAAAGAACAAGCACTCTGGCTGGTTTCTGTAATGCAATTACATTTGTGGTTCCCAGAGACATGCCATTTAGTGTTAGTGTTTATTGAGTTTGCTTTGTTTTACTAAACAAACCTGCTCTGACCTTTGTTTTCTGTCCGAGGACACAGTTGGTTGATCTCTTTTTGTAGGCCAGCTGATATGTTTTGTGCCGTTTTAAATAATAAACACCTAAAACTACAATAGATGTATTCATTCTGGAATCTTCTTCAACATTACTTTTAATAACGGATAGTGGATGTAGTGACTGTGAAGGCATGAGAGAGCACTCAGTGATGTCCTTGGTACAGTCTAATGGTCACATGTGCATAGGATAAAAACATTGGGTAATAAGACTGCAGGTAGTCTCCCATTTCTTTTCACAAAATGAACATCAACAATGACCACAATATCATCATAACTAACAATTTTGACACTGATGTCTGGTATGGTACAAAATAAAGGCCTACGCCGTGTGGTATATCCAGGTCTGCCTTACTGCATGGCGGTCCATCTGATCACAGAATTCATTTTCCCCTCTGATTCCCGCATTTCCACTGCATGATACGACTGGCTCTGCTCAAAATGACACAACTATTTTGGGGTTTTCGTTAGAAAATGTTGTAGAAATGTTGTGCATAATAACTTATTGCTCAGTGGAGGTTCAAAGGGAGCTGAGAAGGTGGAGTTTAAACACTGCAGACCACTGATTGGTCAGAGAGGATCATCACCAGCGCGACATATGCACAAATCCGCCACTTTTATAGAACCAAGCTGCAATTTTTAGGACATCTTTTACACAACACCGTTCAATTGAGGAAGTGCAGACGTTCCTCTGTTTGGTTGCAGATGAAGATCCCGTCTACACTGAGGGAGTACTATCTGCACTGGAAAACAAAATAGAGAAAAGGACCTGGTACCAAAAGTGAGGTGAGGTGAGTTGAGTCGACACCATGCAGTTAAAATTAGGCTATTTCTCAGCTGGGTGTAACCTTAATGTCCTTGAACCTCCACTGGTTGCCTGGCAACTGCTCCTGACCTAGAAATAGTCCCGCATAGTATATCTACCTAGTCTGTCACATAGTCAAATTATACAAAACAATTCTGGTTCCATGTTCTAAGTCTGGCCAAAAATGTTTTCTCTCTTGTGAAAAAAAATGTTGCCGGGATAATCTTTCAAAGTTCGTTAAAATGTTTATCTGTGAATCAGGTGCAGGGCAGTTGCTAGGAATTCTGGGCCCCCTGAAAGAATATCGGTGTGGGCCCCTCTACCCATTCATTGCCACCTACTGGGGGCTGTGTGTGGGCCCCAGCGGGCTGTGGGTCCTTAGAATTGTCATCACCTTTCCCCCCTATACGACGGCACTGATCAGGTGCCAAGAAAAGCTTTGGAGTAGGACATTTTTTTTGTGTGTTTATGGTTGTAATACTCATTTCAGCCACAAGAGGCTGAAGTAATACCTGGTGTATTAGCTTTTAGTCCTATTGGGAGAGGTGTGCTCCAGCCTCTTTTGGTTGAAATCAGCGCTTTAACATCAATCAGATACCGGTATTTCAAATTGCAAAACCAATTTTTCACATGTTTCACAGATGAAAGGGGAATTTTCCAGCGTTTTTCCAGCTGATGTTGAGTTAGAAATGTGAGAGAAAATATTTGAAATCAGAATTATTTTTTTCTCACTTGCCTCCCAGGACTCCCATCGAACCCACATAAAGCGTGGTATTGGTTTTGCTATACAATCTTGTAATACAAGACACAGGACATAACAGGTATCACTGAGATAAATACCTTAACTGGAATCATGCCTCTCCAAAGTGACACGTCTTTGCAATCAGCGGAAGGTGTCATGGGTAATTGTAGGTCTAACCGGTTCTAGCTGTTCTCTTCTGTTTTGAATCTTTGTGCAGAGCTAACTTGCTGCTCACTGTACCTTCATATCTACCGGTCAGATATGAGAGGCATTAAATCTATCTCTTAGCATGAGAAAAAAAGTGTATTTCCCAAAAGAACTATTTTTTTACATCCTGTAACACAAATGTTATCTCAAACGACAAAATATTTGCAGCTCAGGTTGGAATCATATCCTGGCTCCATTTAGATTTGTGGCTCCTTGTGGCTGTAATGCAGGTTTTCCTATGCAAGCCTCACAAGGAATTCTCATTAAACAAAAATGAACAGATGTTATCTGCAGAGAGTAAAAGCTTCTGTGTTCTCGCTGGTCAGGGCATCTTTCACAGGAACAACCTTTACAAATTATTCATGTTTGTTTCTTTCAGGGGGAAAACAGAGTGCACAGAGCATCCATACAAGATGCACAGCTGACGGGTGCTAATGTGTGTTAGTTACATAATCCCATTTCTAGAGAGTCAGAGAAATCCTGACCTCTGATAGCTGTCTCTCCATGCTGGCGAATGGAAGCCACACTGTGCCAAACCCACACCACTAAATCTAAATCAGTGTTTCTCCAGTAAAATGGGTGAAATATTTTACTTGTTTCCACTTAAATGTGAGAAGGTTGTAATGTTAATTCAGTAATCTGAATTTAAGGTGTTTTCTCATGTATGACATCAATTCTAATCTAAACACAGACTGAGAAAACTATGAATGAGAAAGCTACAGGTCATCCTGCAGGTGTCAGCCTTTGGCTTCCCTGTTTAGTTGACCTTTTGTTTCTTAGAAGATGACTCAAATATGTGATGCATGAAAGGGGGGGGAAGAAATGTCTTTCCTTTTGAGTTTTAACTTGATTTACCTACAGAAATAATTGTGTTAAACTCAGTCTTCTCTCCTTATCTAGCTGCTGGGCCTTGCTTGCTTCATTGACCCAGATCTTGACCTGTTTGTCCAGCTAGTGAACAGGAGAATTAGTGTTCATATGAATTAATAGCATTTTTACAAAGACTACAAAGTCAACAAAAATGAGCTATGAAGTACCACAGACACGTGGCAGAGTGCAATCAGGAAGGAAGCACTGACAGACAGGCAGGCCATCCAATTACTTTCTCCACCTGACTTTTTTGATTGGAAGGATCAGAGCATTTCATGTTGATGGCTATCGGTATGTTATGAGGATTTCAAGTAATATAATATAAAGTGTTTCAGAGTAGAATCACCTCCTCAACCTTTAATTATCCCCAAAGATGTATGTGCTCTTGGTAAAAGTGGGGATAATAAGTGTCAGTTATAAATGGTGTCACTTATATGGGTATCTGCGTCAGTCTGTCTTGGTCGTTACTCTCCTCGGTGTCCGTCACCTGCTCCGAGTTTGTCCCCCCGTGATAAAACACGGTCACCGTTGTGTTCCCGCTGTCCTCGCTCCCCCTGAACTTCCGGGCACAGGACACGTCCAGCTTCGCGCTCAGCGGGCTCTCCTGCTTCAGGTGTCCGGCCTCGTTGCTCGCCATGGCCGTCTCCACCGCCGCGCTCACCGCGGCCCAGCAGCCTCGTCCGCGGCAGCGCAACAGGCGCAGGAAGGCGTCCCTGAAGTCCGCGTTGAATGCATAGATAACCGGGTTGAGGGACGAATTGCTCCAGCCGATCCACACGAAGACGTCGAAGGTTTTTTCACTGACGCAGTAGGGCCCCCGCTGGGCCCCCGGGGTCTTTGGTCCGGGACAGAAGGGCAGTGCGCAGTTCAGGACGAAGAATGGCAACCAGCAGCATACAAACACACCCATGATGATGCTCAGAGTTTTCAGGACTTTCGTCTCTTTTCTGATGGAGACGTTGAGCTCCCGGTGGGACTGGTTGGGGTGCTGGGAGTCCGGGTGAACACTCGCGTGAGACTGGTACGAGTTGGTGCCTATTTCCGTGCACAGGTGCGGACAGAGTTCAGGTACGTCCAAGCGGCAACTCTGCGCGTGCTCCGCCGCCCGCTCCAGGGAGGATATCATCCGGATCTGCATCTGGGCTATCCGGTAGATGCGCGTGTATGTGACGATCATGATGGCCACGGGGATGTAGAAGCTGATGAGAGAGGAGGAGATGGCGTAGGCGCGGCTCAAGCTGGAGTCGCAGCTCCCATCCACACTCTCACCGCGAGGCGCAAAGTCGTCCCCGGCCGCGCGGTGCCAGTTCAGCTGCACGGGAACGAAGGAGATGACCACGGAGACTGTCCAGGTGACGCCGATCATCACGGATGCCACCTTCTTGTTCATACTCCTCTCGTAGAGAAAGGGGCTGGAGATTGCCCAGTATCGGTCCACGCTGATGACGCACAAGTTGAGGATGGAGGCCGTGGAGCACATGATGTCGCATGCCAGCCAGGTCTTACAGAACCCTCCAAACGGCCAGAAACCAGCCACCTCGGCCGCGGCTTTCCACGGCATCACCAGCGCGGCGACCAGGAGGTCCGACAGAGCCAGAGACACGATGAAGATGTTGGTTACTTTGGCGCGCAGATGCCGGAAGCGATAAACGGCTGCGCACACCGTGAAGTTACCAAAAAGCGTCCAGATGATAAGTAGCGCCAGGACGCAGCCCGTTAAAGCTCGGTGCGCCGGTAACTCCTCCCTGCTGCCGGATCCTACCAGTGCCAAGCCGGTCGCGTTATTCATTGCCTGGTCCGGTCCTGCGCGCGGCCATATGTCAGACCGAAAGGACGAGAAGAAATGCATTCATTCCGACCATTAACAGGAACAAACTAGGGTCCATCGGTGTGTGGAGTGAGTGCGCGTCCTGCTCCAGTCGGACTGATCTGTGATGCTGCTCCGAGCGCAGAGCAGATTTACTGGGGAGCACATGCACCACCAGCTGGTACTCAGTGCTGACGGCACACAGCGCAGAGACGCGCAGCGCTGAGGAGGAATCAGCATTCTAGTTTTATATTCCCTCTCCTTTCCATAATTCCCACCGCGCCATTAGTGGTTCTATTGTAATTCAGAACTGACCACAATAATAATTTTTTGTTCATTTTTACAGCACCTTCATACCGAAGATACACAGTGCTTACAGTTCAGCACTTTGATTAATTACAATCAGACACTGAACATGGAATACATTTCACTACTATATAATAGGATATACAGATAGACAAATAAAACAACTAATTCATATTAGAGAAATGATGGGTTAACAGTAGGCCTGGACATATGGCAAAACTCTTCTATCCCAATTTAGGTAATTTCACATATACCGAAATATATTACAATATAGCACGTTTTTTGTTGTTCAATAAATAAAATGTCAGTAAATAATGGCAATTATGACAATAAAACAAAACAGGACACAACAGAACAGAACAAAAAAACATGAACATCTAACACACAGGACTACAACTACTGCGGAAAATATCAGTCATATTTAATTTCATATATTCTAAACACCTTTTTTATAGCTCTTTCTCATTATTAGTTGTAGTGTCTGTTTTTATGTTGCCACAACTCTCGATGCTACATTGCAAATACGTCCATAAATTCTGTGAGCCAGTGTCTCTGTTCCATTCAGACGTGTTCTCTGTAACTTTACACTCTCAAGTTGTTATCTTGGTGAAAAAGTGTGCAAACACAGTAAACTTGACTCGGCCTAACATGTGCAGGGGAAAAAACACACCTGATGCAAATTTATAATCAATCTGTTTTATTTGTTTTATTCTTCACCTCATCAATTCAATCCAATTCAATTTATGTATAGTATCATATCACAAAACAAGTTCTCATGACACTTTCCACATAGAGCAGAAACACAATCATTATTTTCCCATCACCACCCAGGAGCAAGCCTAAGTGTAATGCACTTCATCCTTCCCTTGGGGGTTCCAGCAGACATGTTTCAACCAAGGCTCTCGTCACAACGTAGGGGTCACAGTTGGCAGCAGGACGCCTGTCCTCAAAGTAACCGCAGCCCATCCGACTGACGTGGCCCGGGATACGGACACTAACCGTACGAGAGCCTACGCCTGAGGAGAATTCATGGAAACTGGAGGTATACAATTGACCGATGAGGCGTCTCTTGTTGTCAGCACCATGATGTGGATCGTAGACTTGGAGGTGCTGCAAGTGAGACTTGTGCAGCTTTTTGATTGCCTCTTCGATGTGCCTGTAATTTTGCAGAGAACAGATTTTATTTATCAACCAAGAGCACAGGTGTATTTTGGATATGTGGTGCGTGTTACTCAGTGGTCTAGACTTACTGAAGTCCTCCTTTGCTCCGCATCTCCTTGGTGCTGAAGTTGACGTGACAGCCTGATGCCATTTTTTTTTCATCAACAGGTTTAACATCCAAGGAGGCAATAACCCCAAAGTCTTCACAGACACGGTGCAGAATGTAGCGAGCCATCCACAAATGATCCCCCATTTCAATCCCTTCACATGGGCCGACCTGGAACTCCCACTAAACAGACAAAAGGCTTTTTTACACAGAGAATCATGGAGAGAAGACCCCTCAATGCCCGGATCGTTTGCGGCGTCTCCATTTACAGGAGCACCCTGGGTTTGCAGAACCAGAGACAGCAGGACGGTAGTGTGACGAAATACGATAACCTCTAGCACACCAAAACAATGATGGGAGGTGAACTTTTGCTCGTCCTGCACATTTACACAACTTGTATGCAACACAAGTTGATCCAAACAATGCTGGCCTTGCGCAAGAAACTACTAGCTTTCTATCTTCTGTATGAGACGCACACAAACACAGGACTTTCAACCAGGAGACCAGTTGTGTCCCAAAGTGTTGGTGAGTTATTTGATGTTTTAGTTTACTATTTTCAGCCCAACCATGACCTTTTCCAAACCTTGAGTTGTTTTACTTGAATTCACAACATCAATCATGTGGGCTACCCAGTGTGTTACAAAGGGACACCAAGGCGTCTGACAAAGCGTCTGACAAGTTGGGACACTATATGAAGTTATGACACTGATATGATTATTTTGGGCCCTATGCTGCCTCCTGAATTTGAATTATGGTTTTAATAGTGACTATGAAAACTGCGTAGCATAGCTGGGGGCCCATACACGTGGCAATCATCCAGAAGGCTTCCTGTTTTGATTATCTGCCAATACAAATACAGCAAACATTATTTATTATATCAATTATAGAAATAAATTTCCTCTTGCTTACCTGATAGTATGACTGTAAAGGCTTACTTTGGTTAACATGTTAGGCTCACTTCCCTCTGATGCAGAGTTTAACCTCATCTCAACTCACATGTACAAGCTACCGTTTTACTATTTTGTTGGTTAATATTGGAAATAAAACAGTTCAAAACATGTGTTGATACCTGGCAGGTTAATAGTTCTGCATTGGTACCACTGATCTTCACACCAGCATAGAGACAGGCTTGGTAGTGACAAATGCAAATGTCTCTTCCGTGAACTTTGTTAATGCCCACAGCACAATGCCCTGAGAATAAAAAACACAAAACAAGTTTTGGTGAGAAAACAATTAAAACACACTTATGACATAATACATTTTAAACTCCTCCCCCAACATGTCTTTGTTTGTCCATTTCCCCCCAAAAAGGTCTTTCTTCTCTTTCCCTGTATCTCCATGTGTTCACTACCAAGTCTGAAAGACACCTGCTGAGGATTTCAGCTCAAATTACTTTGAGGTTCACCGCATGGTAGTGATGGGCAAAGGGAAGCTTCGAAACAGTTCGAAGCGATGTTTCAGTATGTGTTGAAGCCTTGAAACGAATATGAAACCTGGCTCTACAGTGGCATCTAGTGGCCACTTCTGTGAACTACATGCTCTGGCCAAAGAAAACTCCTAATTATGTGCCACTATGAAATGAGCCGGTCTTAGGTTTCCTTAATTTAAGTAGAATACAGGTTGAATTAAAGAAACATTAAAAATAAATAAATAACACATTGTTATATGCATTACAATAATCAAATTTGTTCAGCTCTTTTTGAGCTGAGTCCGTTTCTTTTTTTGGATAACACTTCCCCTGCTTTTGAAAAAATCCTTTCACAGGGTACACTTGTTGCAGGGACACTTAAACATTTCTTAGTCAGTTGGTACAAATTAGGGAAGACAGCACGTCGCTCTTGCCAGTATTTGAAAGGATCTGCCCGTCTTGGAATAGCCGTTTCGAAACAGAGGCGTTCCTTCAATCACTGAACTACAGTCACGTGACATGGGCGTTTCAGAACCGCTTTTCGGCACAACGGCTGCGTTTCAATAACAGTTTGGCTGCGTTTCAATAACGAGTCGCCCTCGCTCACTTGCCCTAAGCACTTGCCCTCGGGGGAATCCCCGCCGCCATCATAAGGGCTGTTCCATTTCCCTGAACAGCTGAAGTGAACTCCGCGAGATCGACCCTTGAGGGCTGAGTGATCTAGTGAACAACGATGGCCACTTCAGAGCTGTATATCACCCACAATGCATTGCAGTGGTGCACGAAAAATATGTCCATGCGGTGGCGATAATGAACCTCAAACACCATTGTCTGCTGTCTATTCACCACCAAGGAAGAAGAAGAAAGTAGAAAATGAATTCAATTTAATTCATTTTCTTAAATTGTGCAATTAGACTGTCTGTTGCAGATTTATGGCAGATCCCACCGTTTACAAGTGTAAGTAAATAAGCCGACGTATTGCCATCAAGCGCAGAATACGTCTTCGTCTCAATGAAATGAGTCTCCGCATATTTTGTGTAATTTGGAATAGGCAGTATAGCGCTATTCCAACAACGTGTGGTTGATTCATGATTGTCTGGGCTGTTAGTGAACGAGGGCAGGTGTGTTCCATTTACCCCTTTCACTCCCCCTCCGCCCTCTTTCCCTCCGCCCTCCAAGTGGCCTCCGTGTGACGTCATAGCAAGGGCTGAGGGCAAGTGAGCGAGGGCGACTCAAACTGTTATTGAAACGCAGCCAACGTTTCGAAATGTTTCGATGCGGGACTTCAGAGACGCGCCGACATGCCCGTTTCGGAAGTCACATCACTACCGCATGGACATATTTTTCGTGCACCACTGCAATGCATTCTGGGTGATATACAGCTCTGGAGTGACCATCGTTGTTGACTCGATCACTCAGCCCTCAAGGGTCGATCTCACGGAGTTCACTTCAGCTGTTCAGAGAAATGGAACAGCCCTTATGATGGCGGCGGGGATTCCCCCGAGGGCAAGTGCTTAGGGCAAGTGAGCGAGGGCGACTCAAACTGTTTTTGAAACGCAGCCCTGGTCCTTGTTGTTGCCGCTGTCCTGACTCACCCTCTCCTGTTGATTACCTACCTGCCCTGATGTGTTTCACCTGTCCCTCGTAAGCTCCCTGCCTCCCTGTGAATATAGTCTGTTTCCCCTGTATGAAATACATTTTAAACTATAGGAATTTTAAACTTTAGAAATGAATAACATGTTTCTCTGCTATTCTCAACATACATTATATTTTGTAGTTCAAGCCAATATTCACATATCTGTTTTTAATCACCACTTATTGGGCATCCCTCAGGAGGCCAACCAAAGGGCCGTCCATCCAAACCCAACAGCATGTACTCCTGTTCCATCCCGAACCAGGGCTGAAACTCTCTACCTTCCTCCATGACTTTAGTGCACTGTGAGCGTTGATTGGTTTCTGTGTAGAAAAAGTAAAACAAAAGTTCAAAATCAGACATCCCAGCACACCAGACTATGGGCCTCTTGACTGTATGTAATATGTTACCTTTGGGCAGACGGTTGCTGTGCAGCACTTCACACAGAACCAGTTTATCAGGGTCGAGAGTGAAAGGATCTCGAAACATTCTCACTGGGACCAAAGTGGCTTCCAGTCCAGAAGTCCAGGCAGCATCCCACTCCGGAATGTCTGTCAGAGACACAACATGTGATCACAATATTACAGTAGGGGGGGGAGCCGATCCCAGCTCTCATTGGGCGAAGGCAGGGTACACCATGGACAGGACGCCAGTCTATCACAGGGCTGACATGTAGAGACAAACAGGATGCCAGTCTATCACAGGGCCAACATATAGAGACAAACAACCATTCACGCTCACATTCACACCTACAGGCAATTTAGAGTCACCAATGAACCTATCCCCATCCTGCATGTCTTTGGACTGTGGGAGGAAGCCGGAGAACCCGGAGAGAACCCACGCTTACACAGGGAGAACATGCAAACTCCACACAGAAGGAACTGAACCCGACCCGGGAATCGAACCCGGGACCCTCTCTATGTGAGGGGACCGTGCTACCCACTACCCACCGTGCAGCCTGAAAATAGAATCTCACAACTGAAACTTCCAGCAAAATGGAAGGGCCGACACGGGTAGACAATAATTCAACAACACAGGTAGTAGGAGAAGCAGTAGAAGAAGTTACTAACAATACAACAACGTTATCTTTGTTAGAGAGAGAGGTTGTAGATACAACACAGGAATCTATTATGACATCCCCAGAGCCCACCGACTTGGTAATCGGAGAACACTTGAATCCCATTTGTTTGTGACTGGCATCTACTGGACGTGGTTGTCCGTGTGTAAGTTCCAACACCAAACACATGGCCTTCAGTCATGGAAACAGTACCTGAGCCACTGAATCACGTCTGCCAATCTAATGCACTGTCATGGCTGCAGTACATACAATAGGCACCATGGATGTTGAAATCAGTAGGGCTATTTAGACCCCAAGGCACATGTCTTTGGGTGAGGCAACAACAACATGTGAATTTGCTCGATCAAATTGAGGATGTCACAAGAGCATTCCCTGAACCAGTGGACACAAAAACTGTGAAAGCAGAAGCTTGTTTTTGTTTGAATGATACCCATGGGGGAGTAGGTATGTTTATGGGAATTTCTGAATGTGACAGTAACATAATGCGATTTGCTATGCAGGGACGGCGCATTGATAGAGGGCTGCATTCAGTAACTTTTCATGCGCCAGATGGGCGACGGAATGAGACCTTAATGGTGAGGAATCAACAAGTTCCGCTTAATGTAACTATAGGGAGCTTTAAAGAGATTTGGTGGGTTTGTGGTAATACAGCATACTTATTTTTACCCTATGGATGGACTGGGTGTTGTTATATGGCAAGATTCAAACACCCGTATGAGGTTTTAACTGTGCAGCAGGGACAGGAACCAAATGCGACCAACTCGTCTAGAAGCCTACCATTGGAGGCTTCTAGATCTGCTTCGATCTGCTTCTTGGAGTTTTCCTCCAGGTCGGTCTTCACTGTGCCAGACTCTCATAACCTCCACTCCAGCTCATCAACTTTGAGGTTCATGCCCCCAAAGACCAGCGGCACGATGAACTGGGCCTTCATCTCTCCCTCGAGGTAGACGAAGATGGTGGGCAGGTTGCAGTCAGGGTAGTTGGGGATGCATGTTACTTAGTAACGCGTTACTCCAATCTGACCACGTTTTTCAGTAACGAGTAATCTAACGCGTTAATATTTCCAAACCGGTAATCAGATTAAAGTTACTCATCCAAGTCACCGTGCGTTACTATGTTTGTCATTTTCCTTAATGAAAATATATTTGCTTTCTTCTTGCGTCTCTGGAAGTGAAGTCACGCAGCCTGCGACAAGTCATGTTTTCAGCACGTAGACAGTTCACGTATCGGCTACGCAGACACAAACATAAACAACAATGGAGGGAGGAGAGAGATGTGCTTCACTATTTTGAGTTTGTGTCAGCTAAAGATGG
Organism: Eutrigla gurnardus; assembly: GCF_963514095.1. NCBI lineage: Eukaryota > Metazoa > Chordata > Actinopteri > Perciformes > Triglidae > Eutrigla > Eutrigla gurnardus. The sequence goes on from NC_139917.1 coordinate 12,551,868, forward strand.
CAATATTAAAGTTTGTTGTACACTCTGTGCTGGTGGCAACAAAGTGCTATCTAGCTACAAAAACACTACGTCAAATTTGAAGAAACATTTGGATTCGCAGCAGTGCAGTCAAACTTACAGAGCAAGTTCCAACAGGTGGTACGAAGCAGACGTCCTGTTAAAAATGCACTTCCAATAAAGTGAGTGTTGGCAAAACCGGTTGTCGTTTTTATGTTGAGGCTGCGGGGGTGTTGTCAGCAGCTGCTGAATGTAACTAATGAAGGAACTTGTAATCTAACTTACCGGTAGTTACTTTTAAAATCAAGTAATCTGTAATCTAACTTAGTTACGTTTTAAAGCAGTAATCAGTAATCAGATTACCTTTCCAAAGTAAATGTGGTTGATGGTTAATTTTACTCTGAAATAACTTTAATGGAACTTTAGATGTCTGGGAATAAGTAGCACAGCAGTCAGGTAGCTATTTATTGCTATAATAAACTGTGTATTCAGTTTATTTAGGTAAAGCATGATGAAAAAATGTGCATGTGCAATGGAGCAGCTGGTACAAAACGCAGCTGCCCGTCTCCTCACCGGCAAATGCAAGCGTGACCACATATCCCCTGTACTAGCATCGCTACACTGGCTCCCGGTTGCTTTTAGAATAGATTTTAAAATTTTACTGTTTGTTTTTAAAGCTTGTAATGGCCTAGCCCCCCAGTATTTGACCGAGCTCCTTCAAATCCACACCCCCGCCAGGACACTGAGATCCTCCAATCAGCTGTTACTGGTCACCGCTGAAACAAAACTAAAAACCAAAGGTGACCGAGCCTTTGTGGTGGCGGCCCCTAGGCTCTGGAATAACTTGCCCTGGCACATCCGATCTGCCGGATCATTTGAGGTTTTTAAATCCTCCCTAAAAACACACTTTTTCTCCCTGGCTTTTAACCAAGTTTATGTTACTTAGAATTTATATTAATTTTTGTAATTATGGCATTATATGTAATTAACCTGTACAGCACTTTGGTCAACAAATGTTAAATGTGCTTTATACAGTGGTGTGAAAAAGTATTTGCCCCCTTCCTGCTTTCTTCTTTTTTTGCGTGTTTGTCACACTTAAATGTTTCAGATCATCAAACAAATTTTAATATAAGTCAAGGATAACTCAAGTAAACACAAAATGCAGTTTTTAAATGAAGGTTTGTATTATAAAGGGAGAAAAAAATCCAAACCTACATGGCCCTGTGTGAAAAAGTATTTGCCCCTCCAGTTAAAACATAACTTAACTAAGATTTATCACTTCAAGGTTCAATTTCTCTAGCCACCCCCAGGCCTGATTACTGCCACACCAGTTCCCAATCCAGAATTCACTTAAATTGGACCTGCCTGACAAAGTGAAGCTCCTCAAAAGCAAGACATCATGGTGAAAACCAAAGAAATTCAGGAACAAATGAGAAAGAAAGCAATTGAGATCTATCAGTCTGGAAAAGGTTATAAAGCCATTAATAAAGCTTTGAGACTCAAGAGGACCACAGTGAGAGCCATAATCCACAAATGGCAAATACATAACACCGTGATGAGCCTTCCCAGGAGTGGCCGGCCCACCAAAATGATGCCAAGAGTGCAGCGACGACTCATCCAAGAGGTCACAAAAGACCCCAGAACAACATCAAAAGAACTGCAGGACTCACTTGCATCAATTAAGGTCAATGTTCATGACTCTACCATAAGAAAGACACTGGGCAAAAATGGCCTACATGGCCGAGTTCCAAGACGGAAACCACTGCTGAGCCAAAAAAATATTAAAGCTCGTCTAATGTTTGCCAGGAAACATCTTGATGATCCCCAACACTTTTGAGAGAATACTTTGTGGACTGACGAGACAAAAGTTGAACTTTATGGAAGGTGTGTGTCCCAATACATCTGGCGTAAAAGTAACGCAGCTTTTCAGAAAAAGAACATCGTACCAACAGTAGAATATGGTGGTGGTAGTGTGATGGTCTGGGGCTGTTTTGCTGCTTCAGGGCCTGGAAGACTTGCTGTGATAAATGGAGCCATGAATTCTGCTGTCTACCAACAAATCCTGAAGGACAATGTCTGTCCATCTGTTCGCGACCTCAAGCTGAAGCGAACTTGGGTTCTGCAGCAGGATACTGATCCAAAACACACCAGCAAGTCCACCTCTGAATGGCTAAAGAAGAACAAAATTAAGACTTTGGAGTGGCCTAGTCAAAGTCCTGACCTGAATCCTATTAAGATGCTGTGGCATGACCTCAAAAAGGCGGTTCATGCTCGAAAACCCTCCAATAAGGTTGAATTACAACGACTGTGCAAAGAGGAGTGGGCCAAAATTCCTCCACAGCGCTGTCAAAGACTCATTGCAAGTTATCGCAAACGCTTGATGGTTGCTGCTGCTGTTAAGGGTGGCCCAACCAGTTATTAGGTTTAGGGGGCAAATACTTTTTCACATAGGGCAATGTACATTTGGATTTTTTTCCCCCCTTAATAAAAGAAAACTTCATTTAAAAACTGCATTTTGTGTTTAATTGTGTTGTCCTTGCCTTATATTAAAATGTGTTTGATGATCTGAAACATTTAAGTGTGACAAACATGCAAAAAAAGAAGAAAGCAGGAAGGGGGCAAATACTTTTTCACACCACTGTATATAAAGGTTGAGTTGAGAGCATACAACATTTTTTTTTTTATCATTTTCCTTCTGGGCTGAGCCCCTGATGTTTCAAATACCTAGACATGCACCTGCCTAAAGCCCTTTAAAAATAACTACATTTACCAAAAAGTGCCCCTCTGTGTCCATTATTAAATTTTACCTTTGATTCCCGTTGGTTCTTTGTCCAGGGTCCTGGTTTTGCATTGTGGATTTTCTCCAACATCATCAATCCAAACGTATGTCACTCTGCACACTGCACCTTTAGTTAGAGACAAATAGTGCTCCTTGACTGTCTTGTGAAGTCTGAGGCAATCAGGCAGGACTGACATGATGAATTTCTCCAGACAGTGTGACAATGAAAGGAAACTTGGGTGAAACGGACTGGATAAACTGGCTGGTTGGTTCCACCCTTAAATGCATTTGCCAAATAGCAGCCCTAGTAAAGACAAGAACTGCCTTCTTTTGATCTGGCACCACTTCTCATTAGTGCTGCATGGTGTAAGGGGGAGGCCCACTGCAGACATTTCTTTGACAACTTAAAGAACTGGTTTGAGGAACGAGGAACGAGTTCCAAGTTTATGTAGTTATTGTGAGTCTCTTTGTGCCAACCTGCATGCATTTGTATGAGGTACTTATTCATAGTCAGTGTATCACACAGAAGATGGCGGGAGGGGACGATATAACATTCTATTCTTATTCCACAATAAGGTGAATCTCCATAATCGTGAATATCATCACGGGGGACATGAAAAAGCTGTCTAGCTCACTATCATGGTAGAAAAGTGAAAAATTAAGCCTGATTTAAAAAACACAGGATCCAAAAATCAAGCGTAGCATTAGTTCTGGCAGGCCACGACGTCAAGCTCTAAATCAGCAGCAACAGCATAGCTGTCAAAACCGAGGAGATCAGCTGATGGCTCAGCTGACTCCCCGTGCTCGCTTCCTATTGGGAAATTGCATTCAGAGCGCGCTATTTAAACTGCTCTAGCCTGACCTCCCTCGTTGCTTCCTCTCCCGGCGTTTGCAACCCAGCTCCACCCCAGCTCCTCCCGTCATCTGTTATGTACCTTACCATTGTTCTTGTTGGTTGCTCTGCTCTGTCTGGGTTTTTCTTTGCTGCTACGCTCCCTGCTTATGCCGTTCATGATGGCTCATGAAGGGCAGGAAGGTGTGCTCTTCCTAGCTGTTGTAACGCTCCTGCGGTCCTGTCGTCAGCACGTTTGAACTTTGTAAATTGTTAATCTTTTTACAACAAAAATTAAGAGGAAAAACATACAGTAAAGAAACAAGAAAAGTAAGCCTTGTCGACTGGATTTTACTTCCTCCTAAGGTTGTTAGCTAGCTGTCTAGTTTTGTGAGACTGGAACGCATTACGAGGGCAGCATAATCATCTTATTTAAGATTATTTGAGGTGCGAGACAATACAAATATTTGTTTCTTAACAGAATGGAAAGTAAAAAAGTTTTAAGCATATTTTGATGATTATTTAGATAATATCGTGAATCACAATAATTTTCGACCGGATAATCATGACATGATACTGTCCAATGATTACTGACATGGGAGTCTGTGGGCGGGGTCAGCAGTCAAACATAGCCACCTAAAAGAAAGGCACCAGACTCAATTGATAAAAACAATATTGATACGTTTCAGAATCAGGTCCTTTCTGGCGTAAGCTGGAGGTGTGCTGACCACCACCTACTGTAGATAACACAATTACTATAGATACCTACCTCACACAACCCCACTTCAATTTGTCAGAACTATCGCTTTAAAGTTAAGCTGAAATGAAAAAATGCCTCTCTAACCCATATCATATTGTTCATATTTATAATTGTCCTAATTTTATATCAAAATCCAACATCTTTTTCTTCTTGGAAAACAAACGACGACACATGCATACATCAGCTGGTCCATTTCGACCAGTAATATCATGACATCCATCCATTTAACAATCTGCACCTTTTACCAGCTGGAGAAGGTGGTGAGATAATATTTTTCTAATGTGGCGCCCCCTCGTGTACAGCTGACTACGCCACCCCTTGAACTAAGTTTGCCTAAACTAATACCAGAGCAAAGGGAACTCTGTCCCAATAATCTGCACAGACACAGGTTTTTAGAAAAGTATAAAAATACAATGTTTATTAATGCCTAAGTTGATTGTGTTGTTTCTGGTTGGTCAGCAGATAAATATAAAAAAGAAATAAATACACAAATAAATAAATACAGGGGATTGCAAAGCGGACGGCACACAAGCCAGAGAGGCCGTTAAGAAATACCAAATAGAAGGGTTAGGGTGCCAATATCACTCGTGAACAAAGCCTGTGCACACACGGGAACTTCACATCACTCTTATAAACTTGATTTAAAGACTTAGGGCCCTAGTTTCGTGGCGCAGCGCAGGGTGGCGCAGGGTGGCGGAGCCGGCGTAATGCAAGTTTCGACCCGCGCAGCCTTGCGCACGGCCAGTTTGTCAGTTTAGTGGATCGCCTGCGCCAAGATGGGTGTGGCGGCGCAGCAGGGGGAGGCGTCACAGATTCAGCTTGGTGCAGCGGAAGTTTCGTGGCAAAAAGCCTCGCTGAGACTGCGCCGAAAGCCCGCCAGCTCCAACCTGGTCTACTCTTGGCGTAAGGCGAAGTACAGCTGGCGGAGTGGCAGTTTGGCTGACTGGCGCGCAGTGCACACAAGTTACCGAGACCTCACAGGCAGGTTTCCACAGTTCCAGGCACATTTACATGCAATAAATAATCACAACAAACACTATTTAATGCAACTAACTGAATCAACACGTGCATTTATATCTATATAGATTGTCCCGTCACATCTGACGTCAGATCAAAGGCGGATGGCACGGGTAACGGAAACTCAGCCTCTCGGACCAAAACATCTCCCTCTCTCTCTCCTGTTTTTCATATCTATCCACTGCTAATAAAATGCGTCTATGCCTGAAAAAATCTTTAAAAATGTACAGCAGCTCGTGCCTGGTCTCGCGCCTCCGCAGTATGGAGAAACGCGCAACTTTGCCACGAGCTGGAACCGGAGTTGGGGCTGCAGCTGAGCGGCACGCAAGGTCCCGGTGTCCCGCCGTTCTGGTGTTGGACGGGGAATCCGGTGCAGCTGTGGAGCGCAGATGATGAGCTGTGCACCCTGACCCTGTTTTGTGATAGACATGCCTAAAATGTGCCTACAATTTCTATAGTGATATAATATCGGCATTATAATTATTATGACTATACGTACACACAGCACGTGATGAGCGTGGTGGGAACGGCGGCGCTGCTTCTGTCATTAGGCGCGTTTCGAATCATGCATGCGCATGCATTTGCCTCGCAAAACCAGGCATTCTGGGAAAAAAACGTCACAAATGCTGGGGTGCAGTCGAATAGTCTTTTTTGCTTAGGAAGGTTCCTAACTGAAGAAGTGACCCGGAAGTAAACAAGTGGCTGCCATGATAAGAGCCGTTCGGATTCTCTAAATGCATAGGAAAGGAGCTCCAATGCTTCCTTTCAGAGCTCCTTTAGCATAGGATGCAACGGACCTTCCTATGCGAAAGGAAAGGAGATTACGCCGACCCACAATTCTTTGCGAGAGCAACATTAGGCGAATTCGACTTGATGTAGCCGCCTGCAGCGCGCTACCTACCGTGATGTATTGTGGGTTGAAAGCGATGCATGATGGCTAGAATTGTGTCCGACTTAGCAGCCGACTGCAAAGACGTCACAGGGTCGCGACCATATCACGTGACCCAAAACATCGCGGGAACAAGTTTTTAAGAGGCGCTTCTTGCAGCGCTTGGCAGCGCGGTCTACAGCGGCTGCAACTGGCTTGTCCACACCTCCGCTACAGTGGAATGGTTCTCATTGGTTAAAAGTTCAATGACGTGTGTTCAGGTCCGCACTCGGCGGCCACCTTGTGGTGAAATGATACTTTTTATTTTGGTCGCATTGATCTCATGGCTTGATCTAAAGTTCCGTGCATTGTGTTGTGAGTAGGCCTATTATATGTGAGGTCTGGTTAATACAAACATAGAATGATAATACAAATATAGGCTACTGGGAAAAAATAATGCCTTCCACATGTTGCCTTGCGTGTGTGTGTGTGTGTGTATGTATGTATTTATGTATATATGTATGAGTGTGTGTGTAATATATATATATATATATATATATATATTAGGGCTGTCAAAGTTAACGCGTTAATAACGCGTTAATAACGCGTTAATAACGCGTAATAACGCGTTAATAACGCGTTAATAACGCGTTAACGCAACATCCTCTTAACGCCGTTAATTTTTTTAACGCGCGATTAACGCTCGGTATTAAAAAAAAAAAAAACGCGCATTGTATGATTTATGGCCGTCGGTGGCACCTGTAGTCTTGATCCAGAGGGAAGGTGCGCGTCCACAGGCAGCGGTGTTTCCCCGCGTCCCATTCATTGTCTATAGGTACGTGTCCACAGGGGCGATTTTAAACGCGTGTGGACGCGCCGCTTCCCAGTATTGCACGCTTGGTGGGCTGCCACTAGAGGATGATTGACAGGCGCTCTCCTTCAAACAACACATTTTTGCGAGCGTTCGCGAGCGTTCCCGAGGCAGCGAGTCGAGCCCGGCGCCTCTGATTAACATAAAGTAGATTCGACTTCAAGGCAAATGAGGAGCGGCCAACTCGCGCGCCGTCTCTCGACATTCGCCGCTGCCTGTGGACACGCACCTTATGTGAAAAGCTGTTCACCTTCAAAAGACTGCCAGATGGTTCAGTCGATAAGACCAAAGTCATCTGCGCGTACTGTGGGTATGAAATGAGCTACCATAGAAGTACGTCCAGTCTGAGATATCACTTGCAAGCCAATGCACTTATATCCTAACTGTACTTATCTCCTGTTACACTATCTCCTGTGACATGTTCACTTTAATTGTTTGTGATATATTCTTATAACCATGTTTTGATCCCATGTTTTGGTAAGGGGATATTTGAAGTGTTAAATAAACATTTTCATAAATCAAGTATATTTGCCTTATGTTGTTAAAAGTATTAAGAATATGAAAAAAATACATTAAGGTACATTTAGAAGAAGAAGAAAAAATGTGCCAAAAAATGCGATTAATTTGCGATTAATCGCGAGTTAACTATGGACAAAATGCGATTAATCGCGATTAAAAAAATCAATCTTTTGACAGCCCTAATATATATATATATATATATAAATAAAACATATCCTCTTTGGTTTGCTGCTGTGTTCTATCGCTTGAGCACTATAGTCACGTTGACTTTGTTGTCCGACTTGACGGCGTTTGCCTGCCGTCTCTTTTAGAGCCCGCCCCCTCAGACACCTGCAGCTCTCGTCGGCGTGATAAGTCAAGTCAAGTCAAGCCAAGACCATCCCGAACAAGCCTAATTAAAGTGCCGCACACCTCGGCCGTTCATGAAAACAAACGATATGTGCATTTACATATTTAACAATGACTTTCATGCAGACATATAGTAATTGGAATTGTGTTGATAAATGTGTGTGGACAGTGATAATAATTTAATTATAATTTTATTTATTTCAATCATGTTACAAACTTGACAAAAACGAAACTAAAACCACAAATGAAACGTAAATAAAGCAAACGGTCAAACAGGAAGGAGGAGCTGCTGGACCTGAAGCCGGTCAGTGAACCAGCTGCTTATAAAACCAACATGTGGAGAAGTGGACGATGCGCTTTTTGTAGTCCATTATTGTAGTTTCTCCAGCGCAGACGCACGTCAATCGCCGGTGCCGATCATCAGCTGTCAATCATCAGCGGCCGCGTTATAATGACGTAGCTTAGTGAAAGTCCGGTCGGATTCTCTGAGCACCGCGGTAGACTTTTCCTAACTCCTTTTGAGTTCTCCTATCGCCTTTCCTTAACCCCGTGACGTTTTCCCCAGAGGTCAAGGATAACTTCCCTTTGCGACATGTCACATGACTTTAAAAACTTGCGGTATCTCCAGACTACCTCCCTCCGCATGCTTTTCTCTGCAGATGGTCTGAAATAAGACACTGCGAACATAAGACACTCCCCTCAACGTTGCCCTAGTTGGTTAGAATTATCACGTGGTATTTCCCACGTGAGAAAATTCCTCAGCCTCCGTCAACAAGGGGAGTTCAAATGCCTTGGCTCGAATTCGTCAGCGACGAAGAAAGCCAGCGTCACTGAGCAGGCCATATTCTTTGTGCAAAGTCCGTGAAGTTTCCCCTGGCGCGATAGTTTGTATTTATGTAGTTATGTATATAATTATTAATAAAGTAATAAAGTTTAAATTAAAAAAAAGTCCGTGAAGTGCACCTGTGTCCGAATTGACGTGGTGGGAACTTGGCTTGTTTATGACGAGTTCCGGCGGATCCTCTCAAGTCTCGTGCATGCATCGGCGCAAATGCATGCGATCCGAAACGAAGCCATTAGGCTTGTTTCGAATCAAGCATGCGCATGCATTTGCCTCGCAAAACAAGGCATTCTGGGAAAAAAACGTCACAAATGCTGGTGATAACTTCCCTCTGCGACATGTCACATGACTTTAAAAACTTGCGGTATCTCCAGGGTACCTCCCTCCGCATGCTTTTCTCTGCAGATGGTCTGAAATAAGTGCGGACATAAGACACTCCCCTCAACGTTGCCCTAGTTGGTTAGAATTATCACGTGGTATTTCCCACGTGAGAAAATTCCTCAGCCTCCGTCAACAACGGGACTTCAAATGCCTCGGCTCGAGTTCGTCAGCGACGAAGAAAGCCAGCGCCACTGGGCAGGCCATATTCTTTGTGCAAAGTCCGTGAAGTTTCCCCTGGCGCGATAGTTTTTGTTATGTATACAATTATTAATAAAGTTTAAATTAAAAAAAAAAAAAAAAAGTCCGTGAGGTGCACCTGTGTCCGACTTGACGTAGTGGGAACTTGGCGTGTTTATGACGAGTTCCGGCGGATCCTCTCAAGTCTCGTGCATGCATCGGCGCAAATGCATGCGATCCGAAACGCGCCCATTGGGTTGTCAAGTGACGAAACTTGCACTGCACCTCGCCTGGTGCATTAAAGGTGAGGAGAGGAGCTCATTTGATTGGTGAAGATCTGAATCGGCTGTGTTAATCCCACTCCACGCCTTCTTCTCCTCCCTCTTTCCCACTTGCGCAGGTGGGCGAGACGGGAAGAGTGCCTGCGCTAGCCTGCGCGGTGCACGAAACTTGCAAAGTCCAGGCGGACACACCCCGTCGGCGTGTCGCAGGTGCGCTGCACGCCGACTACGCCTGGTCTACGAAACTAGGGCCCTTTGAATTCACACACGGGAACTAGGAAAAGTGCCTTCTAAAAGGATCCCTAGCTACTCTGGCTCCACCACCACCGAGGCTGGCTACACGAAATAAAACAAAGAAATAAAGAAAATGGAAAAAAAGAAACCACTCTAGCCTGTGATGTGTACAATGCACTCTCACTACAATAACCGTTACGATCAACAGCCTAGAGGAAAACAAACAAAACAAACCTACATTTACGCTATGAGCAACACCACAATAGAGAACAGCAACCGACACTGCCGGTCTAGTTGCAGTCAATATACACTCAACAAAAATATAAACGCAACACTTTTGTTTTTGCTCCCATTTTTCATGAGATGGACTTAAAGATCTAAAATTCATTCCAGATACACAATATTACCATTTCTCTCAAACATTGTTCACAAATCTGTCTAAATGTGTGATAGTAAGCACTTCTGCTTTGCTGAGACAATCCATCCCACCTCACAGGTGTGCCACATCAAGATGCTGATCTGACATCATGATTAGTGCACAGGTGTACCTTATACTGCCCACAATAAAAGGCCACTCTGAAATGTGCAGTTTTGTCTCACAGCAAAATGCCACAGATGCCACAAGCATTGAGGGAGCGTGCAATTGGCATGCTGACAGCAGGAATGTCAACCAGATCTGTTGCTCGTGCATTGAATGTTCATTTCTCCACCATAAGCCGTCTCCAAAGGCGTTTCAGAGAATATGGCAGTACATCCAACCGGCCTCACAACCGCAGACCACGTGTAACCACACCAGCCCAGGACCTCCACATCCAGCAGGTTCACCTCCAAGATCGTCTGAGACCAGCCACTCAGACAGCTTCTGAAACAATTGGTTTGCATAACCAAACAATTTCTGCACAAACTGTCAGAAACCGTCTCAGGGAAGCTCAACTGCATGCTCGTCGTCCTCATCGGGGTCTTGACCTGACTCCAGCTCGTCGCCGTTACAGACTTGAGTGGGCAAATGCTCACATTCGATGGCGTCTGGCACGTTGGAGAGGTGTTCTCTTCATGGATGAATCTCGGTTTACATTGTTCAGGGCAGATGGCAGACAGCGTGTGTGGCGTCGTGTGGGTGAGCGCTTTGCTGATGTCAATGTTGTGGATCGAGTGGCCCATGGTGGTGGTGGGGTTATGGTATGGGCAGGCATCTGTTATGGACGAAGAACACAGGTGCATTTTATTGATGGCATTTTGAATGCACAGAGATACCGTGATGAGATCCTGAGGCCCATTGTTGTGCCATACATCCATGAACATCACCTCATGTTTCAGCAAGATAATGCACGGCCCCATGTTGCAAGGATCTGTACACAATTCTTGGAAGCTGAAAATGTCCCAGTTCTTGCATGGCCAGCATACTCACCGGACATGTCACCCATTGAGCATGTTTGGGATGTGCTTGACCGGCGTATACGACAGCGTGTACCAGTTCCCACTAATATCCAGCAACTTCGCACAGCCATTGAAGAGGAGTGGACCAACATTCCACAGGCCACAATTGACAATCTGATAAACTCTATGCGAAGAAGATGTGTTGCACTGAGGCAAATGGTGGTCACACCAGATACTGACTGGTTCTGAGTCCCCAGACCCCCAATAAAGCAAAAAAATTCACATTTCAGGCTGGCCTTTTATTGTGGACAGTCTAAGGCACACCTGTGCACTAATCATGATGTCAGATCAGCATCTTGATGTGGCACACCTGTGAGGTGGGATGGATTATCTCAGCAAAGCAGAAGTGCTCACTATCACACATTTAGACTGATTTGTGAACAATGTTTGAGAGAAATGGTAATATTGTGTATCTGGAATGAATTTTAGATCTTTAAGTCCATCTCATGAAAAATGGGAGCAAAAACAAAAGTGTTGCGTTTATATTTTTGTTGAGTGTACATTACAAGACGGACATGTCATAGACAAGGAGGTGATATAAAAACAGGCCTTCATAAGGTTACCAGGGATACAAATAGGCTACCCGTACACTCATGTATACCAATTATAATATATAAGCCTGCCCTTATGACATTCAGGTGGCCTACTCGATGCACACTCCACCCTCCAATTAGTTTTGCACTGGAAGAGATCGTGCAGAGAGAATAAACTAAAGCAACCTAATCCTAACCTGATGCACAGGCTACACTAAGATCAAATTCCCCCCAACATAATGTTGTTATGTCACATACAATATGTTTTGCTGCTGCCCCCGTCCACAACTTATATTGCCTTTTTCCCATGCTGGTGCTTCTGTCTGCTTCTTCAAACCGGGACATGCCAGCTGTTTCTCTGTTGTTGTTTTTTTAATGCTAAGCTAGGCTAACCAGTTGCTTGATGTAGCCTCATATTTACCCTACAGACAGTTCTGTGTGTGTGTGTGTGTGTGTGTGCGTGCGTGTGTGTGTGTGTGTGTGTGTGTGTGTGTGTGTGTGTGTGTGTGTGTGTGTGTGTGTGTGTGTCTGCTGTGGATAAAAGCTGAGCATTTTTAACCAGATGGATCAGCTGAAGTCGGAGCACCAGATAGAAACCCGAAAAAGCACTCACAGTATTTGATCTTTATTAATGCCGACAGTTTTGTTAATGTTCAGTTAATGTTTGAACCCAGATTTAGATGACAGAGACAGAGCCTGACAGTCCAAAGCAGATCATCGGATTATCTCCAATGTTTTATTTATTTATTTATTTATTTTATTTTTTTTAGTTTGTACTATTTTTGTGCATTTTCTGATTTAGGACACATTGGAATTAAATCCATTTTGTTGAAATTAAATTGCATTCATGTTAATTTCCTTGTTTAACTGGGCATTAATGGATTGACTCCTAATGATTCAAAAGTTACAACAGATTGTACATTTACATTCCTGTTAATAGGTCACAGTCCACATAATGCATGAAAAAGACACAATGAGTGTATTTGTCCTTTAAAGGAAAAATCTACTGTATACAGCAGGGAGCTCCAACACTCTCTAAAGCTGCGTTCAGTCCCAGCAGTCCCATTTCTTGTGCGTATCCAATCGCAGTCGTCACCCTGCTGTTTTCCTCTGCAGACTCCTTCTCGCTCGGCTCGCTACACGGCTTCTTGTCAAATGGCGTTTCTTTGTCGCATGTTTCCCTCTCCCTCTGCCGAGCCTCCTCCAGCTCCCTCTTGAGGTTTTCTTCGATCGCCTTTTGTTGCTCGACTTCCAATCTGACGAGCTTGAGCTCCTGCGTGAGGGCCACGGTTCTCCTTTTCTCCGCCCTCTGATTCTCCATCTGCATGTCCCGTCCTTTCTGGTACTCCTCCCTCTCGCATCGGAGCAGGTCCTCCATTTGCTTTTTCCTGTCCTGCTCCTTCCTGCTCTGCTCCTCCAAGCTCTGGCTGAGTTTATCGAGCTCTTTCTGCAGGGCATCTTGCTTCATTTCCTCCCTCTGCCTGATCGCCTGCTCTTTCTGTATTTGCTGATGTTCCCTCTCTCGCCCCTTCTTTTCATTTTCCACTCTCTCCTTTTGGATCTTCTCGTCCATTTCCCTTCTCATTTTCTCCTCCTGCTCTTCCTGCTCCTCCAACATTTTGGTAACTTGGTGGAGCCGTTCTTGCAGCGCGACCCTCTTCTCCTCTTCGTCTCGACGTATTTCCATGACTCTCACCATCTCTTGTATGCTCCTCTCCTTCTCCTTCTTGTCATATTCCTCCATCCCTCGTTTGAAGGCGTCCTGCAGATCTCTCACCACTTTCTCCTCCTCCTCCTTCTCCAGCTCCAGCTTTTTCTTCAGCTCCTCCATCTCCTGCCTGCAATTCTGCTGAAACCTCTCAAGCTCTTTTTCATACAAATCTCTTAATTCTGCCTCCTGCTTCTTTTTTAGCAGTTCCTCCTTCTCGTTCAGCAGCCTCCACTCCTCCTGCAGCTCCTGAGCCAGATCCTCCTCCGCCTTCTGGAGCATCTTGCTGCCGTAGCACGTCCCTCCGTTCCCCTGCATCATGAGGTCCACTAAGTTGAGCAGCTCTGACACCTGCTCCTTGTTCTTTGAGAGCTGGTTGTTGAAGACGCAGTATCTGCCGCCACACCCGGCCACCAGCTCGTCCAGGTCCCTGCAGCCGTCTATCAGGCAGTGCCTCACGGACGTGCCTTCTTCCAGAAGATCTCCATGGGTAAAAACCACCACAGAGAAACTCAAAGCATGGGATCCTATTGCCTGTTTGATCTGCCGCACCGCCTCCTTCTCCTCCTGAGCAAACCTCCCGATCTGGAGGACAAGAAGGAAGGCATGGGGCCCGGGGTACAGGAAGCTAACGCTCCTCCTCAACTCCTTCTGCACCTGCTGCGGAGTCTGGTGAGTGTCCAGAAGCCCCGGAGTGTCCAGGAGCGTCAGGTGTCGCCCACGAAATTCTCCAGAGGCTCTGCGACAACGTAGCGTGATGGAGGAGCTGCTGACCTTTGAGTCGAAGACCTTTCGGCCCAAGATGGAGTTGGCGGTGGAGCTTTTCCCGCTGCCAGTCTTCCCCAGCAGAACCAATCTGATCTCAGCAGAGGAGGGGGAAGACTTCCTGCCTGACCAGACAAAAGAAGGAGGAAAGTTATGTTCATTATTGATCATTGTATTGTTTTATCGTTGTTTCAATTTTACTTTAGTTTTGTCTTGCTTTTGTTTTGCTTTCTGTGAATATATTGCCTTGTATCTTGGTTTTGCTTTGCTTTGTCTGTTTGAACTCTTTTAAAAGTGCATTGTGGTGACAGAAAAGGAGCAAAAAATAAGCTGAAATTATTAAAATCTTCAGAAACAAAAAATGCTTGTTGTAGGATGTCAAAATAGGAATACAGAAAAAGAGGATCTTCCTTCTTATAGAATACCGTCATCAAAGCCCCTTTGAAGCTAACCGCAGATGTTTATGTTGTTGGCCATTAAATAGATGAACTGGACAGAATCCTGGCCTCTGTAGCTCATTTCATCACACAATGATAAATCAACATTTGTGACATTCTCAGTAGGCTTTTTTTTATAATGGTAAGGGACTGTTATTGTTCATTGTTACTGTTTATTTTAAGACCCACCAGAGGGATTTCGGACCTCTGATCACTTTATGCAAACTCTCACACTGTCCTCCCGCAATACAAGGCCAAAATGATAACTTTAAACAATGAATGTGTTGCTGAGATAAACTTTTATACAATATTTGAAATGCTGCTGTTTTCATGACAAAAGCTGAGTAACCGTTAAAGAAATAAACATAAATGCCAACCTACCTGCACATCTGATAGAGGACAGCTGCTTGCTAAAGGATGACATGCTGCCCTTTCTGGTCACGAGCCTCCATCAAATGAGAACAAAAGAGAATAGAACATCGCCTTATAGATGCCAGCAGTGTGGGTGTGTCTGTGACGGCTCACACCTCTCTGAACTCTAACCACCGCCATCACCATGTTTCAGCTATCAGTCTGGAGGAAGTGTGGCGCAACAGTCCGTCTCTGAAACACTCAGCACAGCAGATATTATCTCTGACTCTAGACAAGAGGTCGTGGTCCAACGGAGGCAAAGATCTGTGAAGCAGGCTGAGACGAGAGGGGTTTGTGAATGTGGTGGGTTGTGATCAAAGCCCAAAAGACTCTTCATTGGATTATTGGGTCGCTTTATCTTTAAGGTGATTAGCTGTCCTGAAGGAACCACCAGGGATCAATAATGTCTCCTGTCTGTGTCACATGGATGGACCGGCGTTTATATAGCCTAGTGCTTGTCTAGTCTTTTCAACCACTCAAAGCGCTTTACAGTACATGTCAGCATTCATCCATTCACACACATTCAGGCACTGATGGGAGCAGCTCCATGACGGTGCCACCTGCTTATCAGGATCTGACCTAACATTCACACACCGATGGCACAACCTTCAGGGGCATTTTGGGGTTCAGTATCTTGCCCATCTAGCCCAACACTTTGAGATGTGGATGACTGAAATTTACATTTAGTATCAAATGTGTTCCTGTGACCAAAACCTCCAGAGCAGCATGATAATTCACATATATATATAGCAGACATTTATGTTTAATGAGGATGTCTGCTCATTATTACACATCCTTCTCTTGCTGTTGGGACAATCCCTAATGGAGGTACAATCCCTCAGTGGTGAGATGGCGACATCTGCTGGCTGATTTCAACACACACGTTAAATGAACAGATTTACATTTACGTTTAGGCCATTTAGCAGACATTTTTATCCAAAACTTACAATATTTACATTTGATGGAAGAAAGTGCAACAGTACAGTAAGGATTTCACAAGAACAAGTTTCAAGCACACCCAAGTTAACCCTTAGCTGGTACAACAGAGATAAGTGCTAAGATACAAAGTGCAAAATACTAAGTAAGTAAGTGCCAGTACATACAAACAAACAGTGAGCAGGCTAAGCAGAGTCTAGGTGAACTCTGAACAACAAGTTTGTTCAGATTTGGATGAACTGACATTCTTAAACATACATACACGTGTGTACGTGTTTGTACCATATCACAAACGACTGGGAAAACCATATTTGATATCAAAGTTTTATTTCTTCTTGGACCCATGGGCAGAGCGTAGGTTAGTTAAAAGGTACAGTACATCCACGGTTGGTGCTCTGGAGGTAGGCTTTAATGTCTGAATATTACTTTTAATGTGAGTCAGAAAGGTAAATTCATCCTTACTCTCCAAGTCTCACATTCATCACAACTCATGTAAACAGATTTCTTTTAATCTAGACTAGAAAAACACAGCGATCATTGTGAGGAAGGATGTGGGATTCACCCTCTTATAGATGATACATAAGTTGGTTTTATACTGGAAGTGACGACTTTTCATGCACTCATCAGGTTTGAGATTGTAGGTTATTTTGCTTCCATAACATGTTGCATGTTAGTACCTATTCACATTTCTAGATTTCTCCTACATTCACAAAAATGTAATATAAGATTATGTCTCACTTATTAAAACATGAAAATGTTTTTTGGTTTTGCTTAATGTCAGTAATGAACTGGGGAAGTTTCAGGATGATAACAGACGTTCAGTCTGGAAGACTACACTTTTGCATGCCGTCATTCACTCCTGTCCCTCATAACGCTGTCATAGTTTGGGGATGTCAATCATGATATCATCTGTTCTTATCAGCTGGTCTCTTCTATCCAATAGCATCGTGACCCTTAATCATAAATACATACCTTTAGTACACACATGCTGCTCTAACATGCGCCCCTGTTCAGACTTTATCATTACACATCACATATTTCTCTTTTCTTCATTTTCTTTTCTCTCCAGATTGAAGCCTTTTAGCTACATGTTGTTGTTTTTTTACCCAATTCAATGTTAATCTGCTAGCCCTCTCTTTGTAACTGACACTGGAAAACAGCCTCATCTGCTCGCCTACAACCTAATGTAAGTAAAGTAATGCCTATAGCTGTTAACTCATCCATAATTGAGAGTTCATGCATGTTCAAGGCGAGGCCCAGATTGTCTTACCGCTCCACTGCTCGGTCACACATGCAAGCACACCCAACGTTAACTAACGGAGAAACTTTGATCAATTTCTGTGCTTTGGTGTTTCAAATGGACAATATGTGTGCAGTTCCTCTTTATGTCAAAGCAAAATCAAAATGGCAATGAACCAGTACAACCACACACACACACACACACACACACACACACACACACACACACACACACACATACACACACACACACACACACACACACACACACACACACATATAAAACACTCTGTCTGGTGTTGCATTAAAGTAAACATGAGGTGACTCTTGAGTAGCGCTGAGGTCCCGCTGTGACGGAGGACAATGAATGTCATCAATGAGGAGGGAGGCAATCAGGATGCCTTGGCGATGATGAGGATGCTCATGAGGAAGACCATGACGAAGAATATCCACATGAAAAACCTATCCATGACCTTAGCAACCTTCTTCCACTCTGCGGCCTTGACGCAGGTGGCTCTCTGCTCGCGGAAGCAGTTGGCGATGTACTGGATGTTCTTCACCACCTGAGGAAGAGACACATAGATGAACTAAAGCAAGCACTTAAAGAGTAGCTTAACCCCCAAACTCCAAAATGAGACGGAGTAGCCTATATGCTTCACCGCCAGCGCCTTCCACGCTTCATATATTCCAGGCGAGAGTGTTTCTGCTGTATCTCCTGCTGCTAATTCACACATAGACGCCATGTTATAAATCCAATCGTCACCGGTGTGCAATACATGTATGGATAAGTTGGCTCGTGATGGATCCATCAGTTGGATCCTGTTAATCAGGAAAACAAGGCCATATTTCTAAGCTGCATTTGAAGGAGTCTTCAAATGGAAGCTGGGAAGGATGCAGCCGCTGAATTGGGACACAGTTTATAAGAGAAAAACGTAATCCACAATCCACAGACAGCACAGAAAACACATTTCCATCGCCAGCAGATTTTTTAGTACATGAAAGGAGATGCTGTGGTGATGTACCTGTTTATGTTGGAGGCAGGGGCAGCAGCAAGGGCAGGCTGGGACTCGAAGTTTCTCTGGGGAATAGAGGAGCTGCTCCTTCAGCCCTCCATTCAGGTGCTGGCGGTTTTGTGGACTAGGAGCGGCGCCGTAGTCCAATTCATCCCTCCTGATGTGGTGGCAGCGCTGCATGGGCTCCCGCTTCCCCTCGCCCCTCTCCAGCCTGGAAGCGTGGTTGCTGTGGTCGTAATGGCGACGGCTATTGTTGGCGTTGCCGTTCGCCTGTCTATTGTGATGCTTGTTGTCGTGGTGATGCACGCCGTGGCCGTTGCTGTACCTGTACGGGTCGCTGTCATGATGGTAGTCATGGAAATGTTCGTCGTGGTAGCTGCCGTCATCGTTCAAGGGCTCCTCGGGGTAGAGTGGGGTCCTCTCACTCTCCGGGGTAGTGCAGTTCTCTCCCACCTCGTAGACAAAGAAGATCTTAGACATGTAGTCTATGATGAGCACCTTTGCCCAGTGAGGGACCGGCTTGGCCTCGGCACCACAGAAATGAATGTTCATGATGAAGATGGTGAGAGAGGTAGAGGCTGTGATCAAAGTCA
This sequence comes from Eutrigla gurnardus, assembly GCF_963514095.1. Taxonomy (NCBI): domain Eukaryota; kingdom Metazoa; phylum Chordata; class Actinopteri; order Perciformes; family Triglidae; genus Eutrigla; species Eutrigla gurnardus. The sequence goes on from NC_139917.1 coordinate 12,570,845, forward strand.
TGGTGGCTATGTAGTACTTCCCTACGGGGAGGACAAAGGACAGGACAGGTTTATGAAGGGGAAAGACAACACATACATGAAAGCCAACATTTGTAAATACTGGGTTGAACATTCACATCCAAAAGCAAGGATCGGGAAAAACATGCTACGCAAATCTGTCCAATTTTCTCAATTTTGACTCCAAGTTGCATGAAGTTTAATTAGAAACCCATTTCTGCCAAGAGGAAAAAGACTTGAGATAAGTCCAGATAATGTCCATCCATACATTGTCTAGCGCTTATCCTGTATTTAGGGTTGCGGGGGGCTGGAGCCGATCCCAGCTATCATTGGGTGAAGGCAGGGTTCACCCTAGACATGTAACCATTCTATCTGACATGTAGAGACAGACAGGTAACCAGTCTATCACAGGGCTGACATGTAGAGACAGACAGGTAACCAGTCTATCACAGGGCTGACATGTAGAGACAGACATGTAACCAGTCTATCACAGGGCTGACATGTAGAGACAGACAGGTAACCAGTCTATCACAGGGAGACATGTAGAGACAGACAGGTAACAAGTCTATCACAGGGAGACATGTAGAGACAGACAACCATTCACATTCATATTGTTCACCTATTAAACAATTTATGCACTTTTTTTCCATTATTTAAATATTTTTGTCTTAAATCCAATGTTATTTTCTTCCTGGAAAACAAAATCAGCTAGTAACAACCAATTTCAATAAATAACATCATGACATCCATCCATCAATCAATCTGCAACTTCAGCTCTGCACAGATCGAGAGAAGATCTAATCTTTTCAACCATCAGATCAAATTCCTGCCTGCCTATCCTGTTACACTTGGAAATACGTCACAGTAGGGAAGCTAGATACTCTTGAAATGCCGTTTTGGCTCAACTTTAGATAGTTCAATAATGAGGCAAAAGTGAATGCAGGGAGAATAATTCAAACCTATATAGGGCATGCTCTCTGCGGGAGGCATGCTCTCTGCCACCATCAACTGGAACACAGTGAGCGCCAGCAGCACCGTGACGCCGAGGGAAACCTTCTCCCCCGAGTCGGCCGGCAGGTAGAAGCCCAGCGGGGCCAGGAACGAGATGAGGAAGCAGGGCAGCAGCAGGTTGAAGATGTAGAAGGAGGAGCGCCGCTTCAGGAGCAGCGTGTAGGTGATTTCGGTGTAAGGGTCGGAGCAGCAGCCGTACATCATGACTTTTTTAACCGCTGGCATGCCGTGACACTCCCACTCCACGTTCTCCACAAAGTCAGACAGGTCACCGCTGTCCATCCCCAAACTGATGTCCACCTGAGAAGAGGACACACATTGTGGGTATTGACAGATATGTGCTAATGTCATGTGGTCGCAGAAACAACCAGAATTCCAAGATGAAATGATGATGAGGTCAGCTGTGTTAGCACTATCGTGCCCCACACATGCTAGTTGGCCAAAAAGGACAATCCAAACACTGGATCAAGCATTATTACGTTCCCTGAAGGCCACTGTAGTTCTCTGACACGCTTGGAAAGGGAGGGGTGAGCGGAGTGGAATTACGTTGGATGCAATTTGCAACCTTATCGCTAGATGCCACTAAACCCTACACACTGCTCCTTTAACATAAGACCAGACATAAGGTGTGATCCCTGTCTCATTCGCCCCCTCAGCTGCTGCTGAAACACACCTGGTTGCCATTGTAGGTCCAGGAGCCGAAGGTGAGCTTGCACTGCTGCCAATCGAAGGGGAAGTAGGAGACATCCACCACACATGTGCTCTTTGTGATGGCCGGAGAGTCCCAGACGATCTCTCCATTGTAACGCAGCTTCACATTAGTGCTGGATGCACCCGCAGACTCCTCATCTGCCCTACAGAGGCACACAGGAGAGGACAGGTCAGCCAGATACACACACTGCTGCATTATGGGTACGCTGTGAGCTGTGACTTGTTACTGACTTGTTGTAGAGGACGATGTCGGGCTTCCAAACCAGGTCGCTTGGGATGTTGATCATCTCAAGGTCGTCATAGTCCTCCTTGTCCCACTTCAGGTAGGCGTCGTGCCAGACCTGCCTGATCCACAGGTACGTGGTTAGCACCTGGTTCCGCTCATCCTACACAACGAGAAAAGGTGGTTCCTGAAAAACAATTCTCATCAGACGGGATGCAGCACCCTTCTTTGTAGTCCAGTGCATTGCTATTCACTTGTTGGTTTCTACAAGAACAGAAGTCTGAAGCTATACATTTGGTCTTTCCGATTACTACTAGCAAATTAAACGGACCCTTTGCCAATTTCCACATCAAAGTCGATGCATTAGTCACTGGGGGGACTCTACAGTCTGTGAAATCTGTTGTCTTCTGTGGCTCCTGAGGAGATTTGTCAAAGTTCGACTCAAGTGACATCTCAGCTCAGAAACGAAGGCTGCAGTTTTGTAACTCAATATATCAGGAACAAACTAGTCCAACAAAACAGACTATAGAGTTGCAGAAAGTGATTTAAGTTTGGGACCAAAATGTTCTTTGGAGCTGGGCGGAAATTCTCAGCCTTTGCCGCATTAATTTTGACCTTTCTTTTGCAAGTCCTCTACTTGATGTATTGAAATTCTGGAGTATAAAACTTGGTTGCATTGGCTAACCAAAAGTTATCAAAGGTTTTGTAAAATCTGGTTGCGTTCAGAAGATATTATCCAATGAAAATCAAAGGGCAGTACTTTGGAAACAAACACTCATAACACAACTCCATAAACATTGGGCCAATCATCAGGAAACTGTGTACACATGTCAACCATGTCTGATGTCAAATTGGCTCTAAAGCGCTACCTTGAACTTTTCAAAGTAAAAGCACCCACCTTTAGCTTTGACATAGATGTATAACATTTTGTAGGTATATGGAACATGCTGAGATGTACAAAAAGGCCTATTGGACCCATACCCTTAAGGAAGTCAGCTATTTTACATGTAGTGTATATAACTCCTCCTACATCATAGATCCAATTCCTACGTACTTTTCTGTAAATCATAACTAGACCTACCGGATCAAAAGTTATTGTAAGTTTATTTAGAGGTTTATTTGATCAAATATGAGATAGAGAATAGACAAGTCCGCCTGACTCAAACTTGAGGAACACTGTCACTGTAAAGTTGACCTTGAATTTTTAAACTAACTTTGTTCAAAGCTTCACACCAGAATCCAGTATGGTTGCTGCTAGGGGTGCCACTTGTGTTAGTCAGATTTATGGTTGCAACAATTCCAAGATGGCGACATCCAAAATGAGGCTATGACCTATCACGACCCAAGTTCAATATAAATGTATCAGGTCATCACTTTAATACCTTTTACATTAGAACTGGAATCAGTCACTAAAGTCTTATCTAAAACAATATAAACCACAATGTGGATTAAATCCATACCTGAATACCACTATGGCTGGGCAAAAAAAAGAAAACCTTGAATGATTTCATCATGTATTCCTCTAAAAACCACCAGGACTAATTAGAGCAGAGGTCTTCAACGTTTTCAGGCCAAGGACCCCCAAGGATTAAAGTGACCCGGTGCAGGGCCCCCTATTACTTGTCATATAAAACTGTGTTCCTTATGAAACTGGTGTAGTGTGTAGTGCAGCCTGCAGTGCAATGTATAACAGTACTCTGTGATGATGTATGTATACAATGCTAAGCCATTAAAATTATAATTTTTGACAGATTCATATTTTAATTCTATTTTGGCATTTCTACATCACAATTTCTCAATATAGGATTTAACAAACGGGAATGTTTATATTTGCTTATTATAGGTTGCATTCATGTTAAGGTGTGTTTTTGAACATTTGGGATCAAATGATTTCGGGGACCCCTGCAGTAACTCTGCGGCCCCCTTAGGGGTCCCGAACCCCCTGTTGAAGATCTCTGAATTAGAGAATCCAGACAGCAACATCCTGATACTTTGCTCTCATTTAAGACTCTTCGTGAAGATTGCTGTAAGTCTTTCTCTGTGGGTTGGAAAATTGTGATGCAACAAACAAGTCAACAATTTTGTCTTTACACGTATACACGAAATGACCTAATTCATAAGAAAGGATTGTGATGTTATTATAAAGACCTGCAATCAAGAAAGGTTGATTAAGTATAAGTTTCTCGCAGGTTTACACAAAAAATAAGAACAAAATGTACCTGTTGAGTGCAATTGAGGGTTTGCATTTTTTCAGAAAAAAACACAACTTTTTGGGACTACTATTCCTAGAATCACATTGCACATATTTTGATAACAAAGTGGTTATTGCTGTTAATGTTGTTCTCCGTGCCCAACATTGCACCTCCTTGCCTAATATTGGTTGACAGTGATTGCCTGTGCACTCAGACTAGCTTTCAACCTGACTCTGACCACAGAAATGTCAGATTGAGCCTTGCAGGTGCTCAGACTTGGCAAAGGCCACGAGTAACACATCACAGTACAAGTCATGAACTGAAGTGAACCACGTGGCTGAGAGGCTCACTGCTCACAAACCAAACACTTTTCATATCTCAAAGATTCACATTCTGACGGCCAGATACTCATCACTCACATACGTGAGAGACTGTTACTATACAAAGTCAGATCCTTCCTATTTCACACCCACCTATTAATGATCTGATGAGATATTAATCTTATTCACCGCCAAGTTATGATCCAGCTAATCGCAGTGAAATGCACAACCTAGATACGCCTTTCATAGAATGTGTATCTTACAAATAACATTGATGATGAACGACCAGGTTTTGGTTTTTAATAAGGAAGTCCCCTCATGTCTTTGGACATGTCTTTGGACATGAGGGACATTGTTGGATAAGTTTAATCGCCTCTAATAACGACTGATTCTCTCAGACTACAAGTGGTTTTACGTTGCGTTTTGGTTATTTTACTGTTGTTAAAAAACAAAAACAATCATTGTTGTTTTCAAGTTTCAGCTGACAAATATTCCATTATTGATTAATTTGCTTTGTCTATTAAATGTCAGAAAACAGTAAAAAGAAAAAAATGCCTGTGATTAATTTCCCACTGCCCAAGTTGATATTCAAAAAGCATGATATGTCTAACAGCCTTTACACACCTACGATTCATTTACATTAATATATTTTCTTAATCTGTTGTTTCATACAAAACATGAGGATTGCACAGCAAATAAGTGCCATCATTTTTATTTTATTTTTTTGTGGAACAAGGTTGATTATTCTGAGCTTTCACTCCGTGAACAAAGGCATCAGCCAATTATGTTGTGAGGAACGCACATATAATACGTACCCTTATGCTGTACAACAACACATACTTTAATACCCCCTTTAACCTTGACAACGGCAGCACAAACCAAATCCTTACCCTTCACAATAAAAGCATACAATATATATAAACTGTTTAGCAGAGAGGCAAATTCAATCAGAGTATTTTGCTAAAAAGAAAGTCAAAATAGCATATACAGTTCCTCAATTTACCTCAGACGGATGTTTAAAAAAAGCAATTAGAAAAATTGTTGCCAATTATTTTTTTTATCTTTCAACTCATCAATTCAGGAATCAACATCAAAAGCCAAACATATAGTTCCTGTAAATACGCCGCCATGACTGAGGCAAGACTCACTAAACTTAGATTATACTTTAACAGCTGAATCATTTATGTACAACATTAAGCAACTTTTTTAAACCTCTGCAGATAAGAAGTGGAATGCTGCAGGAGATCAGGACTGATATATTGCCATGTGTTTACTTGAAGAGAGTCACTTGTTATACCTGCTTTTCATTGAAACACTGACCTGATTATTTGAAACTCACCATATTTGAGTGTCACCATCTTGGTTGAGCCAGCTGAATTAAATAGAAAGGGTAATTTTGTCCAACAATATCCTACTTTACTATCAAATGACCTGGTTTGCACATTAGATGACAACTGACCTCCACTGAAGTGAAGTTGGAGAGAAAAGAGGACGAACCAAATGATCTGATTTCTGCATGTCTCTCATGTCACCTGACCTATTTCACCCTGCTAGTTCCAGCTCTTACATCCAAAGATGTAGCTGTCACACTTCTCCCTGAAGAACAGAGAATGACATTTTTAACCACTGAAAAATCTTTCTTGTGTGGAAAGTGATATCTTTGTTAATCTGCTGGCAGGGCATGTCTGCTTATGGTCAGACAAAAGAGGACAATCTAACGTCAGCTCTGATATCTCCTTCATGTCAATTCTCATTTTCTTTGCTCTCCATTTTACCTCTCATTCTGTCTCCCTCTATCCTCCCCTGAGCTCCTTTCATGTCTTCCCTCTGGATCGGTGGCCTTCTCCATTGCCCCTCTAATATGATTCATTCCAGAAAATGATTAAGTTCTCTGCTAACCCTAAGCTACGAGACAGTATATGCTTTCCTGCCCTGTCTGGTTCAAGTGCATTGATTGTCCTCTTGTCCCCCAAAGCATCAGGGTTAATTCCTGTGTGCCCTGGCGACTCCCCAGTCAACCTTTTGTTATTCTTTTTAGGTTTGACTGGACTCTCGCCATGAGCTATAAATCAAATGAGATGTGCCACCAAGGTCCTTCAGCAACTTAATTTACTGATATTGATCCTGATTGACGTGTCTATTCTCTATCTTAAATTTGTGAAAATAGACTTTCATCATGTTCAATCATTTTATATTATGATAAAAGAGTATAATTGTCTATTTGATTTAAATGTAAGATAATTTAGTAAATGAACATCATGCTTTATTGAAGGAAACTTGAAACTCATGTTTACTGAGATAACAAATCAAGAGAGGAGTAGGGTTATCTCTCATAGATTTCCATCCAATCAGATTAATGTTTGCAGCCAGAGGAGTCGCCCCCTGATGGCCAACAGAGAGAATGCAAGCTTAAGGCACTTTAGCCTCAGCTTCACTTCTCAGAAACGGAGGTTGCTGCCTGGGTTACTTTGTCATATATGTATATTTATCTGCTCCTCCCTACCATGTCTTTGATCTGTGACAGGGTGATCTGCAGGGAGACGTTGAGGGCTTTGTCTGTGTCGTCCACCGGCCTCAGAGCGTTGGAGTAGTCCTCCATCAGGTCAGCCAGAAGTTTGCGGGCATAATGCCCCTGAGCACCATGGGACACTGAGGGGGCAAGAGGAGAGCAGAGGGTGGGTCCTACAGAAAAGGTTTATTTAAATATCAATGTATATATAAACATCGTACAGAACTAACCTTGCACCAAAAGGCTGATCCAAACCACCAGCGCTGCCTGCCTCATCTTCAACCGGTCCCAATGCGAGGGATCAATAATTCAGCGAAGCAGTCGAGCCCGGGTCCAAATTCCAGAGCGTCACACTGTTCTGATATCCATTCTCCCCCTCTGACGCTCAGCCACGCCGCAGAAAAGTCTCAAAATCTTCACATCCTGTCAGAAGCTCTGAATGCTTCGCTAGTTGTTAGTCGCAGTTTGCCTCAATGTCACTGTCCCTCAGTGTGTGATGTGCCATGGAACAGGAGCTGGGGCTATCACACACACAAACACACACACACACACACACACACACACACAGTAGTATCACATAGCACACAGGTACTGGGTGAAATGTGAAGCCTGCGGCCCAATCCACTTGTGTACATGACCGCAATCACCTGTACTACACACACACACACACACACAACCTTGCCGTGTCAGTCACACACATACACACATGACACTTTCTTACATATGCTCAGGTCATTCAAGATGAACACACACACACGTGACACATGTCATACACGCTGTCATGGCAGTGAACTTAATACAGACTCAGGATCAGGTTTCACTGCAAATAGGAATCTTTAGAATAGATAGAACAGTGAAGATGTACACTGGTTGTAGATCAGTGATGAGGGTAGATTTCATCTTCTCTGTGTCTGCAGGTTTTCAGAGAGATCAGTCAGCCAACTCATTGACCTTTTTGTACACAACAATGACCATGGTGGTGATTATGAACGCTTGTGTCTGCTGCCATGCTTTAATGTCATGCATACAACCTTGTTTGTGTTACGCACTATTTATACTTTGTTTTAATTTATTCAAAATGTTTGTATTCACGTGTCCAGGTCCCATGCAGTGGAATCTCTAAAGTGTAATGATGATGGTTAAATAAAAAATAACTAAATAAATATATAAATACTGTAATAATTATAGTAAATGTGATTTGCTGACAAACAGCAAAAAAAAATAACCCTTTCAACTTTTCTGGTAAATGTTTAAAGATATAGTCTACGTCTTTTATTAGCTTCAAAAATGTGCAAAAACACTTGTGCATTATTAAAGTTTTAGAATATAGAGTATTTATATAGAATGTAGATATTCATTTTTATATATTGTAATACATACACAAGGGGAAATATTCAGAGGCCGTAGAAATCACTCTTGTAGACTATTGTTTAGAAGTGGAATTTGTGTGCGATCACTATATATTTATTTAATAAGAGAACCAGCAGGGTCAAATGTTTTTGCTTACGAGGCAGCTTTTTTTAGTTTTTTTACTCATTTGAATCCAGATGAAACCACTTCACACGAAGCAGACGGTCCTTGTAGTTTACAGTAAATCTAAACTTTTTCATCAAACATCAGCAAGAAATGTTACTGACATTTTTCTACTCTATTCTGCAGAGTACTGCGCACGGTGATGTGTTAATGTGTCACTGAGTTTCTGTGGTAGTGAGCTCGCATAGAACAGGTGTTTCCTGTGTGTGTGTGTGTGTGTGTGTGTGTGAGTGTGAGTGTGAGAGAGAGAGAGAGAGACAGACAGACGGATAAGGAGACAGGCCGATGTGGGTTTGTATGCTGAACAGTGAAAAGTACAATATAACGTAAGCAATTGTAACAAGGAGGGACACGGGGAGCTCGTGGACAATCGTGCTTATCAGAGGTGTGTGAGTCGGAGTCGTGACAGTAAAGGGGGGAGAAGGTGGAGTGTGAGAGGAAAGAGAGTGGGGGAGCTTCAGAGGGTGAGACAGTGAAAGATAGACAGAGAGAATGGAAAGAGCAGGGTGTAGTAACAGTTAAGGAAACACAAACATACAAGTCATTCTAGGCAAACACTTGATTGAGTCTGGTGATATTCTATCGTTGTGTTACGGTCAACAAACACGCAGCAATGAACCGACCCTCCGACTAACGACTCATAGTACGCACTGAGCAGGGCTGTGAAGAAGATCTTTAAAGTAGCAATACAGCCTTGTAGAAATACTCTTAAAATAACTTGTGTTACAATTTAAGGACAGACAGCGGCCCTTAAAGAAATGCATGAAGCAGGTGTGCAACACAATAAAATCCTACTTCACGTTTCCAGAAACCAGCTGGCCCGCAGCAAAACTGCACATGAAGTCACACATCTCATTCTCGAACAACACTCACAACAAAACCTTGCTGCCAGAAGTGATCTCCTGACCTTTGACAGCTTTGTGTGTCTTGCTGGTTGTAGTTCAGTGTACAAGGCGATCAATAATCTGGCTCCTGGCATCATATGAGTTCAGATATTGGAGGAGACCAACTAGATCTACTGAGTTTGTGGGCTCACTGTTGGAGCTCAGTGCCATGTTAGCGATGCAGCCTCAATGATTTTACATCCAAAATGAATCGTGGCTAAAATCAACCCGTCACGCTTGAAATCTTGAGGTTTTTGTTGTGCTGCCTTAATGTTGTTGTTGATGTGATTATGTTCTCCTTTGTATTTGTAATTTAATGAATTGATATACTGCTGGGAAGTTTGTGATTTGTAATTTAGACTAATAATCTAATTTAATAGATAGTAATAGTAATAGTTATTAGTAGCTAAAATTAGCAAATACATGGACAAATACAATAGTTTCCTCTGACATGTTAATAAAATGGAAAACCCCATTACTTTAGTTGAGTTAATGAACTTACAGTTATTCCACCACCGAAATAACTGATTTAATTAGTCAGGAAGAGCAGAGCGGCAGATAACATTAACGACTGCTCTGTTGCATTTGGCTGTACCACTAAACCACGTCAATTAGCCTCCGTGTACGACACCAGAACCCTGGAACAACAGCACCGGAATAAAGTGACGAATGTTATTAGTTACACCGGGCTCTTGTGACAGATTTACCAGCTCCTTGGATAACACACCAGGCCCTTGAGAAGTATGTCTGAAAGACTTGCACTGTCTACACGCTGTACTGTGTGTGTGTGTGTGTGTGTGAGAGAGAGAGAGAGGGGGGGGGGGGGGGACGGGGTTTATATAATTGTGGCAGAGAACACAATGAGAGATGAGAGATCTGGCCACAGCATGCAGTCAAGCGTTCTTTGTCACTCACTTAACTAGCTTTATCGACACACAGACAGTATTTAAATGTATATTTATATTTGATTATGTGTATGGTCTTGGATTAATTGTTGTAAAACTCAACAAGGGAGCTGTTTTTCAAAGGAATCTGTGCACACTGTTTCAAATCACACAGAATGTGTTCTGATCCATTTGTAAAAGACGATAATAATTTGAGGTTTATTATAGAAAAAGAATAAAAAGTGTGATAGGTTATTATTTTATTACTTAAATTAAATGAAAATTGTACTATGTTCTGTGTACTGTGAATCTTATCTATATGACTCTGTATCATGCGTGCGAATGTATAAGGTATTTAACCACATCAGCACAAGTTTGACTTTATACTATACTATACTATACGTGTGTGTGTGTGTGTGCGTGCGTGTGCGTGTGTGTGTGTGTGTGTGTGTGTGTTGGGATGTGGTTAAGCGGATCCTTGAAAAGCCTGCATCGTATCTCTCGTCCTCAGCGACTGTGAACGCCACATGAGGCAGGGAAGTGGAGAGAAAGTGCGGGAGAGCAGCTTGAGGGGGGAGGAACAGCTCTTTTGAACCTTTCCTGGTAGGTTGTCGGTCCTGGTCGTCCTTTTGCACGTTCATTATCATTCAGCCGCAATGCAACTTTGAAAACAGCCTTCATTCCTCTCGTTCAAACCCCACATACAGACTCACACGTGTCACATTTACAGACATTAAATATATTCTGCAGGTACTTATATATAAAAGTGCACGTATTCCATACTGTGTGTATGGTACAGCATGTCTGGCCAATCAATGTCTGTCGCTTTTGCATTATTTTCATTATATTTGACGTCTGGCCGTACTGTTGATAGGCTACTCATCAATTCTGATCATCTGAAAAGAAATTACAATTAGAATCATACATTGTAAATATGAATGTATTTGTGTAGATTTGTGTTTGGCAAATGCTAGTTTACATTTTGATATTTGTTTTTCCTGATCAGAACGGGGGCTTGGCCTGTGGTGTTGCTGCTGCCGTTCATACACACAACTTACGCTTCCTTGGCTCCCGAGTCGCCGTCAGAAACAAGGCTGAAAAAGACCCAGAGTCTGGCTCCCATGAACAACAGGGGCCAATTTTACCACAACCAGATCGATTTATTATGATGTTTGAATAATAAATTTGTGTTTTTGTTGAAGTATTCTAATTCATTGTACCCTGAAAGACCTCACAAAAGGCAACCAATACCCTTTGCTATAAGCCTCGGCAGTATAGCCGACTATTTTCTGTGTACTCGTACCACCTTTACCTGACAGAGAAATGTTGCTGGTTACGTTGCAGATTCAGATTTGACTCGTAACAATATAACATTTAAATATTATTATTCATAAAACTATCCATAATTATAAGACCTGAAAGCCCCACCTTGAACAGATGAAAAATTAATTAAGTTAGTGTGATGTTTTTCAAATTTCTAAATCCATGTCAGAGGTATTCATTTCCATATTGGTGTATTATCACCTTGACATAACCCCTATAAGTTAGAATTAAAATCTGCAACACAAAGCACTTTTGCATTGTTTATTGAATGTTTCTAAATAAATTGTACCAAATTTGAAAAGCAGTCCGTTAGGTCAGCAGCTGTTCACCCGCCAAGATAAGCACGTCTCCAGATATGTGACGAACACGCAGACGGGCAGAGGTTATTGTTTGTTCATATACAGCATGAAATACAAAACATGTAATATGAGGATCACATACTCTATGAAATGTGTTTGTAAGTGGCCATAGTCATGTAAGACAACAAACCCGAAGTAAATGAGATGTTCACGTACAACGTGTAAATTACACTGTGATTCTATTAGCGTTTAAGAGAAAAGGTGTAAGTCGGGTGAGGCAGAAAAGGGTGCTTTCATAATGAATGCACACTTTTCGACATGTTCACACTTCCACTGAAATCTACAGCACACTACCTGAAAAAGAGAGAAAGGGAAACCAGACGAGATAACGCAGCCACTGTTGCACATATAAATGAAACAATACTGTGTCAGTGTTGAATCCTTAGTTTTAATTTATGCATGTGGAGCAGGTCTTGCTTTATAGTTCTCATATTTTCTTAAAGGAGGTATGCAGTTCAATTAAAAAAATGACATCTGACAAATAACCCTGAATAGCCGCTAAGAGACGGCAAAGGGTTTCAATAAAATGTGAAGTGAAGTTTGGATCCTCTGTCATATAAAATAAACGTCTCAATTATATATTGTATATATCAATATAATTGAGTTATTAATGTTTTATTAAGACTGATGTGCCTTTTGTATGTCTGAGTAAACATTTCAAACAATACAAATCTCTGAGCCGACGCTCATTTCCTTATTCAGAAGAGTTTAAGTGGTTGCTGACAATGTGAACACGCTTTCACCGTTATTTACTGATTTCATATTAACTTCACTCTGAAAAGAACATCTGACGAATCATAAAAGCATCACTCTACTGTAAAACTATAAAACTCACTTTATTTATGGTAGAGAAGAAACCTATTCAAAAGTTAATTTGCTGATTCAACCACAAACTGACAGTATGATACGTTCCTTTTTGACTGAACGACAGTTTCATTATTAAAGTTTGAAATGCTGTAATTTAAGGAAGCCTTTCACACAAAAGTTCTTCATGGAGTATTTCTGAAACGCAGAATCCCTCTGATGCTCCGTTTCACATGTGCTGTGGTTCACTTCACAAACGCTTTCTTCCCTGGATCACACAAAAGTAGAACTTCCACCTGTGCACATTTGCATCCCAAAATCAAAGTATATTCTTGTCTTTAAATATGTTCTGAGTTGAGAGTCTTTTAGTTAGTGAAGCAGTGGAAAACAGCCTCGGGGGGATCTTCCTGTACGGGCCCCCGCTTAGTTTGAACAGAGCACTTGGATGCATCATATATGAAGTCATTTCATGAAGGCTCAGCAGCCCATCTGGTCAAGGTCAAAGGTCAAAAGACCTTGCATTGGTTTACGCTGAACATCCGTCTCCTAGCTTGTTTCCTGGTGTGGTTGACGGCCGTCCGCACTGCATACTCAAACACCTGCTGCACGCCGCGGTTACTTAAGGAGGAGCACTCCAGGTAGCCTTTAGCACGGACTTCATGAGCCACGCGCCTCCCGTCCGCTGCTGAGATGCAGCCGCCCCGATGCGAGCCCGTCTCCCGCAAGTCCGTCTGGGTGGCCACAACCAGCACAGGCACCTTGGGCAGGTTCTCTCGAACCTCCGCCATCCACTTCTGCTGGACACTCGCCAGCGAGTTGGGGTTGGCCACCGAGTAGCAGACGAGGACGACGTCGGCCTGCTGGTAGGATCTTGGGCGGATTTGTTTGAAGTTGTCATTGCCCGCCGTGTCCCACAGGCCCAGACTGATCTGAACGCCGTCCATGTACACCTCCACCCCTGTGTTCTCAAACACAGTGGGTACGTAGGCGTCTGGGAAGGTCTCCGAGGTGAAGCGGACCAGCAGCGCCGTCTTGCCCACAGCGCTGTCCCCGACCAGGACACACTTCACCGACATCTCTTCCAAGCCGTTCATGGCTGCCTCTGACCGTCTCACTCCTCTAGATGTTAGTTTCTCTGGATATAGAGACACAGGGTCCAACAAGGAAGTCAAAGGCGACGATCACCCTTCTATGTGTGCTGTACTTCCGTGATCAAGTGGTCGTTTTCATCGCCCTGCCTTGTGGAGATTTCAGTGGTAATTCAGCTGGTTTTACCAACCTATAATGTCCTTAAATGTGTCTCACATGGAGGAGTTTGTACAGTTTGTACAGTACAGGCGTCAGGAGTTGGTCCGTCTCTCCAAAGACAGCTGTCATTCTGTTCAAACGCATCGAACCTCCCGGAGATGAGGAGGGAAATCTGCTGAGGAAGAGAGGACATGTTACAAACACAAGGTAGCATTAACCAATCTGTCATATTACTTTAAAACGAATGCTTCAGCAAATTGTTCATTTAACTGAAACCTTGAGTTCAGAGATTCTCCTCAAGCAACATGCAGCCGAGCATAGAACAGCAATCGTTTTACTATTTGGAAACCAGGAAACAAGACAAATAAGGAATATCCGTAAAACACGACCGTCGTAATCAACAGCAGATATCAATATTGTTTTTGTTTTTTTGTGGCAGACATATTTTATATTTACTGTGAAAGGAAAAGATGACATGTATAACACGGTACAGATTAAATACGGAAGTAGAGATCCGTGTGTTTGGGTGTGACCCAGAATTCACAGCTCAAGACTGAAGACTCTTTACCAACAAATACATGTTTGCTGTATTATAAAGCACATACATAAGACCTGTCTTCTCCTATTAATCTAATGGATCTCCCATAACGAGCCCTGGTTCTGCCGTTTGCACCATCAACAAACATCTGATATAGAAGAGGTTGTGTTACTGTTATGCTATAGTGATTTTAAAAATACATTTGAAAGGTTCTTTTGAATGTGATCAACACAACAATTCGGCAGATGGTTTGTTAGGAACTTTCTGTGTTAAATTGACAGTTTCCATTGCATTAAAGTAGCCGAGTCATAACCTCAAAACCACCTGCCATGATTCACGTTATTGGGACGTGCCATGTCCCCAAAAATGCGAGTGTGTTTTCAGATATGAAAACATAGAGATGATGTCCCCACATGAGTGGTAAAACACGCCCACACACACATACATGGAAAGACCTCCATAAGGTGAATGGGACACTTTAATCAGTGGTTGTTGTTTTTTTTCCCCCCACAATTGAACTTCTCTCTCAAGAAGAAGTCACTCAGGGTCTACTGTTAAAGCAATAACAATAAAAATTCAAAGATAAATAATGTCAGAAAACAAGAGTAAAGCCCTTAGTGCAACTGGTTAAACTGATTCATACACCCCTCTTAGTTCTTAACAATACATTCATAATTATATTTTTGTTCAAATAACAGAGTAAAAACATCCACACCCCCAAAGGTTTTATGTTGAAACAAGTTTAGGGTTTTGCCCACATTATGGAGCCTTAATTAAATTGTGAAATACAATAGAACAGAATAGAATATAATAGAAAAGAAACCTCAGCAAAACAGTGTTGTTGCATCAAGACAAAGAACAAGAGAATTACCTTTCTTCTCAGTCTTTCAGGGCGGATGCTCGTTGCCGCCTTTGAAGACTTCACGATACGGACAAAAAAAGAAGCCAAAAGCCTGTAAACTCTAGAAACAGTTTCCCATTCATTTGAATCTGCCAACGTGGAGACTCTAAACACCATCAATAAAGTCAATTAGTTAATTCGAGACGAAACGGAGACGGAGGAGAACTATTTTGCCACCTGTGTCTCAACACGGAGGTTTGTAAAGTCGAGTGGGGAGGTGACACAGAAGAGAAGAGTAAAACACATCCGCTAGCTGACTGCCTGTGCAGATATGACTCAATCTTCTGCTTGCCTCCCCCACACCAGCTGTGTTAAAAGACGTTTTTTTTGGGGGTTTATGTTGTGGATTTCTGCCAACTTATCTGGTATTTCACAAAGCCGGAGAGCTCACAGCTGTCAAGAATAAAATATTTCATAAAGATCACTTCCGTTCATGGTGGACACAAAAGCAGAACATGATCAAAAAAAATGAATGAAATTACTGGCATTTACATTGGCATGTAGCTAAGTTGGAACTGATCGTAACGTCCCTCCTAATGCACAAGTTGTATTTCTTGCAGCTTTAAGAGATTAATAGATGTGTACTTTTTGCGAAAGTCAATAGGCGAATGCTAATTCTCTGACAAAGCACTTTAACTTGATGCACAGACTTTGTTCAGGAGATTCACGTCGTCTTACATGCAGTCAGGCTGTTTCTTCACAACTTTATGGTGCTTTTCTGGGTTTAGAAAGCAACTCAATAAAGCCCATGGACCTTGTTCTGATCCTGGTGAAGGCCCCTCGACAGCTGACGGTTTAGCAGCGTGTCATTTTGAGAGCTTGCCATCAAGAAGATCCCCTTCTGACTCCTCAGTTCGGTCCTACTCGGTAGGAGTCTTGCAGACAGCCAACAGCAGCCGAACTTAGAGTGGCAGGTGTAGGTGAAGAGACGTTGATGATATCCATAATCAAGCAAAATAATCTGTGGATAAGTGTGTATCTTTTATTATCAGACGCGAGACCGAGTGTAAAATTGATCAGTGTTTTGAAAAAATGTTTTATTTTTGTGTTTTAGTGTCACTTTTTATGTGTATCACTTGTGTGTGATTCGTCTTGTCAGCCTGTCTGCATATCTGCTCACCTGTGTCCTGTCTGTGTTTGAAATGCCATACTAACGTCTAAGGGTGTAACGATTCATCTACTATATCGATTTTGGATGGAGTATGTTGGGTGGGGAAAAATAGGGTTTGGGCTGGTAGATGAAATTTGTTTTTTTCCAACATTTGGCTACAAAGCAAGCTGTCATTTTATGGCCAAAAACACAGATACAAATTCAGTCAACTAAGTTGTGTCCACTCACTCAGATTATTGTCTCATTTAATTTGGCACTACATGGTCTTTTAATACTAATATTTTGTGTGTGTGTGTGTGAAAACAGCCATTACACAGGATTATGTTTTCCACTATGAGACATATAACCAATACACATACCCCTAAAACTGTAAACAAATAGTTTATTCCGCATTACAATATACTCTGTAAAACATTTGAATGAATACAAAAATACAATTTTCTCTTCTTAATTCACACGTTCACAACATTGTATACAATCAGTAAAATTGGTCAACGCTGACAACCTTTTAGTTAAAAAAAAACATCACACAGAAAGAAAAACAGAAGCCGTTTTAAACCTACAAAAATAGGGTAGCAACCTGAGGAACACAACTGCTACACTATTTGGCACGATGGGTTAAAAAAAAATCTACAACCAACTGGCATTTGATAGAGAGAACCTAACAATGATGAGTCTTTACCTGAGTTTGAATATGAATATATTAGTAGCTAAGCTTGGCCTTAAGTAAATGACCATTGCAGTATGTTGCTAAAGCAGCTGCTAAGACGAAGGACAACGACTGCTGCAGAGCGGATCATCTGAACAGATTCAGGCTCCTAACCAGCAAGAAGTACTGTAACCCCACAACCAGGAGCATGTGGTTTGGTGAGAACCTTTACAATCAGATTGCGAACAGAATTGGCATCAAATAAAAGAGGACGTCATATCTTCTAAATTCCTAGAGAGTTACCTCCAAACAGACAGCATGCAAACACAACCCAATCAAGATTTCATAAAATCCTCACATTACATCTCAAACATGACTCCTCATTTCAACATGACGCCTTCAAAACACTGGAATTTCTCACACTTAACAAAAAAAGGCATAAAAGATTAAATGTAGGAAAGACACCATACTATAAAACTCCTTTAAATTTAAAATGTACATACATTCTTGCTTAACAGCTGCATCATTTGTGTTTAATGCCTATGCAGTTATCTTTCATAAAGACACAAGCAAACTATTCTTAAGACACTACTACTAGTGTGTGTGTGTGTGTGTGTGTGTGTGTGTGTGTGTGTGTGTGTGTGTGTGTGTGTGTGTGTGTGTGTGTTCCTCCAGAGCAGCTTTAGCTCAAAGCTGATAAACCAGGTTCTTCTCACTTCAAAGAGACCAACACGAGACCTGGTTTTGGCTCAGTGAACCTGACAGATAGAGAGAGATAGGAGAAAGGTGGGTGATGATGAACATGTGCTTCTGAGTTTTGCATGTGTGTGTGTGTGTACCTGTACTGTTTGTTGGTGAGGTAGTCTATAACGGCGGGGCGGATGCGGGCCACGCCCCCCTGGCTGTGGTTCCCTCTTCCTGTGATGACAGAGAGCTGAGGTCGACACAGACCCTGCTCACAATCTACACAGAAAGAGGCCAAAGAGGAGCAACACACAGAAAACAGTGAAGAGGAGGGAACTTCTAGATATTCAGATCCCTAACATGATTTAGATGTGCACCACTTTAACACTCCCATTTGAGTCTAGGCTTAAACCGCAACAATAAAAAGAACTGTCACATTACCCATAATCCAACAGGAATTTTAGGTGTATGAGCGATGTTTTTTTTACACAGCTTTTCCCCTCCAGAACTGTAAACTAGTAGCAAGCGGAAGTCACACAGTACACAAAGTTATAGATGTAGTTCACTGAGCTGTTTCACACACTAAATAAGATGACTAATGGTGACATTTTTCACGAGCAAAATTCTCTTTTGAGGAACACCAGATGGGGCAGGACTCGCCTCTTTGTGCTTTATGGTCATTTCTGTATTTTGACACTTCAATCATATGGCAAAACCATTTCAATTACATTTTATTCATATAGCCCCAAATCACAAATTTGCCTCACAGGGCTTTTCAATCTGTACAGCAACATCCTCTGTCCCAGGACACACAGACTGGGCTCTCTGTGTTTCTTGAGCTCAGCCACCAAACAGCCTGAACTATCCTGAATGGGCACTGATATTAAACACACACACACACACACTAGTGATCATTTATGGGCAATACTGTAGAATAAGCCACCTGTTTCCAACCGTGTGGATACGGTACAGTATATGGTTCTTACCTGTGGTTTTGTCCTGTAAGACCTGGGCCAGATGCTCCAGGGCCTCATCTACATGCAGCCCGTGGAGGTCCAAGATGTTTCTGGGCAGCAGCGAAGAGTTGACCCTCTGGAAGATCTGAACTGCTGCACGGTGATTGGCCTCGCGCATCCGCTGGCTGTGCAGGTGACCCTACAAGAGAGGTGATGCAAATTCATCTACTACGAGCAGAGATTCATTTATCGCTAAAAGAAGAACTGCACCTTCAGATAAACAAACGTGGGAAAGCTAAATGATCAGGTTTGAAACCGCTAATACAGGGAAAGTCTATGAAAAGTTTGGAGTGCTACGGAGGTGAAAATATCACATTGACATATTCAGCTTCTCACCTGCTGTGAGTAAAATGAGGCCACTTCTTTGCGTCCTTGCTTGTAGGCTTCAGCAGCCTTGGAGAAAGACTCCACCTGTAAGCTTTTCTGCTGGCTGGCCTCGGCCCGGAAGTCCTCATACTCTGGGTCTTCCGTGTCCTGATAGTTGGGTATAGTTGACTCCAGCGGCTTCAGCCTCTGACACATTTTAAAAAGGACAGAGGGAAACAAACCGCTAAATAAATGGAATTATCTTGTAATCAGGGTCGCGACAGACAGGTAACCAGTCTATCACAGGGCTGGCATGTAGAGACAGACAGGTAACCAGTCTATCACAGGGCTGGCATGTAGAGACAGACAGGTAACCAGTCTATCACAGGACCAACATGTAGAGACAGACAGGTAACCAGTCTATCACAGGGCTGGCATGTAGAGAAATACAGGTAACCAGTCTATCACAGGGCTGGCATGTAGAGACAGACAGGTAACCAGTCTATCAATATGTAGAGACAGACAGGTAACCAGTCTATCACAGGACCAACATGTAGAGACAGACAGGTAACCAGCCTATCACAGGACCAACATGTAGAGACAGAAAGGTAACCAGTCTATCACCATGTAGAGACAGACAGGTAACCAGTCTATCACAGGGCTGGCATGTAGAGACAGACAGGTAACCAGTCTATCACAGGGCTGGCATGTAGAGACAGACAGGTAACCAGTCTATCACAGGGCTGGCATGTAGAGACAGACAGGTAACCAGTCTATCAACATGTAGAGACAGACAGGTAACCAGTCTATCACAGGGCTGGCATGTAGAGACAGACAGGTAACCAGTCTATCACAGGACCAACATGTAGAGACAGACAGGTAACCAGTCTATCACAGGACCAACATGTAGAGACAGACAGGTAACCAGTCTATCAATATGTAGAGACAGACAGGTAACCAGTCTATCACAGGGCTGGCATGTAGAGACAGACAGGTAACCAGTCTATCACAGGGCTGACATGTAGAGACAGACAGGTAACCAGTCTATCAACATGTAGAGACAGACAGGTAACCAGTCTATCACAGGGCTGGCATGTAGAGACAGACAGGTAACCAGTCTATCAACATGTAGAGACAGACAGGTAACCAGTCTATCACAGGACCAACATGTAGAGACAGACAGGTAACCAGTCTATCAACATGTAGAGACAGACAGGTAACCAGTCTATCACAGGGAGACATGTAGAGACAGACAGGTAACCAGTCTATCACAGGGCTGGCATGTAGAGACAGACAGGTAACCAGTCTATCACAGGGCTGACATGTAGAGACAGACAGGTAACCAGTCTATCACAGGACCAACATGTAGAGACAGACAGGTAACCAGTCTATCACAGGACCAACATGTAGAGACAGACAGGTAACCAGTCTATCACAGGACCGACATGTAGAGACAGACAGGTAACCAGTCTATCACAGGGCTGACATGTAGAGACAGACAGGTAACCAGTCTATCACAGGGAGACATGTAGAGATAGACAGGTAACCAGTCTATCACAGGGTGACATGTAGAGACAGACAGGTAACCAGTCTATCACAGGGCTGACATGTAGAGACAGACAGGTAACCAGTCTATCACAGGGTGACATGTAGAGACAGACAGGTAACCAGTCTATCACAGGGCTGACATGTAGAGACAGACAGGTAACCAGTCTGTCACAGGGAGACATGTAGAGACAGACAGGTAACCAGTCTATCACAGGGAGACATGTAGAGACAGACAGGTAACCAGTCTATCACAGGACCAACATGTAGAGACAGACAGGTAACCAGTCTATCACAGGACCAACATGTAGAGACAGACAGGTAACCAGTCTATCACAGGGCTGACATGTACAGACAGACAGGTAACCAGTCTATCACAGGGAGACACTTAGAGACAGACAGGTAACCAGTCTATCACAGGGCTGACATGTAGAGACAGACAGGTAACCAGTCTATCACAGGGCCGACATGTAGAGACAGACAGGAAACCAGTCTATCACAGGGAGACATGTAGAGACAGACAGGTAACCAGTCTATCACAGGGAGACATGTAGAGACAGACAGGTAACCAGTCTATCACAGGGCCGACATGTAGAGACAGACAGGAAACCAGTCTATCACAGGGAGACATGTAGAGACAGACAGGTAACCAGTCTATCACAGGGAGACATGTAGAGACAGACAGGTAACCAGTCTATCACAGGGCCGACATGTAGAGACAGACAGGAAACCAGTCTATCACAGGGAGACATGTAGAGACAGACAGGTAACCAGCCTATCAACATGTAGAGACAGACAGGTAACCTGTCTATTACGGGGCCGACATGATGCATTATATTTGTCAATACCCTTGACTTAGATGAAGATCAGATCACATTTTATGACAAATTTATTCAGAAAACCATGAAATTCAAAAAGGTTCACATACTTTTTCTTGCCACTGTACATGTACACCGTGTGTGAATACCTTCTCCCTCTCCTTGCTGGCTGCTCTGAGGTGGTCGGAGTGAGGAGCCTCGGGGGCGATCACTGTCTTGACGGGTTCCTCGTCCAGTAGAGCGCGAAGAAACAGCTCCGTCTGGGTCAGGCTGTAGCTGTAAAGACAAACGCATATATCACGCACATGAGGCAAATATGCAAAATTAGCTTCATTTGTTGAATTATTTCATCTTGATGGAATCTGACATGAATGCAACAGATGTGATGCATATATTACATATTTAAAATGTGTGTTATTTCGCGAAAAGCCCATCAGTGTTGAGATTCTCTCATTGATGTCGCTGAATCAGAAATAGAGAAAAATAATGCTGTATCCGTCTGTGGTCACCCAGAGGTCTATGACAGTAGCTCATATTAGTACAGAGCCCGAACTATGTGTATAACTGTACGTGTCATATTTATGTCTAGCTGACCTTATTTGGAGTGTTGATGTAGCAGCTACAACTTTAGCATAGCCTAGCACCCATCAGTCCAGACTCCATTCAGAAAACAAGCATTTTAATAGTTTGCTTGTCGCCTTGCAGACAGAAATAAACTTTACACAAATCACCATCATCATAAAGTTCTTTCTGCATGCTTTTTTATCCGATTATTTTAATTAAATCACAGCTTAATAGGGTTGATCCACCTGTGGTAAACCAGCCCGTTTACCTGGCCGATTACACAGCTTATCTGGGATTTGACAACATGTACAAAGCAGCAACCATGGATATTTCAACCATGATGGATGAAACCTGTTTGGTTTCTAAATGGAGGTAAAAGTTATTTTCTCACTTGTGGTCTCTGAAGATGTCCTGGAGGAAATGTCTGTCAATGGTGGGGAAGAGGGAATAAAGTTGGTTCTCTTTAAGCAGGGCGGCTCCATCACGCCGGTCGAGGTCTACGCGACTTTGTCTGGTCTGAGAGAAGGATGATGGGAAAGGGGTGAGGATGTGGGGGAGGGAGAGAGGAACAGAGCAGGATATGTATGCATGTGTGTGTTTGCGTTACTTTTGCCACGTTCTCCTGCAAAGCCTGCTCCTCTTTAATAATATCTCTAAGAGACACCTGTGGGCGTGAGACATTCCAGTGGTCCATGAATGGCATCTGACCACGGGCCTCTGGGTGACTGTCCAGTGATGAGGAACCATCCGCAGTCAGCAGGAAACGTGCTGGCGGCGTCTGCTCACGTGATCCAGGTGTGGCCAGCTGTGACTCACGCCAGTGTGCTGAACCTACACGTTCAAAAGGTTTTGAAGTAGTATTTGTTTGTTTGACTCAGACAATACCAATAAAATGTAGCAGATGTAATGTATATATGACATATTTCTGAATGTTAATTGCACTGAAAAACCGTTACTGGTTAGGCTTTTGAATTCAGGGTAAAACAACCGAACAAACATACGGATAAAATAGATTCACGGTTAAGCAACTGAACTAAGAAAACAATGTGTGTATGAATGTAACAAAATATTGATGATATGCTGAACCAAGGTCCTTTTGAGCAATTTGATTTGACATGTATTTGTCTGTAGACGTCTAGGTTTAATTAATAAAGCAAAGTGAAATAAAGTGAAAGTTTGGTAGACCTAGCCTAGGTGTGGTTTCAACATCTTTTCAATGCGTTCTTGGGGATGTTTTTAAAATATGGTCTAGGTCCATGCTATACGTAGCCTAATAACTCCTAATAAGGTGTGTATGTAAGTGTGTGTTTGTGTCTGTGTGTGTGTGTGTAGACTTACTTTCTTGAAGCAAGTGAAAGGCAAGAGTTGCTTGTCTCTGCTTTTCCTGTAAAACAGCATTCAGAGTCAAACTGCATGAGAGTATCAAACAGAGGGATCAGAATGAACTTGTGAACACAACATGGATGTATAGGACAGCTGCAGAGAGATGGAAACCACTATAAAGCTCTGTGAAGCAGCAGATGGTAAATGAGCTGCATCTATAGAACTCCGAGCTCTTTACAACACAAGGCAGCAGTCACCCATTCACACACACGTTCAGAGGGCAGAGGCGTGATAGACATTCACACTCACACACCGATGGCACAGCCATGTGGTTCGGTGTGTTTAAAGCACACTTTGATATGTAGCCTGCGGGTGCCAGGGATCGAACCAGCTACCTCCCGATTACTGGAAGGCCACTCAATCTCCCGTCATTTGTTAAACTGTTGTTACTTACATGGATTATAGTGGCTTTAAGATATCTCACCTGAATGGTTTCCTTCCACTTCTGGTGGAGCAGTTGAGCCAGGTTCAGGTCCATCTGGACTGCATAGTCATCAATGGAGCATGAAGCTGAATGTTTGGACCCGGGGAGGACAGAGAACCTGATGTCAGTTCTGATTCTGGTGCATATTTGTTTTTCAGGTTCCAACTAGAACATGTTTACATGCTTCAATTATAACACTTTATTTTTCCATCCTGGCTGAGATCTGGGCTTTTTGGGAGGGAGGGGCAGGAGCTCTAACAGAGAGTTTCAGTGCTTTTATCAGAAACCCCTTACCATAACCAGATAACAGGAGTTTTACTGCTGAGGATTAATGATAGAAATTATTTTAACCACTTGTTCTTCACCTCCTCTTCCTTTAGACATCCATACAAAGGATGTGTACTCGCACAGCAGAATACAGCGTCTTCTCAACATGGAGACTCCATGCTCAGCTCATACCAACTTTGTATGAGGGCGTGTGCCAAACAAGCTGGGCAGATATTATGCAAATGTTTTACTTGGTGACATCACCACTTTATGAAAGAAAAGGCTAGATTTACTATTGAGGCATTTAAATCAGTTCAGAGTTTCTGCGGGGGAGAGTTACTCCCTTTGGACATGGACTTCAGGCTTTGACACTCTGGAGACCTTTTACATGAATAAATAACACACTGAAGGAAAAGGAACAAGCAGAAAAGCATAATAGGTTCTCTTTAATGAAAACATGCCTTCAGTATGTTTCTGACAAACCTGCTTGTCAGCTCTCTAACAGCGTGTGAAACCTCATGTCAGATGGCAGAATCTGCTGCACTCAACACAACTTAAACTTCTGTCACAGTTAATTTCTCTCTGCACAAAATGACTTCAAGTATTTTAAATATTTTTTCAGGCCCGCATTGTCATCTGAGTACCACTATTCCATGAGACACGTGTGCGTTAGTTACCTGGGTCTACTCCGACGGGACCAAACAGTTCAGAAAGCTGCAGTGCCAGTTCAGTGGGTAGTTTCAGCTCCACACTCTGAATGTCCAGGTGTCTGTTCCTCCTCTCCTCCATGTGCCTCCTTTCAGTCCTCTCCACCTCCTTCAGCTTTTGCTCCATCTCCATCTCCTCGAGCTCAGCCTGCAGCAGCCGGTGGACCTCGTCCATGCTGGCAATCTCTTCATCGATCTCAACTCTTGACTCTTCGACTATTACCCCTTCATCTAAGCTCCCACCGCCAGCGCTGCCTTCTCGGTGCGCCATCACTCTGTGTTCAGTGTCACCACTTGGCTCTCCTTCGTTCACTGCAGGCAGAACGAGTTCAGCTTGAGGAGATGTTTTTAAGTGGGAGGTTGTAACAGGATGATCTTTGTTTCTAACTGGAACAGCTGCGCCTCCAAAACTTGGCACACCCGTATCATTGTCGCTCCCATCTGATTGGCTTACTGTCCCAAAGGTTGACTGCTGAGTCACCTCCTCGAACCCAGTTAGCTCTCCCGGTGGCCAGCCTTCTGAGTGATGCTCATCTAATGCATTAGGATACACTCTGATCCCTACAGGCTTGCCTAAAGCTCCACACAGACTGGATGTGTTCTGCTCATCTTCACTACCGTCCTCACCATCATCATCATCATCTCTGAAGAACCTCTCTCCAGAGTCCAGCAGCAGGTTGGTCGTCCATTCTAGGTCCTGGTGGCATTTGTCATACAGGTCTTCTAACGTATCAAAACTAACCAGTTTGAAATGGCGGCTGAGAATGCGCAGGCTCTCAAGCCGGTCTTGACCGGCCCTGAGCTCGTTCTCCTCCACCTGTGTGCCTTTGTCATGCATCACGTGGTAGGGTACCTCTCTGTGGCCCAACGGGTGAACCGCGAGCGCTGCAGAGGCGGCAGAGGACAGCTCCGGCACAAAGCGAGAAGAGTCTCCGGATAGGACTGTGATGTCACCGGGGTGGCTGCACACGGTGACGGCCGCGTCATCCCGGTTGTCTTGGCGATTGAGGCGCCAAAGAAGGGCAAAGTCTTGCGGCTCGGTCTGGGCGGGGCTGCCTGTGTCTACCAGAGGAAGAGGGGAAGATGGCTGCAGGTGTGTCTCAGATTTGGACTCGGTGAACAGGTCAAAGCTTGGTTGGAGGTGAAGACGAGTGTTAAAGTCAGGTTCAACATCTGGGTTAGTGCTGTTTATGCTCTGGGCTGTGGTACTGGGACATTCGAGGAGATTCAGTGAAGGCGCAGGGCAGTTTTGAGTAAAGGTGAGGGCTAGTTTGCACTGTTTCCCCGATCTACGCCCCTGACGCTGCTTTCTCTCCTGACTGCCTCCACTGAAAGCACTGTTTTCTGCTTCCCCAGAGCCCTCACACACAGGACTCTGACACACCTCACTAATATGACTCCCATCAGCCTCAACTATAGTCCCTCTGCCGGTCTCTGTGCACTTATTCCTGTCTGTATCAGTATGAGCAGCAGCAGGCTGTGTTCCAACCTCACCTTCAGTGTTGTGGAGTCCCGCCATGGCATGGCATACGTTTGCCTCCACAGCCCTTTTTCCATCAATGTCTAACACATTAGTATTCCCTCCTGTGGTACCGCTCACTTCATTTTCAGTTTCAAGTCCCTCCCAATTATCAATTCTAGATTCCCTGACCCTAAAGGAGTCCGCTGCCTTCCAGTCTAACACACAGTCAGGTAATTCAGCTCTGCTGCTGGGAACTCCGTTTGTGTTTTGTTCCCTCTCCTCACTGCTACATCTACTGCCCCGGGGCTCCTCAAACCTGCCGCCTTGCTCCTCTTCTTTCTCCCGTTCTTCTCCAGAGCTCCGGAAAAGGGATGAGCCTGTCGGAATGTCAGCTACTCCCGTCTGAATGAGATCGAGAAGCTTCTGAAACTCTGTCGCATTGAGTCCCGACTGCACTATCGTTTGATTTTTGTTAGCTTCTGGAATTACACCTTCATCTTCCTTTGCATTTCCTTCTTTTTCTCTTCTCCTTACCCGTCGCTGCTCGAGGAATCCCTCAGACGGCCAATCTCCAACAAACTCCAACATCGGAGGGTTTCCCCTGTCTCCCCCGTCCCTCACCATCTCACCCCCTTCTGATTCCTTTGCCTCATCCGTCTCCTTTGCCTCGCCATCTGATTGCTTAGTATCTTTCACCAGATCTGCAGGCTCCAACCTGTCAAAATCAGACCTCCTGCTTGGTCTCTCTCTCCTCACTCTTTGTGCGATTGACTCAGAGAAAGCCACCGGCATTTCATCCACACGCTGGTCATCGCTCATCACCGACTCCACAATGCAGTCAGGGATTCTCTGATCTCCTATTGGACGAGTCAGCTCTAACTGGGCGTCCAACTCAGAATCTAATTCCCCCAAATCCATGTTGTCGTCGCCATCCGACATTTCAGGGTTTGTAGAAGGTTTTCCTGTAGGTTGGAAATTGAGGGAATCCGTAGATTTGTGCGTGGCGTCTTCCAGCATTCCCACCTCAGCAGAACGGCCAAAAGACACGTCAGGTAGTGAGGAATACAGCTGAGGGCAGGGTTTCTTACAACCCCTAGTCAATCCAGACAGCCCTACAAGGTCAGGACAATGTGCGTCACAAGTCACCAGTCTAGGGAAAACAAGAGAGATAGGAATGGTTCAGTTAACATAACAAGCACAACAGTCCAATGATGCTTGATGATTCCCCTTTAATAGATGAGCATATAGTTTAAGTTACCAGGTAATATTAACCTTCTGTGTATTTATAAAAACAGTTTTATCCATTTTGATGATGACTATAAAAACATTGTTTCACTTTAGCCAATAGAGCGATGGAGCGCCATCTACTGTAGAAAGAAATGTAATGCAGTTAAATACTGAGAGATGATAAGATTGGTATAAATAACTTAGGTTTCATCAGTTCTAGGTAAAGATAAATATAAAATTGCTGCCTGATCGTGACAGACATTTGTAGGTGAAACTCACTGTGAGCTAAGTCTGTTCTCCAGAGGGAGGCGCTGTTTCATCTCAGGTATCTGTGAACCCATAATGGACTGGACTGTGACGTAGCGCTCATAATTATCAAGCATTCGTCGAATTTTTTCCACTGGCACATTGTGTGTGGTACGTCTGCATATGCATATAGAGACACAAATAAAAAAACATGCAAGACAGGAAATTGAAATTGTTTACAATAGTTTACAACAGCATTTTGCTCTTCATGTGCAAAAAATGTATTTAGTTGACAGTGTGCACTAATAATTCTATAATTCCTCTCTCCCTCTCACCTCTCCAGTTCTCTGGGTTTGTGCTTCCACCAAGTGTCTGGCTCTCGGAACAGGACCTTATATCCATGTTTCAGGGCCTGGAACAGACAGGGGACCAGCCGTCTCTTACAGTTATATATGTGTCCTATGTCCAGCCACTTGGTTTAACAGATACTTACTTACTCCCAGTATATATATTTGTTAAGAAACAAAATATAAGGCTGCACGTTGTAGGTACCAACAATGACATGCAATCTAGGAAGTGCAGTTGGAGGAATACATTAATAGCTTTATTGGTTTATATGCTCAAAGAGAGGATTTAAGATAACCGGAAAGTGCAGCAATTACAATATCTTTGATCAGGCTGCATGTTTTCACTCAGGTGCTGAAGTGGGTCTGGTGGCCGAAACCACACTAGTGACCTACAGTGTCATGCATTTAACATTATTTAGGAGAGAGTTTATGAAGATCTTCAGCAGAATCTGTTAGCAACACAAGTTCTACCAAGCAAGCTGACTGACCTGAGCCACATAAGGTTTCATCTCCCAGCCATGCAGGTTGGTGTTGTCAATGATGATGGGGTTAGCCCCCCTTTTAAAAGCCTCAATGGCTGTGGAACAAAGTTGGCACAAGAAAAACAAACCGCTTTACACACAACAATTAAAGGGAAACAATGGCAATCAATTACACTGATGAAAACCATCTTTAAACAGTCGTAACTGACTGCAAACTGGCTGCTTCTTATCAGAACCATGCGTGTCGTTTACCTTGTTTGTGGTTCCACTCATGTGCCTCCCCCAGAGCAGTGGGGTCAAACTGATACGCTCCGTGGCGAGAGAAATAATTGTCGGTGCTCAGCACAACTCCACCGGGGTTATGCTCCACCAAGTCTCTGCAGAAACACACAGATTTCAAGCCATGTAACTGTTGTGATTGTTTTTTCAAATTGCAAACATCTCATTTACCAGACTGTGTACGATATTTATAACGTTACTCAAATGTTTCTTCTTATTGAAGATCCGTAACCCCGAGACACATGGTTAAATCATGGGGCAAAAATGGCCCATTTTAGAGCCCTCGGAGGAAAGGGCTGATGTTAAATCCTTAACACCTAATATCACCTCACTGTGTTATCCAGGCAAAAATATGCATATGAATAGATAATAGATCTACATTTAAGGTTTTTTCCAGCCAAATCTGAGGGGGTGACCTGGGGGCCCCTAGGTGAGTTGGCATGGAATGACTCCTTTAGTGATGATCTTTAAATTTGACTTTGACCTAAAAGGCGTTCGAGGGTCAGGCCCCTCTTACCCCTGAGGGGCCTCAGGTCTTTAGAGCCGGGACTCTGGACTGCGCCAAGGTCAAGGCTAAAAACTAAAGGCGATAATGGTTTTGCTGTTGGTGGTTTGACTGGATGCCATTTAGTTAATATCTGCAATATTGGCATCCTGATCAATCCATAACAAAAATATAAGTTCCTGAAGTTGGAAAAAATGCCTTTTTCGCACATGTTTTTTTTGGGGGCAGGGTCAATTTTCAAAGGTCTGTATTTCTGAAACTATGAGGAATTCAAAGCTAATATTTTGCATGGTGGGAAGAAACATATAGATCTAGATTTAAGAATTTTTCCAGCAAAATCTGAGGAGCTGACCTAGGGAGGTTCCTGAAATGTAGGTGAGTTGGCGTGGAATGACCCAAAGGCTCAGTTTACAAGCAAACAAATCAAGAGTGAACAATTATTGTTTTTCCAATAGGAGAGTTGTGTCTGTGATTATGTTGCTTGTTGAAAAAAAAATTAAGTACCAGTGTGTTTGCCAAATTAATATTTTCCAGTAAATGGCTGTTATAACTATTCTGGCATTATTGACATGCAACCAAGTCTCCACTCTGCTGGCTGTAGCTGTGATGAAACTGCAAAACCTGCACTCCACCTGACCAGCAGGCACTACTGGAATGCATAACGTATTGCTATTTAGAGAAGACATGGGACGAAATATCATGTCAGGATTATCCTATCTATTCACGATATTATCCCATTAATCAGTCAAATATGCTTAAAACTCTTAAATGGCACTAAAACATACTAAATTACTTTACATTTTTTAACACAATAAATATTTTGTTACGTTACAGATAAGATCATATAGGACCAATCATTTTTAAAGAAATGCATAAATTCAAAAGAAAATTGCAACATTGTGGTAGCCTGATCTTTCTGATAATTCCTGAATGCCTATTTATTTAAAACAAGCTAAAATCCTATATGGTCCCATCCCTAAATCTTACTTTGCCAAGGTTGACTTGCCAGACCCTGGAGCACCACGTAGCAGCACAAGGACCTTCCCTTCCAAACGAAACCTGCTGTACTGGGCAGGAGGATGTGGGATGGCAGGCAAGGCCCAGGACTTTGGAATAGTGGCAGAAGGTTTGAGAGGTGCTTGGGCCCGACTCAGCCATGGAGAGGCTTGTCTGGGTAGGCAGGGCCAGTTGGAAGCCACGGGGGTAATGAAGGCTGGCCCCTGGTTTACATGGACACGGGGAGAAAACGCTCTTGCCTGCGGGTTCCAGGGTGATGACATATACCCGAGAGGCTCCTGATTCAACATGTTCACCTTAGATCGTGCTCCTCCGAACATCGCTTTGGAGGGCATGACCCCAGCCTCGTCTGAGGCAGTGTATAATGGGTCTGGTTTTTTGTACACCTGGAAAGCTGAGGGACGTCCTGAAGTTGCCAGGTCCAAAGCAGGCTTGTCTGCAGGCATCTCCGTTATCAGATGAGTAAAATCCACCGACGACTGCGGCTCATTCACAATCTTGTCTTCCCAAATGCTGAGCTGGTTGAGTGGAGAGGAGGCTCCACATATGTGCTCCAGCTGGTCACCTCCAGGGGGGGCCCTAGATCCAGGCTGCAGGCTGGCCTGAAGCAGCTCAGGGAGGACCTGCTGAGGGAATGGTGGCAGAGGGAGAGAGGAAAGGGATGTACCGGCAGATAAATGCTGGCCGCCGTGGTGCTCTTCCTCAATGTTTTGTTGTGCAGTTAGTGTCTCTAGCTCCTGATCAATGAGCAGGTCCAACTCATCTGTCAGGAGGTTGGTGGAGGGAGAAGAGGCAGGCCGCTGCGACGGTTTGGAGGAGTCCGGGTCTGGTCTAGGTTCGGAGAAGTGGCATGGGCTGAGCAGGGCTGCAGCAGTGCGCTCGAAGCCGGAGACGTGAGATAGTATAGGGGCTGCTTCTTCAGCAGCCACAGACAGCTCCAAGAGAGAGTCCATTGCATTTTCAACTGGAACGCAAACAGAGAAAGCAAAAAGAGAAAAGAGTGGGTCAAAGTCACGATTCAACATAACGCACTTTATAGACATTTGTACTGATGAATGCATTCAAAATGAAAAGAGAGAACAAGCAACAATGAACCCAGATTCACACATACCATTACAGTGACATGAATAACAACAGCACAGTAGGTGGTGAGGACCTGCACCCTCTGGGTAAGAGCTGTTACACAACCACCCAACGACTAATTTTACTACCATTTAAGCGTCACAGTGGATATGGTAACAATGTGCCTGAAACAGCCTTCCCAAACTTGCATCAGCAACGTGGACAGTTTAAACAAGTGTCTGCTTTGTACAGACACTGGTGGCTTTTGTTTGGTCTGTTTCTGCCTCGAGACTCACTTTGTGATGCTCACTGCTACCAATAGCTTGACACATAACGTGACAGAATACGTGTGTATGGTACAGGACGCAGGGGCTCACGTCAACAGGTGCAGGTTGAGGGCGCTGATAACACACCCTCGACCCCCGCGGATCCCACCATACAGCAGGGTCGTCTGTACGGTGAAATGCTGTCAGAAGTACGCAGCTAACGAGCTAACAAGTGGTTGGACGAATTACACTTAATAGCATTCCTGTGAGTCTGACACGCACGCACACACACGCACACAGCAAGTCAGACAACCGTCTTCCGTGTTTCGTCCTACCTTTAAAATCAGACTCGGACAGCACGATGTATATCACTTCGGGGTCCAGGTGTGAGAACACCTCCTCCATGCGTTTGATGATGTTCTCTTTGTCGGAGCTGGACAACGCGCCGCTGGAGGGAAATTCGTTGGCCATGGCCCCGTCAAATCCCTGAGGTAGTCGGTTGCCCGTGTTGTGGCCGAGGCTCCCCCCCTCTAGCGGCCCACCGGGGACTCTGGCCGGGCTCTGGCCGTTCTTCTTTCTCCGAGGCATTCCGTGGTCGCGCTGTAGCCGCCGGTTGCTCTCATTAGCGGCTACAGGGAGCTAACTGAGCTACAACCAAAAAAAAACAGGTGGCCCGGAGCTTAAAACATGTTTCTGTTGCGTTGGGTAGAGCAACCAAAGTGCAACAACTCACGTTTGTAATATGTCACAGCACCCCAGGTGGTGGAAATACATCAGAAAGCGTGAATCCTGCCAAATCCGCCAGAACGATTAATACCGGAAATCAAGACTGTTTGTTTGTGTGTGGCTTCAAAATAAGAGGTTTCTCTGGCACAGGAGATTTGAGTATCATTAGTAGTCATGCAGCCCTGACATTGTAAAAATGTCATGATATTATACTAGATTATTATTGGTGATATATTATAACATGTCAGTATCATTTTAACTAATTAAATGTACTTTGTATACTGCAACACACTTTAAGTAAAGGGGTAGAACCATATCAGTATTTACTTCTTCCTAGTTATTTTCCAGCCATATAATATTTATTTAGTTAGTTAGTTAGTTTGTCAGTTAGTTTATTTAGAATTTTCTGTATATGTTTAATGGCCATTTTATCTATTATTCTTGTTTTGTTTTATTATTATTTATTTTATTATTACTTTCAGCGTCGTCAGGTTCCTGGTTCCTGGAACCTGACGACGCTGAAAGCGAAACGCGTTGTTCATAATAAAAGTACATCAGCAGAGTCTTATCAGTGTGCGGTGGCCGTCTTTTTCTATTGATTTTACGCACTCCTGCTACCTACCTGCACCTGAGGAACTGTGGCTGTGCAGGGAGATTTGCTTTTCTTCGGGTTGTGAGATATTTTCCCCTTTACAGGGCAGGCATATCCTATTATCATTAATGCACATAACCAACACGTAACCAACATTATGTCATGTAAGATGTTACTGAAATTATAAAATAGTAGAAAGGCAGGATTCTTGCAAAAAAAAAAAAGCAGCTTATTTAAAAGCAAGCAGATGGCCTGGAGCATTTATCAAAGGTGTAGTTGAACCAGTTAATCAATTGTTAACTACCAGCTCACCACCAGTTGTCACTAATCCCACAAGTCATTATATAGAGACGTGTTGAATTTGTTACAACCACAAATAATTACTAGTATACTAGTACTTCAGGTAGTGTTAATACTACTAGTAGTAGGCCTAATATTGGTAGTAATAACAATGATAAGAAGAAAGCACAATACCAGTAAACGTATTGGTGGCAGAAATACGTGTTGACAGACTACCAAGGAGAAGACGCTGGAGGACGACGTGTTTATTGCAAGCTGTTTGTGTGTGACTCCCGCCATGTATTTTGTGCTGTAGTACTCATGTGAGACCGAGGGGGGCGCTCTGCACCCAGCCTTCACACAGACCGTACTGACTGAACTGAACGGACAGAGAGCTTTGTGCCGAAAACTAAACCCAACCTGTGTCAGACTAATGAATTAAAACGGCCCACTTGAGAGGTAAATATAAACGAGGAGACGCGTGGCAAATATCCTGCTGTTTTAGTCGTACTTGTATATTTGTACATAGATTAATTTAGCAGTTGTTAGGGTGTTAAAATCATGTATGGGGGCAAGTTGGTGGTGAGAGAGGAGGGCTCAGGGCGACGGTAGCAGCCCTTCTTCGCCTGTAAACTAGCGGCAGTACGGAGCGATGCATCGAAGTTGAAAAAAGACAGAAACAAGTAAATAAGCTTGATTTTTAAACTTCACAAAGTAGTTGCACTTGTTGTAAACCGGTGGGACTGACCACGAGCATGGCTGTTTTAGGCAGAGATGATATGATACTTCACTTCCTCTGTGATTGTCTGTAGCTGGAGATGTGATGGGTACCTCAGTAGTTTGCGGCCTGTACGCTAGCAAAGTAGGCTAACCAGTTAGCTAGTACGGCTAACGTGTATTAGCCGCTCGCTGCTAGCATTACTTCCTTCCCGCAAAATGCTAGCCGCTTGCCAGTGATGTTTGCAGTGCAAGTAGCTAGCTAGCTAATTTGATAACCTGTATGACAGTAGACATTCACCGGCTGGTCTCGTGTCGTTTCAGAAGTGGCTTTCTTACAGCTTAGCGGTTCAAATCGTTGTGAGGTTGCCGGAATAACAGTTGAACTTGTTTCTCTAGCGATACCATGTTTGATGAGAAATGTACGGAAAATATGGAGCTGATGTTTAGCTGGGGTGTTTTAGCACGCAAGCTAACAATATGCACAATGCTGGTTTAATGTTGGCTTTCTTTCCGAAAAGTTTTCTGGTTTAGAAAATCGTTAAATATACAGGTATGGTGTTGTCAATTTAAGGGGGGAAATGTATGATTGGCAAATGAGA
This sequence comes from Eutrigla gurnardus, assembly GCF_963514095.1. Taxonomy (NCBI): domain Eukaryota; kingdom Metazoa; phylum Chordata; class Actinopteri; order Perciformes; family Triglidae; genus Eutrigla; species Eutrigla gurnardus. The sequence continues at coordinate 12,605,565 of NC_139917.1, forward strand.
ATGGTGGTTAAAACGAGGTTTAGATAAGTGCGGTAGCATGGTTGTGTTGAACTTTTGTTTTCTGACCCATAGAGGCCAGTAGAAGACCGTGTGGACCAGACACCAACAAGCATGGAGTTCCCGCAACAGCAGAAACCGGCGGGGGACGGAAAGATCATCTATCCACCGGGAGTGAAGGAGATTACGGACAAAATCAGCAACGATGAGGTTGTCAAACGATTGAAGGTATGTTGATGGGGTTTCTTGGTGTCGAGATTAATTTTCTGCAAGTCCTAACCTCATTTATCAGCATCCAGCCGCTGGCAGATGCAAAAACCCTCCTAAATTTGTAAACTACTGTCTATTAGCCACATTATAAGAGACCCTTATTCTCTTATGGAAGACTGGCTTCCCAACCCTGCTGTCTTTTTGTTGAGCTCTCTCAGACAGTAAACAAACAACACTCATGCACATAAGCACTAGCAGAAAGTTGGGATGTTTTTCAACCAGTGTGACATGATACAGAAGATACTATTGTTTCAGACCTAGTGAACCATCTAAGTAAAGCAGTTTGTTTTACTGCCTTAAGACTGAAAATGGGACAATCCTGAAATGTAAACACAAGAAAAGCAAACATTACACACTGAAGCTATTTTTACTGCACTCAAAAACTGTGAGTCACGTTTGCCTTTTTTCCAAAGAAGGACTATATTTTTAATATATAGTTTTGGATATATATATCATACTGATTTTTGGGGAAACAAGTTATGACCTTTTTGAGTTGGCATGCTGGACTTGCAAACAGTTGCTCATTTCCAGCAGTAACAGAGCTGCATTATCATTGGTCATATCATAGTTTCTGGCCAGGTGGTGAATTTAAATCCAATGTTCACTCTCTTTTAACTCAGTTGTTGGTCTCTACAAACTCCTGAAGGAAATTTCTGCCTCTGCCGTTAGCTGTTAATTGCTCCACTATGTTTTCCAGCTAGTTGCTAACTGTATATTTGCTGTTGCTGTGCAGGAGCACTGTGTGTTTTTACAGCTATTTCGTGACGCTACGAATGTGGTGAGAGTTAATCAAAACACTAAAGTTGCGGCAGCTTAACAATGAGCTAAAACTTGCTTTAAAGCTGGGGTGATCTCCAGTTATAGGTGATAATTCCCTGTAGGTTCAACACTATGAGTGAACCTGTTTACATTGTCACATTGTTTCCACGTCGTATTAACAAAATATTGAGTATAGCCACTTAAAACGTGGGTGCTAAACCTTCTCATGGTACCTCTAGATGTCCAACCTTTCCCCACACACCCTCATTTTTCGGCAGTTTCAAAGTTGGTGTCTGTGTTTACAGGGATCTTGTGACTCTTCTTAATCACATTAGAATGTTTACAACAGTAATACTGACTTTTTTTTTACATCCCAGAGCTCTATATAGAGTAGCGTTGTGACCATAAAATAAACAACCCTTGGCAAGCTAGACAAATGTGCTGAATAGCAGGTTGTTGATTGCATAAGACAGATGGTTACAGATCCAGATAACCTCTGCTGTATACTGCTGAGTTGGAAAGGCTGACACTAATTGCATGTGCAATTAGCAAATTGATGGAATAGTTTTAAGAATTTGTGTTTTACTGCCAGCAGAGCAATTAGCCAGTTGGCAATTTATTTAATAAAGTTGATGTCCCAGGAGGGAGTCCATGTAGCAGCAGGTCACTTTTTTCATTAAGCGTACACTTACAAATGAATACCCATTCAGGCTTCAACATTAATTTGTTATATTTGTTGTTGTTGTTTGTTTGATATATTTGTGTGTGTGTGTGTGTGTGTGTGTGTGTGTGTGTGTGTGTGTGTGTGTGTGTGTGTGTGTGTGTGTGTGTGTGTGTGTGTGTGTGTGTGTGTGTGTGTGTGAGATATAGAAACAGAGTCATCCTGCAGTGAGGAGGATTTTGTGGTCCTCTCACTTCTTGAAAGAAAATATTGGGTCATCCAATCTTGAGTAAGCGTCAGGCAAGTGAGTCGCTAGATTTACTAGCCTGTAGGGTTGTCAAAAGTATCGAAACTCAAAAAAGTATCGATACTAAAATGTTGTATCCGGATACGATACTCATTTTCAAAAGTATCGATTATTTTATTTATTTATTTTTTGCACTACCTCAGACCTGAAACTTGTTATTTTTGCATTTTTTTTGTTAATAAAAATATTTCTTTTAAATTTTGGGGTCTTTTTTTCATCCTTGTGGTATCGAAAATGGTATCGAGTATCGAATATTTTCCTGAGTATCGGTATCGAGTTGAAAATTTTAGTATCGTGACAACCCTACTAGCCTGGTGTGCATTTTACTTGCCAGGGCAAGCATGCAATCCTTATTGTTGAGCCCTGTCCCGTCAGTATGCAACACAAGAAGAAAATAGGTATTTTTTGACGTGAATATTACTTAAGTATTGTCTATAATATATGTCTGAGCTCCATATCAAAACAGCAGCTATGTTATCGGTATATTTGTAGGCTTAAGTTTAGTACTTTAAGTCGCTACAGTCTGTTTTTTATAGAGTCTATCCTTTTATATTAACCGTCTCCCCCTGGCCTGCCATGTGTTGGCCTTGTGCCCGGACTGTCTGTGTTCGGTTTAGTAGGAGTTGTTATAATGAACTGTAGGTTTTTCTGGGGCTCAACGTTGTTGTTGTTTGTTTATTTGTATTGTCTTTTACATATTCATATATATATACACACATACACACGTACACACATACATACACTGGTCTTGATGGAGGTCACTGCAGAACTGTGTAGTAGCTAACAAGATAAGCCTGTTAAGTAGGTTCAACTTCATTCATAATTCTTCTTCACTGAATTTTATTTATTTATTTTTTTCAATTACCTGATTGCTAATGGTGGTTTGTTGTTAGGCCCATCTGGTTTCATGGTAAGGAAATAGGAAAAGATCTTGATTCTTCTCAATGATTCTGAACGATTCACACAAACGATCTTTATGTTCGCCAATGAAAAAAGTTGGGGCACTGTATGCGCTAGAGATAGCTTTAAAAAAAAAAAGGCAAATATTTAGGCACATTTTGGATTTACTAACTTGGCTCATAATTTATTATTATTATTATATTATTAAATGGCTTGGCAAGACAAAGGGTGGTGTTTATTTTGAGGCAGATGTTGTCAAAGCAGAACGCCAAACTCTAGTAAGCAAGTCTACTAACTACTACACACTGTTGCACTGACCAAAACTTAAGCCAGTTCATTCATAAAAAGCCATGGACAGTGACCTCCATCAAGACCAGTTAGCTTTGCTGGCAGTTATGTTTCATTTTGTGTTTCAGTGGACCTAAAAAAGCTCCCCCTCTTTCTAAATATTCAATCGAGAATAAGTCTTTAACCACAAATCATATTCTGAGACCATAGGCTTCTCGCCCTGTAAGGAAACTGATCAGCTACCTGAACTTTAGCTGAGTGTGTGTTGAAAAGGTTTCAGCTTTATGCTGTTTTAAAGGTAATTTATCTAATTCGTTGAAAAACTTTTCAAGATTGAAAGCACTTAATAATTTAGTGGATAAAGATGGTAAGATATATTACTGTATATAAATGATCAGGTTTTTTAAATGCTTGTAATGAAATAGTGGTTATGGGTCATAGCGGTAGTATATAGTAAATAAGCTCTTTCATTTCCTCCCTAAAAGAAAATTATGTAATAATAAAGATTATTTTAGTTATTAACAGCTTTCATCAGAGCCCATGTTGCTGATGCAATACGCCAAATAAGTCTAGTTTTGAAAGGGTAACAGCTAACTGAGTCTACCCAATGTATTTTCACTGGCACCAACAAGTCATGTACACGTTGATCTATGAAAGAAAAGCTCTGTGTACAAAAGCAGAAGATGGGGAATCAGCACACATCTGTTTGATCTCTCTTGTAGATATGATGGTTTCAAACTACATTTTTTTCACAGCGGGGAAAAGCATTCTTCTAGCTAAATAAATAGTGTAACATTTTGGAGATACCTCTGCTCTTGCTGAGAGTTAATTGTTCCATATCATATTATCTTAGGCCTTCACTGTACATTATAGTAATATCATGTTGCTTTTAATCAAACCAGGTGTTGAGATTAAATAAACAATTGTCTGTGTTGATGGGGTCTGTTGCTTCAGTTAAAAGTAAGACGATAAAATATATTTCAAACTAGTTTATAGTAACCGATCGGTACGTTTTGAAGGCAACACTTTTATCCACTGTGGCATTTAGGGCCATGTAAACTGGATAATTGTCCTTTTTATTTCCCAGAGTAATGTAGCAGGATGTGAGCTTGCACATATTTGATTTGCTAACTACCTGCATTGCCAGTTGACTCTCCAGTTCAGCAAAAGTTGCGCAAGGCTCTACTGTGTTTACCGGACTGCACTGTTATTTTTCCTCCTTTTCGCCGGTAGGCCTACTCTACAGTGCTGTCAGGTTGAAGTGAATGGGAGACATGGGTGTTTTATTTCATGCAGTGCTAATGTCTATTTGAACACAGCCACAGGGTTCAATACTCTGCTAAGCTGTTTGAATTACATGAAGGGGATCACAAGGGCCACGCTTGACTTTCAGGGGAAGATAACGGATATCGGCTTACAGTTTATTAGATATCAGAGTTGCTTTCATGAATTAAAAGGTTAAATTGTGGCTTAATTTCAGCCAGTGAGCTATAAATTTGTCTGTATAAACAACAATACATTTAAAGTGTAGAGGCGCATGCATAATCGTCTCAGTGTAGTAGACAGCCTTCACTGGCTGGGTTGTGACTGTGTCAGCTAAGAACAGCAGAGGGCTGGTGTGTGAGAGAGTGATTGTAGTGCTCTGCAGTCTGCTCAAGCGATTGGCCCATCCCCCACCCTGCCTGGCTGTATAGCGAGCTCCACTGCTCTGCTTCGCCTCCCTCTCATATAACACACTCACTCATCATCACAGAGGAAGTGATAGTGTAAAGCACGGCAGCCTGGTGCATTTCTATAAGAACTGAGATGTTTGATAACATTGACGTGCACACCATACTACCTGAGATGGTCACAAAAATAATAACTTGAATAAAATCTGAATGGATATTATTTCCTGTCATTTTAACATTGGGCCTTATTTGTTTGCTATGATGTAATCCAAATGGTCAACTACAATAACCACTTGTTTTCAACAAGAATAAATGAAACTAGGATCTTAGATATGCTGTTAGTCTTTTTTTATTATTTCAGTGATTTAACGCTAAATAATTTAAACCTCTAGTAAGGGGAATTTGTTTCTTGCGTTGCATTGCCCTTAGGGCTGCAGCTATCGATTCTTTTTGTAATCGATTAATTTAGCACTTTATCGATCGATTAATCGAGGAATCGGATAAAAAAAAATTGCGTTTTTAAACAACCAAAACAAATAATGCATAACGAAAATGATGTGGCTGTAAAATGATCAAGCATTTCTAAAAAAAAATAAACGGAGGTATTCATTCCAACTCCAAAATTTGGCTCCAAAACTAAGCCCATTTATTAAGTGCCAGTGAGAATTTAACAACAATACAGTTAAATCAACTTGGATAAAACATGGATAACATTTAATTTACGTTTTGTTTTGCCAGCAATGGCCCTTTCCTCTCCCTGTCCTAAATATGTGTGTATATAATGTACTTCTTCTGTGCCATTTATGTATTTAGCTTTCTCTATCACTACAGTAACTGTTTGACCGTTCTTTTCTCTGCTTTGAACTCCTCCGTCCGTTTGGGCAAACACAACAACTCACAGCCAAGCGTAAATCAGGCTTTCCGATTGGCTGTAAAAGCCGCTACGGGAGCCAATACGAGCGTCCGATGCATAAACGTAACTCTATACGTCACTCGCAAGATGGCGGATGAGAAGTGATCGATATACAACAAAACGGATAAATGCGCCACGGAGACGAGGAGACATCTAGTCACACATTTTACAACTTTACGCATTCGTTTTGTTGTCAGAAATAAATCGCTCACATGGGCAAGCAGGATACCGTTGTTTAGCCCCGATACTCTCTGTCGTTTACGGACATTCTGAGGCTGACTTTCCGCCATCGCGCCAACTAAATTCAGAATGAATGACCGTGTATGACGCGCTGGTGTGCTTCCTGAACAACGGTCCGTGTGGAACAATCGGATCCCTGCACATAGGCGCGTCATAGGAATTTAACGAGGCTTCAAGGCAGATGTTTTGCCTCGAGGAATTTTCATAATCGAGTTAATCGAGTAACTCGATGAATCGTTGCAGCCCTAATTGCCCTGGTGATACTTTAAAAACCATTTGAATATCTCAAATGCATTGTCTTTTAATTCAGTAACTGTTTAATGATAAAGGGCTGCACGGTGGTGTAGTGGGTAGCACTGTCGCCTCACAGCCAGAGGGTCCCGGGTTCGATTCCTAGTTGGGGTTGGGGTTCCTTCTGTGTTCCTCTCTGGGTTCTCCGGCTTCCTCCGACAGTCCAAAGACATGCAGGATGGGGATAGGTTCATTGGTGACTCTAAATTTCCCGTAGGTGTGAATGTGAGTGTGAATGGTTGTCTGTCTCTACATGTTGATAGACTAGTGTCCTGTCCAATGTTAGCTGGGATCGGCTCCCTGAATACAGGGACGATGGATGGATCACATGTGCTCTGAAGCTCTGCACTGCTTTAAACTCATTTAGCTCTTAGATTTGGTTGTCTGGTCACAGAAATACTGTGTGGTTGATTCTCTGCTCTAATCTCACCCCTCACATATAACTAAATGCAGCAGTATCCAGCAAACAAGTTCTGACATGCCAAGTGACTTGTAACTGAGACGGATTATAAGGTGCACTGGATAATTGGTTAAGATTCTCTCCATGTTCCTTCCTCATTTGCTTTCGGTACGTCAATGTCAAAAGCAATGTGTTGTGTCCTGTTAAGAGAGAGAGAGAGAGAGAGAGAGAGAGTGTGTGTGTGTGTGTGTGTGTGTGTGTGTGTGTGTGTGTGTGTGTGTGTGTGTGTGTGTGTGTGTGTGTGTGTGTGTGTGTGTGTGTGTGTGTGTGTGTGTGTGTGTGTGTGTGTGTGTGTCTATCTATCCATCCATCCATCCATCCATCCATGGTCATTGATCTTTTCGCAACTCTAAATTATTTTGATGGGGAAATTGTTTTGGCTGGAGGGCAAGCAGTCAATGTGAATACATTATGCTAGCACTGCATTGTGTGCTGAGATGTTATATAAATAGTTTGATGCTTACAGTTAATAACAGACAGCATCATTTGTAGAGATGCACTGATTGCAATTTCTTGCTGATTCTGTGAATATATTTCAAAGAACTATAATTGACAGTGTAAGCAAATATCTTTTCTTTCATGGAAGATTTTCATTCATATGTTCATAATAAAACATTAACTATTAAATAGGTTACATTTTCTTCAAAACTTTAACAAGTTACAGGTCTTTTTCAGGCTGTTCCTCCACAACTTATTTTGACTTGCAGGTGTTACAAATCACAAGCTTTTTGTCTTCTTCACTTACACTGAATAACTTGTTAAATTGTGTGTGTGTGTGGCTGTATTCTGTGCTGCCACTGTGTGTCTGTGTGCATAACATCAACCTTCATGTGGCACATGCGTAGATCAGATAAGTCCAGACCAGTAGACCAGCCAATTTCTACCAGTGGCCGATTGATCAGTGGACGCCTGCCTCTATCTCAATTACATTTTGCAGGTGTATCCACCTCAGATAAAAGTGGTGCTGCTGAAATTTCAGTAATTCATGCACTACGGGAAACCATCTAAGAAATGCTGTGATGCAGGCTAGATTTTTAATGCAGAACATTCAAATTGCTTCTGGCCTCCCAAACATCCCTTCTCATCCTCCTTGTTTCTCTGTTTCACAGATGGTGGTGAAAACCTACATGGACATGGACCAAGACTCTGAAGAGGAGAAGCAGCAGTATCTTGGCCTGGCACTCCACCTCGCCTCAGAGCTCTTCCTCAGGAACCCCAATAAAGATGTAAGGCTACTGGTGGCCTGCTGCCTGGCTGACATCTTCAGGATCTATGCTCCGGAGGCGCCCTACACCTCCCACGACAAACTCAAGGTTTGGAGATGACCCTCGATAACTGTAGTCTTCTGTCAAATGACGCTCTTCAAGGGACTTGTTTTCAAAAGCAGTCTAAGCTTTTCAGTTTTGCTGATAACAGCAGTTGAAATGACAGCCGTCTGCAGATTTTATTATTTTTATTTTTCATTAGAGAAAATTAGTGGAATAAAATCAATTCTATTCCTGGGAAAGTCTACACTGCCACATTGAGCTTCATATTGCCTCTTCAGACACCTATGGGTGACGTCCATGTTTTATACAGCCTATGATCTGAACTGAAGAGACACTGAGAATTTAGCAGCAGGATTACCACATCAAAGTGCCATCTAGAACAAACAAGTCCTTCCTGCAAAACCAAAGTGAACATCAGATCTGAGAGATTACAATTGGTACCTAAGGTGAATGTTGGCTGACATTGCAGACTGTCATATTTCACTTTGTCTCTGCTTTTTCTTGTTTTTCAACTGTTTTTTATCAGGACATCTTCCTGTTCATCACCAGACAGTTAAAGGGTCTGGAAGACACTAAGAGCCCTCAGTTCAACAGATACTTCTACCTGCTGGAGGTAAGGCACATTATGTGGTAGAAACTATGGGGGCTAAACTTGTGTTTTGTTAATTTTGGTTCAAGTACAACAAAGTGCTGATAAAGGAGTAACGTGTCTTCATGTGTTTCTCTAGAACCTTGCGTGGGTGAAGTCATACAACATATGCTTCGAACTGGAGGACTGCAACGAGATCTTTATCCAGCTTTTCAAGACGCTCTTCTCTGTCATCAAGTAAGGCCCCTTTTGTCTGCCACTGTGTCCTTTTTGTGGAAAATCTCTTCAGGTCTCTATAACTTAATTTTTCTCTATATTCCTTCATATATTTGTTCATAGGCCTTTTTCCAACATGTGGTTTACCTCGAAACCTGCAGACTGAAAAATAGATTCCTAGTAATCCCCCATTTTAACACCAAGTTAATAGGTTGCAATGAATAATCACTCTTTGTTTTTGTTATTTATTATAGTTTCACTTTTTCTTTCATTTTCATCTCTTCCTCCACAGCAACAGCCATAATCAGAAGGTGCAGATGCACATGATAGACCTGATGAGCTCCATCATCATGGAGGGTGACGGAGTCACACAGGAGCTGCTGGATACCATCCTGATTAACCTCATCCCTGCACACAAGGTGCACACAAACAAATCCACGCAGTTTACAAAGATCTTTAGATCTAATTATCCAACTGTGTTTTCATTTCTTTGGTCATATTTATATATAAAAAAAAAAAAGTTGAATATTAAGTATAAAACAGACACGAAACTCAAAGGACATATTTATCTAAATTATGTTTTTTTTTAATGAAAGATGTAATCTTAAAAATGTTCAGCCTTGCCTAAGTCTCGATCACTGTCAGCTGACATACTAGACAAGCAATCAGTGCATTTTTGTGAGTGATTTGTTCATTGTCAGTTAAACTAATCTGTTCAACTTTCCTTGGAACAGAATCTGAACAAGCAAGCGTATGATCTTGCAAAGACTCTGCTGAAGAGGACCGTCCAGACCATCGAGACGTGCATTGCTAACGTGAGTTACGGCCTCACTTAAGGATTTTGAGTTTCTCTCACTCTCTTCCTCAGACTGTCTACATAATTACTGTTGTCTGTATCTACGGTGCATCTTATTTAATCGAGCATGTGTCTCACGCAGTGTTCTTTTTCCTCCTCAGTTCTTCAATCAGGTTTTAGTGATGGGCAAGTCATCAGTCAGCGACCTATCGGAGCATGTCTTTGACCTCATCCAGGAACTGTTTGCCATCGACCCTATGCTGCTTACCTCTGTCATGCCACAGCTGGAATTCAAACTCAAGGTTAACACCACATGATATCCTTACACCTCACCTTAGGTCACAGAGGTTTAGGTCCTCCTGATGCCTTGCATGTGTTAATGGACCAACTGCTAGACTTTAAAGCTTCCACAGTCTGTGTTTCACTCTGATTTGGTTTCACCGCTTAGTAGTCCAAGATGTGAGCGGAAAAGGCAATGAAGATAGGAGAGCAGACAGGACTCGAGGCAACAGGCATTCAATAAAATGTGACGTCATTGTGCTACAGGATGTGCAGATATCAGATCAGAGCACAAGACGGGGATGTTTAACAGTTTGGCTCACTTGGGTTGCAGTGAGCAGGTGCCTGTTCCATAAAGCAAGTTAAGAAAAGTGGGGCTTAACTTGACTTGAGTTAACATATAAATCCGGGCTAAAGCAGATCCATAAAGGCCAATTCAAAGGCATGCAAGAGGACTTAAGCACATATTCAGGACTATACATTTAACATTGTATCATTTATTTAAGTATAACTTTATTTTTGATTTGTCAAGGTTAATAAAGTCAAATATTGTGGCAGCGCTCCTGAAAGTCGGAGGCAAAATCATTACCTTTCCCATCATGTCAGTGTTGGCGACAACCCAGGCTTAGCCTGACAGTTAACCTGCTCAGACCACGTTGGTGTCCCCAGCATAAATTGCCATAGCAACTGAGCTTTAGTCTGTTGAATTTGCTTTATGGAAGTAAATATACTGAAAGTGAGTCACATTAACCTAAATGAGCCTGGCTCATTTGGTAAACTTGACTTATGTAACGACGGGGCCTACTGTGAAAAAGAGACCGAAAAAGGTAACTTGTATTTTATGTGTTTTGTGTTTACAGAGCAATGATGGTGAGGAGCGTCTCGCTGTTGTACGGTTGCTCGCTAAGTTGTTTGGAGCCAAAGACTCAGAGCTGGCATCTCAGAACAGACCTCTGTGGCAATGCTTCTTAGGACGGTGAGTTACATGAACATGATAAGGAAATGGGCACGGGAATCTGATCCGTACTCTTATCAGGTGGTTGAGGTGGGTCACGTCTGTGTAGCACTGAAATGAAAATAGAAAGAGGAAGCAGCTGAGTGGGGGCTCAGATAGCTCATTTGCTAGAGTTCCTGCAGCAGCCCAGGGTTCAAGTTTGAGTCCGACCTGTGGCTCTTTGCTGCGCATCATTCCCTCCCTCCCCTTTCCATTCTGTCACTGTCCTCTCCATTCATAAAGGCAAATGGCCCAAAAGGAAGAGAGCAGCCAAGTGAAGAATAGTTTTGAAATTTTGTTCATCCTAAATTAATTTGTTAATGGAGGATCAGTCAAGGCTAATATCTGGATCATCCATATTAAGTAATCTGAATTGAAAGTGCAAATGAACTGTAGTCTTCCTGACATTTAATTAGTATTTCCTCAGTCAGTCGCTGGCTGGCTCAAGTGCTTTCTCAAAGTTTGATGCATAATTCAGGTGAATTCATTACGTTTAAATTATGTTTTTTTCCAGGTTCAATGATATCCACGTTCCAGTCAGGCTAGAGTGTGTAAAGTTTGCCAGCCACTGCCTCATGAACCACCCAGATCTGGCCAGAGACCTGACAGGTGTGTTTGTGTTTTCTGACTCACTGTCTTCACTCCCCTCTTAATTCAGTCAGGACTGAATTCAATCACATCATGCTCCGAACAAAAATGAGGTTACATGTCTTTCTCCTGGTTGTCCAATCAGAGTATTTGAAGGTGCGTTCCCATGACCCAGAGGAAGCCATCCGTCATGACGTCATTGTCACAATCATCAACGCCGGGAAGAAAGACCTCAACTTGGTCAATGACCAGCTGTTGGGCTTCGTACGAGAGAGGACCTTGGACAAGAGGGTGAGCAAAATTTTGCACTCATGTGGTGCATCTGTTATGCAGATGTTGTTATAGCTGTGTAGGGAATGAATCACATGGCATCTTGGGTAGTTGTAGAAGCAGGTGGATACATTGATTTGGCTTTTCAATTTGAGCACTTTCTGCAACTTTAATATTGTGTTCAGTCTGTTTATCAGAGACATATCAGCCACATTAACATTCAGATTCTCAAAGTTTAAATTTGCTGATGACTGAGTGCATGAAAGCTGTACAGGATTTCTCCTCAATACCAGGTTGCTTTTTTCTTACTTGAAGAAATGCAAACTGGCTCTCCCTGTCTTCATTTCTTTGCTCCCTCCTCTGTTTTTCCTCCCTCCACCTATAGTGGCGTGTGCGTAAAGAGGCCATGATGGGCCTCGCTCAGCTTTTTAAGAAATACTGTCTGCACCACGAGGCCGGGAAAGAGTCTGCCCTGAAGATCAGCTGGATCAAAGACAAACTGCTGCACATCTACTATCAAAACAGCATTGACGACAAGTGAGCATACAGATACGTTGTTTCATCTTGAAAAGAGCAACAAAGCTGTTTTTGACATTTCAACACTAGTTATTGAAGGTTGCCGTGAGGAATGCCATCAACATTAAAAGAAAAATGTGATACAGCCAGTTAACTTGTCTTTATTTCTTTGAGACCTGCTGTTGAGAGACTTGTTAACAGACCAAATGGACCAGCTAAGGCTAGTGATATTAGCACAGATGTTGTTCAGATTGTTCTTGTTTTCACATGATTCACAGAAACACTCCCCTCCTTTTCTCAGGTTATTAGTAGAGAAGATCTTTGCTCAGTACATGGTCCCTCACAGTCTTGACACAGAGGAGAAGATGAAGTGTCTGTACTACCTGTATGCCTGCCTGGACACGAACGCTGTCAAGTAAGTAAACTTGCAATATTGCTACCTTTCAGCAAAAGCACATGTTTTGGTATTGTACACATTAATACTTCTAAGTCTTGCTATAACCAACACTTCTTTAGAAAATAGAAAACTCCACAGTGGGAACAAAGCTGTATCTATAAACACACTAATATTAATTGTCCCCTTTGTTTTTGTGGCATCTCACCTGTTTCTCTTCTTGCTCATTTGCTTTCAGGGCCCTGAATGAGATGTGGAAATGTCAGAACATGCTCAGAAGCCTTGTCAAAGAGCTGCTTGACCTCCATAAGTTGCCAGTTGTGCGTTGACATAAATTTTCATACATAACTAACCATTTCCTCCATGTCTTTGGGTGCAAACTATCTATATATCTGACATTCTTCTCTCTTTCCCTGGTAGTCTGAGGCCAATAACACAGCCCAGTTTGGGAAGTTGATGAGCATTGCCAGTAAGTTGGAAACCACACAAACATGTTCAGAACATTGTCATTCAACATAATTTCTTGAAAACAAAAAAGAAATGCATTCCACCCAACATCAAGTTAGTTTAACTCTCCTGTATGTCCACAGAGAATCTGCCAGATGCTGGAAAGGCCCAGGACTTCATGAAGAAGTTCAACCAGGTTCTGGGTGAGGACGAGAAGCTCCGAGTCCAGCTGGAGATGCTCATCAGCCCAACCTGCTCCTGCAAACAGGCGGAGATCTGTGTGGTGAGAGGAACAATTACCCATTCAGCATACACTCACAGACAGACAGGCGGAAAGGCTGCCATTGCCATTCACTCTCTATCTTTTTTTTTTTTTTTTTTTTAAGAGCTCAGTGCTTTGATTTAGTTTCTGAGCCCATAGATGTACTGTAGCAGTCATGAATCACTCAAGGTCGCTTTAAATCCCCTGTTTTTTTGTTCATTGTTATGTTTAAGAGAAAGCAGGATAATTTGGTAGTCACTGAAATGGTAAATTGTTTCCCCTTGTTTTCAAGGTGATGTCACTTAAAAGTGACATAACTTTATATTGTTCTAGCAGAAAATGTCTTCCACATGTACAGCATTAATCAATACTTGATAAACCAGAGCAAACCAGCATCCACTATAATGTTTTTATCCTCATAATGTTAAATGGGTTTTCACCACATAATCAATATTAAAGACCTTAAGATCACCAGTCACACTCATGTCTTTAGTTGATAAAACATGAAGCTAACATGAGCATGCATTCAGGGTTAATGACTGATGTAGTAATACGTGTCATAGATGTAGTAATATGAACCTTGGTGTAGGGCTGAACGATTTTGGGAAAAGATCTAATTGCGATTTTTCTGACAGATATTGCGATTTCGATTTGATTCACGATTTCCTTCAAATCAAGCTTCAGTGCAATATTCACAATGTACAGTAACATTAAAACATTGAATGCTATTACTCTAATGCAAGGACTAAAGTTAAAAAATTGCTTCCAAATGAATTTATTAACAAGAAACATGCATGTTCATTCTTTAAAGTCCTTGACCAATGGCAGTTATTACAAATGAACTAAAAGAGCCATCTTTGACTGTCTTAAAATGTGCAAAAATCCTTAACTGTAATAATTTAATTGTAAATCAAATACAAAAACTGTTGAAATAAAATGACCCTTCTAAAAAATATGTCAGACATTAAAATAGGTGGGTCATTCATTTATGGCTTACCACTTTTTCTTTACACTCCGCGTATAGCTGTGGGACGGCAACCTGTTAGAGGTCGGTGCGGGAGGGAATCGTATATCTGTCCAGCGTGCGGAGGAGGTTTTTAAATACATCTTTCCGGTGTCTTCCGCTGCTCTTATCGTACGGAGTTACACTAGCAAAAGATGCTGTAATTGTAGTCTGTTTGCTACAGTGGGCCTGATCCTCATAGGCACCGGACTTTTTACCGGACTTTTTCGTCATGCACGCGTCATGCAAATGTCTGTGGTGATTTTTCAAGTGCCGGTGTTGTGCCGTAATCGGCGCCCCTGCCGTGAAATGCACCCTCTCGCGGGAGATTATATCACCGGTATATATTGGTTGTGTTTCCGCTGAATGTTGCAACTTTAGCGCGACAGGTTTTGCACAGTACCTGTTTCTGGTGCACGTCTGCAGCCTCAAACCCGAAATACTCCCAAATGACGGACGTGCTGTTTTTCTTGGCGATTAAATCCCCTAACTCCGCTTCTGGTCCAGTTGAAGTAATTTCTGACTAATTACAAATACGTAGCAGGTTAATACTGATTGGTTAGCGTGACCTGTTCACGAGTAGTCTGATTGTTGAGCCTGGCAGGATGGTCGGAGGACGGCATGTGTAAAATAGTTGACAACAGATCCTGGGTGAGTCAGGAGCGCTGCAAAAACCGCAGCTTTGGCGATCACATGATCGCGTTGTCTGAAATCGCAATTTCGGTCAGAAAACGATAAATCGTTCAGCCCTACCTTGGTGTTAATGTGCATGCAGATATTTATAAGAACAAATGTATAAATGTTGGCGTTAACGGTGTACTGTGTGCAGAGGGAGATCACTCGGAAGTTGACGTTCCCCAAACAGCCCACCAACCCGTTCCTGGAGATGGTAAAGTTCCTGCTGGAGCGCATCGCCCCCGTCCACATCGACTCCGAGGCCATCAGGTGAGGAAAAATCCCTGATGTTCAACACATCAAGTGTTGCGGTTGGGTTGTATTTTTGTATTTGCTAAATTTTACAACACATATTTCAAGTCCAAATTCTAACACAGATAGAATTTGAGTAAATTTGATTCAAATTGAAAGAGGAGTGTAAATCTTGATTGAAGTGTGTTTTTGCACAGTACAGAGAGAGTCAGTCACACGACCCGACCAGCAGATAGGGAGCATCTCAGTGATTGGAAGCTTCATGTGCTCTCTGTCATGTAATACCATTAACAGGCTTTTCTCATTCACTGAGACACCTAGTGGTGGAGAGATGTACCTACAGGCCTTAGGCAGGGAACAGGTTTAACCCTTTCTGCTTTATGGAAAAACACCATGAAAGAGGAAACACATACTGAATGACTTCTAGTGCTTATCTACAGACCTTGTTAGCAGTTTGATGCATGAAAATGCTCCCAAAGTGTGGATTATCTTCAGTACCTTGGTCATGACTTTGGAAAGAGACATTGCTGTTGATTTTTTATTTATTTATTGGGGGGGTTACATGCCATATCTTCTCATTATATTTGAGAGAAGACAGGAAGACATTTCTAAATCTGATGTTTCCAAAACTAATTCACATCAAAAATAATCGGGGTTGATAAGTAGGTAAGAGGGAAAATATGTGTTTTTAATTTTGGGGTGAACTTTTTTGGCCCTTTGCCTTTATTCACTGAGAGGATAGCATGAGAGTGAAAGGGCCGCCAGTCGGACCCGGGGCTGCTGCAGTGAGGACTTAGCCTCAGTAAACTTTACCAAGTGAACTATCCAGCGCCCCACATTTAGATTATTTTAACAAAGTGGTGGTAATGGCTTATTGTTTGTTTTCTTTTAGTGCTCTGGTGAAGCTGCTGAACAAGTCCATTGAGGGCACAGCTGACGACGATGAGGAGGGCGTTACCCCTGATGCAGCCATCCGCTCTGGCCTAGAGCTACTCAAGGTACACAACAGGGACCAGGCGAGCTGTAATAAATGGAGGCCAATTGTCAAAGTGTGTCATTATGAGTTAACGAGGGCTTCAACATACGGTTACGGTCTTCTTAAGGCTCGATTGACATGAATGTT
The DNA here is from genome assembly GCF_963514095.1 of Eutrigla gurnardus. Classification (NCBI taxonomy): domain Eukaryota; kingdom Metazoa; phylum Chordata; class Actinopteri; order Perciformes; family Triglidae; genus Eutrigla; species Eutrigla gurnardus. The sequence continues at coordinate 12,621,993 of NC_139917.1, forward strand.
AAAGTGAATAATTCTTTCTTCACACTCCTTGTAGGTCCTGTCATTCACCCACCCCACAGCATTCCACTCAGCAGAAACCTACGAGTCTCTGCTGCAGTGTTTGAAGATGGAGGATGAAAAAGTGGCTGAAGCAGCCATTCAGATATTCAGAAACACAGGGCAGAAGATCGAGACGGAGCTCCAACAGATAAGATCGTAAGAGAGTAATTACTTTGTCTGTTTATGAATCTACCGGCAAAGGGCCCACGCCTATTAAACACACAGTGCTACTGCTCAACATCATGGTCAATTAAAGAAATAATCTACATTGTGTAAGTCTTCCTAATGTCTGCTCTTGTGTGCCCATCAGGACTCTGATTCCTGTCCTGCATCAGAAAGCCAAGCGGGGAACACCTCACCAGGCCAAGCAGGCTGTCCACTGCATCCACGCCATCTTTAACAACAAGGAAGTGCAGTTGGCACAGATCTTTGAGGTTAGGGTCATTTTTTCTATTTAACTGATTTGCAAGGATGCACCTTGTGTTATAAGTAAACAATAGTCTCATATGTTTTTATTTATTTTAACTTGCATTGTTTTTTCCCCCTTCACCTCTAGCCTCTGTCGCGTAGTCTGAATGCAGACGTCCCAGAACAGCTCATTACTCCCCTCGTGTCCCTGGGCCACATCTCCATGCTAGCCCCAGATCAGTTCGCCTCACCGATGAAGTCCATCGTGGCTAACTTCATTGTCAAGGACCTGCTCATGAATGACCGGGTGCGTGGAGATAAAACTGTACTAAAATGCTTGCTAAATATAGATTCACAGCAATGTCATGAATCCTGTTTTAATCAATTCCAACTTTCAACAAATAAACCCATTAAACAACAGAGTGAGAATGTGACTGTTTATGTGCCTGTTATGTCTCCAGTCGGTGGGAAACAAGAATGGGAAGCTGTGGACCGCTGATGAGGAAGTTTCACCTGAGGTCCTAGCTAAGGTAAGAGCTGGCGGGGGGTTTTTTCTCTCCATTTCTTGTCCAATTAGATTTTGCATTTTTACTTCAAGCATGCACACTCACGATCATGTGTTGATGACAATGATTTAGAAACAGAAAGATAGATATATTTTCAGAATTTGGGAAGCTCACTTTGCCAATTGATTTATGCTTTCCCTGATCTCCCAGGTGCAAGCCATCAAGCTGCTAGTGCGTTGGTTACTAGGAATGAAGAACAACCAATCCAAGTCAGCAAACTCCACTCTGCGCTTGCTGTCAGCCATGTTGGTCAGCGAGGGAGACCTCACGGAGCAGAAGAAGATCAGGTGACTTGGGGCTTGAAGGTCATAGTAGAGCTGTTGGAGGCTTCAGATATAGTTGGGGCAATTCAGTTATTACACATTCAGGGGTACAGTTGCAGAACAAATTTAACCGTTTTTGTATGTTTATCGTTCTTCCCTTTTTATGTCTTCCTCTTCACAGCAAGTCAGACATGTCTCGTCTGAGGTTGGCAGCAGGAGGAGCCATTATGAAGTTGGCCCAGGAGCCCTGTTACCATGACATCATCACACCTGAACAGTTTCAGCTCTGCGGCCTCGTAATCAATGTCAGTCTCGCTTTTACAGAACATTTTTATATCGCCATTTTGGCATGTCTCGGTAGACGAACCACAGCTAGAAATGATCAAATGAATAAGCTGCTTTGTCCTGGTTTTTTGGATCAATGTCAGAATGGAGCCCATTAGTAACACCTCTAATTTTCCTACTATGACAGCATAGTAGTCAGAATGTCATTGTGAAAAAGACCTGCTGTAATATGCACAATGTACACATTGAGAACTATTTTTGACATTTCCTATGTGCTATATGGTGAAAAGAACCTCTTATTAGTCAGTGCTAATAATCTACTTTACTCTCTTCTGTGATTGACATGGATTCACATCTATTCCTTCATATGTGCAGGACGAGTGCTATCAGGTGCGTCAGATCTTTGCTCAGAAGTTGCACCTGGCTCTCGTCAAACTGATGCTTCCCCTGGAGTACCTCGCCGTCTTCGCCCTGTGTGCCAAGGACCCGGTGAAGGAGCGCCGCGCACACGCCCGACAGTGCCTGCTCAAAAACATCTCCGTCCGCAGAGAGTACATCAAACAAAACCCACTCGCTCAGGGTCAGTGTTCACACGATGGATGTTTTCATGCAGAAACGTATTGCGTGCCATTATTACACATCTTGGAGAATATGGCTCTCTTTATTGAACAGCAGTCAGTAGCAACGAGTGCCTGTTTCCATCCACTTCTTTTATGCAAATATTAGGAATTGGGTGGATCCAGATGACAGCATTGTGTTTGTGTGGTGCTCATTTGCGGGAGCCAGTAAACGATTGCAGAAGAAGGAAGGGCAACAAGATGATGTCACTAAAAGAACCTCTTATATGAATTTAAACAAAATCCCAGCCACCATAGAAATATAGCTTTAAAGGACAACTACAGTCACCCCCATCACACAGTTTTAATGTGTTTGTCTGCACTTTTTTGGCTCCTCATTAGTGCAGATGCAAGCCTGGAAGTATAAGTCACTCCTATCATAGTCGTCATTTATTAAGACCATGAAAACAATTGCTTCCATTACACTTTGTCGCATTTTGTTTTTAATTATTTTATTTTTTTTGCAATAATTTGATTGTTTTGTTATATTTGTGAGTTTTGTGTTGAAGAAGATGGAAACTGTATTATTCCCTCTCTCCCAACAGAAAAACTTGTCTCCCTCCTTCCTGAGTATGTCGTTCCCTATATGATTCACCTGCTGGCCCACGATCCAGACTTCACAAAACCACAAGAATATGAACAGCTCAAAGACATCAAAGAGTGAGTGTTGACATAAAATATTTTTGGTTTTCTGTCATAAAGCATCAGTGTACAGCTGAGAATATGTCTTTAAAAAATCCTTATAAGAACATAAAAACTAATGCGATATGAGTGTTAAATACTGAATCTGTGATATGTTTATTGTGTTTATGTGCTTAGGTGTCTGTGGTTCATGTTGGAAGTGCTGATGACCAAGAATGAGAACAACAGTCATGCCTTTTTAAGGAAGATGGTAGAAAACATCAAACAGACTAAGGATGCACAGTGTCCTGATGATGCAAAAGCCAATGAGGTATGCGTGCGCATGCATGCACGCACACACACACACACACACACTGATCGAGAATTCTGTGCGTTATCTTGCTGTCTTTACTTGAAACAAAATTGTTTTAATTAATTCTGAAACATGAAGCATAATTAGGGAAACACGCTAGTGTCTGTAATGTTTTTGAATTATTGTGGGAAATTTATATTCGTGGGAAGGTAGTCTTTGTAAAGAGGCAAGGAAGCAAAAACGGTGATCTACCAACAACTGGACAATTTCTCAAACAATGCTAACGGTGTCTCCTGTTGTCTTGTTAACAGAAGCTGTACATTGTCTGTGATGTCGCTCTCTTCGTTATCGCCAACAAGAGCACTGCATGTCACCTGGACTCTCCGAAAGACCCCATCCTGCCCTCCAAGTTCTTCCTCATACAGGACAAGGCAATACACACACACACACACACAAACACACACATAGATACATTATGGGTTTGGGAAATTATTAGAAAACAAAACCTATCAGACATCTGAAGCATAAATACAACTTTTCCCAAACTTCTTTTTGGAAAAAAAAGTGTCATCAGTTAGCATTTCAAACTCTTCTTAAAGATGCTCAGTACAACATTCAGAGCCTGTCTGGTGCCTCCACACCTCCCTTACATGGAGACGGCTGAGCCAGCGGCTCACCGCTAACAGTGTTAACTTGACGGGAAACCAGACGGTGGACGCTTTTTTCTAACCGCTGTATGAGGTTTTGCAGCGTAGCAGCCATGAGTATGGTGTTAAACAGCCTTCATACGTATTCACAAACAGATGTCAAGTTCAAATACTAATATTATTGTTGAAGATTTGTTGTGTCATTGTGCAAAACAGGGATGCATTTCCTAAAAAAGAGAGCGACAGACATGGCAACAAAAGAGTAGTGCATTTATTCCTGTAGTAATTTTTTTGTTTTAATTTGCTTCAGAAGGAATGAATGAGATAAAAACAATTCTCTTGGCTAATACCATGACTGGCATTACATTAAACAGCAGGGAAACACAGTCCAACAACGTTGACCTTGTTAGAGCACCAAGGTCACCAAGTACCAGTTCTTTGAAACATGTCGGAACAAACAGTCACTGCAGGGTTAGCCTGAGGTCTTATTTCATCCATCTTATTTTTCTGCTATGGGACATCAGACAGCCCGGAGAATGCTGGGTAGTGGAGTAGCTTTAGGTCCTAGCTGGGTTAGCTCACCTTCCTCCGGCAGGTGTGGCTGGGTGATCGGCCGTGGAGGGTGATAGTCTCGTGGTGCTGCTGCACTAAATCCAACCTCCACGCTTCCTTTTTTGATGTTGAAGAGTATTCTGTCAATACTGATGGTGGTAATGCAACATTTGTAAATACACACAAACAGCTGTACAAATAGTCATATGTTTACTAAAACAAGGCACTTTGCATGGCTTAATAACATTACCAATCCTTATATTCATTTGCAGTTGTCACCATTGCATTTTAAACTGGAAACGTATTTGTGGATTCGTGTGGATTGAGACTTGTGCAGACATTGTGGGTCTTCCCTACACTTGTAAACAAAGGATACCACATGCTCTATTCATGTGAACTGCAGCCTGTCTTAGGTGGGATTAGAAAGGATGCTCCTCAGAGAGTAATAAGTAGAGCCAGAAGTTTTGAGTGATTCACATTCCTCCTGTTGAGCTGTGTGGAAATGTGTCTCCAAATTGCCTGTTGGTTCGCAGAAGAAACTGAGGAATATCTAATCAAAATAATCAAAGTATTTGATGTGCACATAAACACGGGGGTTGTGTTGTACAACAGTCTGATGCTGTGGATGTGCTGTACGTGGCCCGATGGTACAGAACAGATACCTGCTGCCTTCAGATGGCTGTAAAGAGAGTCACCAGTGTGAAGGAAAGACCTTCACTATAGTTCTAAGTGTCATGACGGACAGCTTCATTCCTGTTGTTTCCTGTTCAAGCAGCTATAATAGCATGTGTCATCTCAGGAATCCACTTCATCAGATAGAAATTGTGAAACAGATACGATGATAAAGCATCATAAACCACAAAACAGAATGCGGCAGACAGACACTATGCTGATAGTACCATACTTATTCTTCATTGACCTTTTGATGCTTTTCATCTATAAAAGCTTGAAATTGAGAATTTGGCTGCTGAGCCTTTTGAAAACAAATTCCCTGGGGAGTGTGGGAGTGATGACCCCTGGTTTGTTCAGTTTATTTGGCGAAGGCTTCTTTTCTTCTTCTGAACAGTGGTTTTCAAACATAGATTGCATTACCACCATCTACTGGAGAGCGTTGGGTCTTAACCTGCACTTGTTATTTTTTGTGTGGGACACGACGACGTGGTAAAAGGATCCACTGAGATACACAAATACGTTAACAGTTTAAAATGCAACCTTCATGATTTGCAAAAAAACATGTTTTTTTGTGTGTGTGAAACAGCACAGTAGATCAGTCGGCCTCTCCTTTGAAAGTAAGTTGATGTACAAATGCTGGCGCTGTAAATTAGTTGGCACAGATCCAGATTTACAGACACAAATCACTCTGCATTTATTTATGCATTGTTTCATGAGATGCGTAAGCAGACATTTGTTTTGTGAGTACTTATTATTATATACTAACTTATTGTGACTGTTATAGCACAATTCATGAGCGACCCAATGCGTCGAGCTCACCTGCACTAACAGACATGTGCGGCCCTCCCTGCTATGTAAACAAAGCACAGTGAAGCTCTGGGCAACTTCATCCTGTTCTCAGGTAGACGGTACTTCACTATATCGTTACATAGCAAATAGTTGTTTGCTGCTGTGTAGATGCTCTGAATGTCATGTAGAGAAACTTTAAGAACGACTTGCATCCACTCGGTGGTTGATGAATCTGGGCATGCTTTTACAATTGAAGACATAATCATGAACTTGTAGTTTAGCCATTTATGCTAATCAAAGTTTTCTGTTGTAATTTATTTCCACAGGACTTCAAAAATGATAAAGAGTACCTGTTGACAGACATGAGACAAATGCTGCTCTCTGGAAAGGTAAATGTTTTCATGACCACTGTAAAGATGAGGTTAATTATGTTCAACACTATAATGGGTGTAATTTGATTTGAAGGGCGGAGGTGACGAATACATAATGACGAACACATGAAGCCTAATCATCGGGGATGAGATAAACTATCACATGCTTTAACAGCTTAATTCCATTAACTGCAACCTACAACGTCACCTTCCCTTTCCACAGCCTAAACCAGCTCCAGTGCTGGGAGCTGTGAACAAGCCTCTGACGGTACCAGGGAGGAGGATCTTCAACAAAACCACCACAGCCTCAGACACAGCCAGCAACACCAGCCCCAACTCCTCATTGCTGAGCTCCTCAACTCTCAATAAGAACAGGTACACGCATGCCCGCACACACACACACGTGTCAGAGGTCACTGCTTGATTCAACTTTTTAAACATGTCTTGTAGTAACAGCAATGCTGCCACCGAGTCATCAGAGAGCCGAGCGCAGGAGAACAACGAAAACCCTGTCATCAAGAATGAAGAAGGCAGTAAGGTAAGCTGAGAGAGGACCGCACCATGTCTGCTGGAGATGCACATGCTGCAGCGTTATCTTGACCGAGCTCTCTCTCTCAGGAGGAGCCCAGTCAGAATGTGACCCCCGACGACGAGACGGAAGCGTTGCCCGTCAAGCGACGTGGCCGTCCACCTAAGACGGCCGCTGCTGCTCCTGCTGCGGCTGAAAAAGAGGCAGCGGCAGCACCAACAGGAGGCAGCGCTGGCAGAGGCAGGAAGAGAGCAGCTGAACCCAACTCCAACCCGTCGGCAGACTCCATCAACATCAAGATGTCAAAACAGCAGCAGCAGAACGATGAAGGGACAAAGAGACAGATTGACTTGCAGAGGTGAGAGTGGAGGAGTGCGAAACTGTGCAACAGAATGGAACGTACCAAAGTAGCGTATCTTATCAAAAAGGCTTGACAGTGGCCCTTAACACTCTGTAGTTCCACTGGCTAATTAACCAGATCCTGAGATTGCACAAAAGTCTCATTGTCTTTCAGATGTCAACTTTGTTTTCTCATCAGGTGGCCGTATGTGAGAGGAGAGAGAGAGAGAGAGAAAGTAGGAGCCTGGAGAGGAGACAGGGAGAGCTGTAGGGAATGCCACCGCCCTGCTAGGCAGCGAGGGCAACACTGAGCTAAAGCTGGAGTCCAGCCCAGAGACTGATGCACTATAATGACAAAAGTATTCACTCACCCATCCAAATAACTGAAATCAGGTGTTCCAATCACTTCCATGGCCACAGGTATATAAAAGCGAGCACCTAGGCATGCAGACTGTTCCTACAAACATGTGAAAGAATGGGTCAACATTTTATTTTAATTGACCCTGAATATCATAAAAAATACCGCTTCGACAGTAAGTTCTATTTTTGGAAATCATATGGGCAGACTTCGGATAATTAGGTTAAAAAAAAATCATGTTGCATCATTTAAAAGGGCTGCTCTATGTCCGGGAACCAGAACATACACCACGCATCCCAATAATTGAAATCAGGTGTTCCAATCACTTGACAGAGGGGGGTCAGCGGATGCTGAGGCACATAGTGCACAGAGGTCGCCAACTTTCTGCAGAGTCAATCACTACAGACCTCCAAACTTCATGTGGTCTTCAGATTAGCTCAAGAACTTGTAGAGAGCTTCATGGAATGGGTTTCCATGGCGACCAGCTGCATCCAAGCCATACATCAGCAAGTGCAATGCAAAGCGTCGGATGGAGTGGTGTAAAGCACGCCGCCACTGGACTCTAGAGCAGTGGAGACATTCTCTGGAGTGACCAATCATGGTTCTCCATCTGGCAATCTGATGGACGAGTCTGGGTTTGGCGGTTGCCAGGACAACAGTACTTGTCTGACTGCATTGTGTAAAGTTTGGTGGAGGGGGATTATGGTGTGGGGTGTTTTTCAGGAGCTGGGCTTGGCCCCTTAGTTCCAGTGAAAGGAACTCTGAATGCTTCAGCAAACCAAGAGATGTTGGACAATTCCATCCTCCCAACTTTGTGGAACAGTTTAGGGACGGCCCCTTCCTGTTCCAACATGACTGTGCACCAGTGCACAAAGCAAGGTCCATAAAGACATGGATGAGAGAGTTTGGTGTGGATGAACTTGACTGGCCTGCACAGAGTCCTGACCTCAACCCAATAGAACACCTTTGGGATGAATTAGAGTGGAGACTGAGAGCCAGGCCTTCCCTCCAACATCAGTGTGTGACCTCAGAAATACGCTTCTGGAACAATGGTCAAAAAGTCCCATAAACACTCCTAAACCTTGTGGAAAGCCTTCCAAGAAGAGTTGAAGCTGCAAAGGGTGGACCAACGTCATTTTAAACCCGATGGATTAAGAATGGGATGTCACTCAAATTCATATGCGAGTCAAGAGAATGCTTTTGGCAATATAGTGTATCTGTGGCAGGAAGGACAGAGCAGCTGTGCAGCCTGGTCCAACACATTTAGGCCGGAAGATACCATATCTACAAGGAGGGGAGCTCCTTCTGGCAGTCAGGGAGAGCCCATCAGGGAGCTGGCAGTGAGTTGGTTTAGTCCAAGAATTCTCTGAACACAGGCTGCGGTCAAAAGCTGTTTGAATTCTCTCAATGCAAAGTGATTGTGATTGGAAGCCTAGATTCCTTTTTTAATGTCAATTTAAACTTTGGAGATGAAGTAATATATTTCACCTGGTTGTCCAAAATTACTGTCCTTTATTTGTCCCTCGTTGGGACATTTACAGTGTTGCCGCAGTAAATGGGACAGTTTGTTCAATAAGAGAAACATTGGTTAAAAAAAGCAAGATAGGCTTAAAATAAATAATTAACAAGTAAAAAGGCAACCAACTGTTGAATCCCTATTATTGTACACTGGAAGTTTGATTTAGTTTTTGTGCCATCTGCAAGGACCTGCCCTACTCTGCCTCTGATTGGCTAGTACTTGTTGCTGTCTTCACAAAATTAGTGCTGTACTGTACTTTTTAAGGGGGGAAAACTGTATTCTTCAAGCAGCCAGCCTAAGATAACTATATGATTGTTAGGTTGTCATTGTGACTGGGCTGACTCTAAACGTTGTTGTCTTTCAGGTAAAGAGGACGTTGGTGTTTGTGAAATCAAGACGGTAGAGAACGGGCCAGACTCTTCCTCATACCTCCCCAACCCTACGTACACGCTCCTCTGACTCTAAAGCTTTCCTGGACACATTATGGACCTTTCTTAAAACAAACACACGCGCGCACACACACAAACCACTGACATCCTAGAAGGTTTTAAATACCTTATAGTCATGATTGAAGCTCATTGTATGTAGGTCTTACTCAAAAAACATGTTCTTTTTTTTCCTTTGTGTTTGTTGCTCTTTGCTTCTTTTGTGGAGCCATTTTTAAGAAAAAAAAACAGGATGGACATTTTACAAACGTTTTAATCTGGTTATGATTGTTGCTTATTAAATTCCCTGGGAAAAATCCTACCGTATGTCTCCTGACCTCTTCATCCTCGCGTCTGTTGCACAATATCTTTATGTTGAGTTCACCCAGTTCACGCTTGTGTCTTGTAAATACCCATGTGCAACTTTGCAGTTAAAGTTTTTGAATACCCAAGCTTGTTTCAAATTGCAGCAAATAGCTGAAATACAGGAACAACATGGCATAAGATTTATGCATTTAACAGATGTACAAACGCCAACATTTTTTATGAACTTTACTGTTTAGGTTTCTAACTTTGGTATGTTGAGGTGCTTTAGCTTGGTTAGTGTTTCTCGAGGGTCGGTAGAAACTGGCCTCTTAACTGCCACCTGTAATGCTTTTCAAGCCCTTTTCAATTTATTCCCAGTGTGTTAATGGACACATTTAAGCTGTCAAACATTTCTGGATACTCTGCTCCGAGCTGTTAGCCACCTCTTTCCTCGACTGGTCAGGGGCTCGGAAGTTGAGCTGGGTTCGATTTACCCTCTTATTCTGTTTTTTACTGCTTACGGTGCTTCACTTTGGAATGCATAAATGATATATTACTATAGAAGTATGTGTTCAGGTCTTTGTTCATCTTTTACAATTAAATATTTTTTTGTACTTTTGTCAGTTATTTGCTGCTTTTAAGCACCGAGTGAGTGGAAATCTATTTTTTGTCCTTAAAATATTCTCATGATCATATTTAATTCCCCCTGAAAATAAATACTTTTAGATGTTACCAGTGAGTTTGTCTTGGTCGCCGTGTTTGAGGTGCCGTTTTCAGGAGCAAAGAAACCCAATGAAATCCAACTTTATTTTCCACTTTTTTTTTAATCAAAGAAACATGACACTGTCACAATAAATAACCATGCTTTTTATGCTGCCGATGCTCGCTTCCAAGGAAACAAAGGAGGAAAATAAGTCTCGATCCAAATGGAGAAACTGAGATGCAACAGCCCCTTTGATCTATGCGTCATCGTCGAGCATTACTGTACATAGTGAGAAAACCAGGAAGATGGGGAGGAGGGGGCCTCTTCTCCCTTTTTTTTATCTTTTCTTTTTCTTACAAAATATAGATCCAGCCATCAATGGTGCACTCTAGTGATATGGAGGCAGCTCTTTATCGAGAACTGGAGGACTTCAGAGTAAAGGAGAATTTTGGCTCTGGCTGCATACTGTTTACTGTCTACGGAGAGGGAGCACGAAAACCCCGTGTTGTACTGTAATATGCCACTGTGTCGGTAGGGACTGGAAGGAAGAGTTTCTTTTTAAAAAGGCCATGTGTGAGGATTCATCAGCACCCCACTTCACTATATGCTAAACTTTTCATTACAGTCCATGTAGCAATAAATCAAAATGTTTGAGACCACCGCAGGCCTGCTATCTGCTTCAGAGGAGTTCCAGCCTCTTTGACTACACAGAAGACATCATTCAAAAACGACCTCATTGAGCGTTTTATTTGGCTGTGTAGTAAAGCGCGTTTGGGAACGTCAGCGCTTCGGTTCAATTCTGCTGGATTGGATCAGTGATTAGTGATAAAGCTCCCCCTCTTAATGATCAACATCAGGACTGCGGGGGTGAATGGATCCTTAATCCGTGGCTGGTTGAAAGTGATATATCTGAAATGAGTTAAAAAACGTAAGGAAAAAAACCCACAGCATTGCAAACTTGAAAAAAACCTGGATAAGATTCAAAATAATTTCTTCTTGTGGTGTTTCCTGTCGGTTCCTGCGTCCAGAGCAGAAGAGAGAGATTTCCAGCAACATGCTCCACAGAAGAGACTTTGGTTCGCTACAAATGTCGCGCCAAACTGTGCTTAAGTGGCTTTGCTGCACGGAGCTTCCAGGCGTCGCTTTGTCTCTGAAGGGACGGTGGGTCGAACAGACACCCACTTCACCACATCATTTGGCCAAATGAAATCAAAAAGGCAGCATCGAACATGCAAGGACAATAAAAGACACGCTGGATTGTAGTGTAGCAGAATGGTGGCATGTAATGACCTTCAGGGGCCAGAGCTGGCGGTCCCCTCCTGTCCCATGAGGGTCAGGATTTTTGGCTGTGCCATCCCCAAACAACAATCTTAAGGAGAAAAAAAAACAACATGCCATTCAGAGGGATATCTCATGGATCACAAAATCATAAAAAGATCACTTTCCATGTAACTGTAAACTAGGCATAGTTTATATTTAAAATAGTTTTACAATGCCATGTAAGGAAAAGAAACTTCACGCATCTATTTACAGGTAAGTTTTTCCTTTTGTGCAGATGTTTGAGATTGTTTGTGATCTTTCTGATTCTACAGGCAAAAAAAGAAAAAAACGGCAGGCGATCGAAGCATCTATGATAAACTGTTCAGGACAAATCTACATTTTTTTTTTTTAAAGTTTCATAGCCAATATGAATAAAGGGCATGGAAGACAACATGCACTAATGAAAGTTGGTGGCATATTACAAGGATACATATTCTGAGTTAGTGGAAGAAAAGACAGTGTAATGGACATACGGGGTCAGACAGGTAACAGGGTGGTGTGCATATTGGCAATTATGGTGCTACCCAGTGTTGAGTTTGTAGCAAACAAACTTGTTATAAAAGAAAGGCTCAGACTGCTGTGGTGAATGGGGGAGTGGGGAGGGGGGGGTGTTGTCTGTGTCACAAAAGGCAATGATGAAATGGATGCCGGGGAGGAGCTATGATGAAGGGAGTTTGGGATCTTCACACCTGGCTGCTTTTCAGTTGCTGAGGAGCACCTCCGTCGCCGTTTCCACATCCCAGGATTTGGAAGACAAGGCCGCTATTACTGCATTCTGTATGCCAGGGGGAAACGGGTATCAAAAACATTGTATTGTAGTCCGTGTGTTGATGGCAAGATCATGTTAATACACACTTAATTATTCTGAAGTGGGCTATTATGAACACTAAATATTAGGTTGTAATGACTATTTTAATTTTTGACCAATACACCATGTATTGTAACAGTCCTGAAGATAAGCCTATCACAGAAGACTAAAAAATGAAAATAAGTACATTTGAGGGTGGAACCAGAAAATCTTCGCAACCATAGCTACATCAAAAATACAGGAAGTGGTTCTGACCTTATCAAAGCCCATAGCACAGAGTTTGTCTATTTTGCGCGTGTATTCGGGACTGGAGACAGAAGCACCTGCATAGACGTGAGACCACAGCCTTGCAGTCTGTTTGAACATTTCTGGGTTCTGCTTGTACTGAGGAAGTAGACAGAGAGAAATCAGCAAACAGTAAAAAGGCAGAGGGAGACGGGCCACATGTTTCCAAACACTTTTCCCACCTGGTTTGCTACTACGGCATCCTGTGGATCATCTGGTTCTGCTGCAGCGAGGAGCGCCTGTAGAGACAACAGCACCGTCCGCAGGGTCATCGCAGCTGCCCTGGGTGGGACAGATTAAAGGAGGGCGTTTGAAAGGAGGGGGACACACAGGAACATCGAGTACAGTAGGTTCACATACAACTCACTCACCACTGGTCTTTTAAAATGTCCAGACATATTGCTCCCGTCACAGAACTGATATTAGGGTGCCAGATCTTACTGATGAAACGCACCTGAGGAGAACATGCATGAGAGGTTATCTGAATAAAAATGGTTTAACTAGAAGAAAAAAGGGCATGTGTGGTTTATAATGGCTACATTTACATGCACACTTGCATCCTGGTCTAGAGTCTCATCTTTGGTTTGATCAGATTTGGGTAGATTATAATAATAATAATAATCTCTGGGTGTATTAGGCTTCTGTGGGCAATGTTAAAATCAATGAGCAGAACTGCTTCCTGATCCTCCACTGAAATAGTGGGTTTTCATTTGGATTGCATAAATGTGACAAAGTAAAGTAATTCATTGTTTTAAGGTATTTATTTCTCCAGAACCAGACATTCATCTCTGGTTATTTTATTATTATTTATTCAAAACAACTGTTGGAATAAACTCATGAATGAATACACCCACAGAATGCTCAAATCTGTATTTGCTACATAAATACTATATATTATATATAAATTACTATTGTTTTGTATTTATACAACCAATGATACAAACAGAAAAAGATAAATAAATAAATAAAAGTAAAAAAACAGAAACAACATTTCTTTCTGCCATAACTTTATTGTTGTTATTTCTGCTGCCCTTCTCTGAGGGTTAGGAATGGCTAAACCACCACGATCTCTTTATTTCTGCTCTGCAAAAGTGGTATCCTTTTCCATCTATGGATTTAATTTTGTCTTCTAAAGGCTGCTCATTTCATACATTTTGTTTAAGTGTGTGAATATGTATCCCCAAATATTTGATTTTTTTCAGATTCTATATTCTTTGACATTGATGTTTACTCTTTAACGATGGTTATCGATTCATGTTTAGTTTAATTTACTTTAAAGTCTGAAAGTTCAGTTTTCTTTTATTGTTTACTTCAATACTTGTAGTGACATTTGAGTAGATGTTATATACACATGATGACACCATCAGCATACAACTTAAGGTCCTTTAACGTGGTTCATCATGATTCAATGCTCCCTTTATACACGAGTACAGTATCCAGGTTTCTGTTTGAGCATCTCTGATTCCTCAACATCATTCTCTTTCATTTGAACATGCAGAGTGTCACTCTTCTCATCACGTTATCGTTTTATTGATACTACCATGTAAGTAGAGTTGAGGGCAAACTTGTGCACATGGCAGAGCTGATCAGTCAGCATCTTCATGCACCTTCAAAACAGGACTAAGAGCATTTACAAGTTTTGGAAACCAGAATAAATTGACTCCAAATGACGATGCTAACAAGGATGATTGCGTGCGCATGTAAAAGCATGTTGAGACATAAATTACATATGGAAAGTTCCATAAGGCAGCAACTGTAACACATACCTTAGGCGGGTTAAATGGATAGGTCTCTGGGATTTTTATTTCAAGCTGATATCTGCCACCTTGGAAAGAGAGAAAACAAAAATGCTTTAGCATGACAAACCCCAACATTAAAGTCTGGCAGCAAATATTTTTGTCAGGTCATTGTAATGCTGGGTGCCTGTGACAATACCTTCATATGGTGTATCTGGAGGACCTGCTATCTCCCCCCTCAGCTCTGTGAAATTCTCATCCACCAAATCTACTTTTATCTGGTTTTTACTCGTCTGTGGGTTGGGACAAACGAGAGGGAGCCAATGAAACAACGTCGCCACAGCCCTCAGCCTGTGTGTATCGACATGTTTACGTCAAGTATGAAAGCACATACTTCTACAAACAAACGTAAAGCTGCATACATTACAGCTTGGCTGTCAACGTCAACCAGTCGGTTTGTTACAGAGCTCAAACGGAGCTGTCGGAACGTTTAAATACGTTAATAGCGGCAACGATGGCTTGCTACTAGAGTCAAGCTAGCAAAAGTTGACATACCGGTAACTACAAACCCACAATAACAAGACTTGGGGACAGTAGCATGACAAAACACACACGTTAAACGACTTAAATTCCTCCCAATGGAAACGAGCGTTTAGTAAATGAGACTGGCTGGTGAACGTTAGCTCTATCATAACAACTCAGCTAATGCTAACTGTGGTCGAGGTGTCAAAAAGGTTAGCGTTAGCAAGCTAAAAGCTGCTAGCTCCAAGTGTCAGTAAGTAACTCGCGTTAGTAAACACCTACGGTATTTTGTGCGTTGCCATACAACTTATATTTATTGTAGTTAAGTATCCAAAGGCATGCGGTGCTATGTGTTACAAAACAGAGGGCCTGTCAGTTGACAAAGCTGAATCCTCGGTGTTTCCTGAAAACACCCACCTGACATAACAAGATAGGTTTCGGCCAGGCACCGATACCAAGCTAAAGCTAGCTAAAGTTCTCCTGTTCGGGCCTGACCTACTGCAACACGGGACCGGGACCTAGCGGTAGGTGGGTTTGGGAAACGTTATCTGCCATAGCAGCTACAGCCACTCTCGTTTTAATTAAGTTGAAACAGTAACAACAGAAACAGGGAGCGGAATCAAAGTGGCGTTAATGGACAGACGTTACCGCACCTCTTCGCTTTTGAGAACTTCTTTGAACTCCCGCTTGATCCTTTGGACCGCGATGTTAGCCATGGCTGTGTCTGCTGAACTGCTGCTGCCTTGAAGTCAGACCCGGGGCCTGCCTCTCTCTCTCTCTGTCTCTCTCTCTCCTCCCTCTCTCTCTCTCTCTCTCTCTCTCCCCCTCTCTCTCTCTCTATGTGGGGTCTGCCTGCTCCAATGCTCTCCTCTCCTCTCACTCGCCCAGTCCAGAACATACGGGTCACACACATATGGCAAGCCGTTTAAACATTTAATCGAACCACACTACTATCTGTAATTATATTTTAGATATCCATAATAGCATTTCTCCTAGTCAAAATGTAATTTTGACAAGGAGAAATGGTAATTAAAGATATCCACAATACATTCTTACTAGTAAAAATGATATTTTAAGATATCTACAACTTTGATTGTACTAGTCAAAACTAAATTTAAGATATCTAAAAATCCTTAAAAAGTATAAGTGGCCGTTTTATCATTTAATAGCTAAACTGGATATGTATTGAGGATATCTGTTATTCAGTTCTTCCTAGTCAAATAGAACATTTCAGATATCCACAATGGCATTCTTCCTATCCACAATTGTCATTTCAGATATCCACAATGGCATTCTTCCTAGGACAAATTACGTCACTTTTGCCATTCATGTGTATTGGGCTTTCAATTTCAGATATCCACAATTACATTCTGGATATCTAGAATGAACATTCTGGATATCTGCAATTGAATTCTTACTAGGAAAAACTCCCATTTCAGATATCTTCAATCCAATTGTTACTAGTCATAATTTAAAATGTTTTAAAATGGCGTCCTGTCTGTCAACAGATATCAACAATACATTTGTGGATATCTGCAATTATATTGTTCCTAGTCATAATTCTAATTGTAGATATCTGAAATTACATTTCTACTAGTCATAATACGAATTGTGGATATCCATAACGACATTTCTACTAGTCACAGTGTATTTTTGGATATTCAAAATTACATTCTGGATATCTGGAATAGTTTTTCATTTTGGATATCTGAAATTAAAATTATGACTAGTAACAATTGGATTGAAGATATCTGAAATGGGAGTTTCTCCTAGTAAGAATTCATTTGCAGATATCCAGAATGTTCATTCTAGATATCCAGAATGTAATTGTGGATATCTGAAATTGAAAGCCCAATACACATGAATGGCAAAAGTGACGTCATTTGTCCTAGGAAGAATGCCATTGTGGATATCTGAAATGACAATTGTGGATAGGAAGAATGTCATTGTGGATATCTGAAATGTTCTTTTTGACTAGGAAGAACTGAATAACAGATATCTGCAATACATATTCAGTCTAGCTATTAAATGTTAAAACGGCTTGCCATACACACACACAGAGCAGCTACATGGAGGAGAAACTGGAAGTTTCATTTATGGGCTCTGGTTCATGATGGGGTTTATATTCTTTTCAAACGTGCCGTTCAGGATTTTCTCATCATGTGCTGAACACACCTGATTTCTATTTTCTAGTGCTGGTGACCAGCACCGTCACTCAGTGGCGTCAATTCAGCCAAAGCTAAGGTATGGCAAGGTTACTAGTCACATGACTTAACTACAGTATAAATCAATATACATGCCCAGCAAATAATCAGAACAAGAGTGACAAGTCTGCTATGTAGCTTATCTGTGTGGTTAGGAAATGTCGGATGTCGCTGCAGACCCGGAGACCTGCAGATTCAGACCCCCGCAATTCTGGCTCCGCCCCCGCACTTCTGGACCCGCACGTTCAGACCCCTTGTGGTTTTTTGACAGTGCCACCTACTGGTTGACTGTAAAACTGCAACTGCACACAGTCTGGACCCTTATGGATTTTTGACAGGGCAAAGTCCAAATAAAACACCAAGATCTATTAGTTTGTGAAGCTTGAATTACTTTTAAACTTTTTAAAAATCTTTTGGACTAAACAAATAAATAAAATCCAAATAAAACACCAAAATCGAATTGTTTGTGAGGCTTGGAACACTTTTAAAAATGTTTGGGCTAAATAAATAATTAACCTCCAATGAAATGACATGCTTTTAAATGTTCTATTGCATGGGGTTATAATGACAAAACAATCTTAACATAGCCTACAATGGAATGAAATGGTTTCAAATGTTTTATTGCACAGGCTTTCACTTTCTGCCTTTCAAGCCTCCTGAAGAACTCGTCCATTTCACTGAAACAGACAAAAATGATACTACTGGAATAATAATACTGGAATAGAAGAACCATCAATGTATTTAGAAATTCCTACTTCTCTCCTCTTACCTTTGATGGATAACAGGCCCTGCCAGGAAGACCTGCTCTGTATATCCTTAAACAAAAGAACATATTTGAATTGAATTACTAGTCAGTCCTTGCTGACATATTTTCCTGAGACATTATTCTTTCATTTGGTATGCTGTTTTTAAAAATATAATGCACTGATCCTACAATATATAAAAAGAGTCTGAAAAGTGTGACAACATGACCTGGGCTTCCCTATCAGGTAAGAAGACAAGAAGTCAAGAATGTCCTACAAGAATGTGTTCAGACTTTACCTTGATAATTAACAGCTCTGTTAAAATGGGACTGTAGGTGGGATTCTACATTTGCTCACCTTTGTTGGCTGAAACGAAGTTGAGCTGCAGAATGGGCAATGGACCCGTTTGCAGCATGTCCTGCATTGCTCCAGTTGGGGCAAATTTTGCCCATGCTGGATTGTTATATGCACCTTCAAAAGAGAGAAAGAGACAGTGCCATAAATCTAAGTTTAATAAACACACTAGACAACACACACACACAAACACACACACACTTGTAGCCGATTCCGTGGTCTGTCCAGGGACCATGGTCTCTGGCACGGCCAGTGGTCACAACCACTAGGGGCGCTAAAGACACTGGTCCCGACCAGCTCCTCAGTGGTCGCGACCAGTAGCTCTGTGGCACGGACCAGCTGGTCTCTGGCACGGCCAGTGGTCACAACCACTAGGGGCGCTAAAGATACTGGTCCCGACCAGCTCCTCAGTGATCTGCCCTGTGGTACCTGTGGTCTGTGAAGCAGCTTTAGTATTTTCTCCCCTTTACACTCGTTTTGGCAGCACTGTCAGCTGGATAAATGTCAGCGATCATAGTCTTTTGTCTATAAAATAGAATTATTATGATTAATATTGTTATTATTATTGATTATGAAGATCCGTGTGGTCGGGACCAGCTGGTCTCTGGCACGGCCAGTGGTCACAACCACTAGGGCACTAAAGACACTGGTCTGTCTTGTGGTCTTTGTCATCTGCCTGTTGTCTTACCGAGTGGTCTTTGGAGTAGTTGTACATTTAATACACCTTCTCCCTTTTCTCATTGTGTTGGCAACACTGTGCTGAATCAATGTAAAAATAATTATATTGTCTGACAAATATTTTTACTATCAATAGAAATCATACTGACTGAAGTTATCATTTTTCCTGACTTCAACCAAGCTGTTGAACAACTAAACTGTTAAAATGTATTGTGTTCCATATTTTGAGATGTGTTTATAATTGTTTTTTGTGTTGTTTCTGTGAAGCAACAAATATAGCACTGTGCCCAAGGCAAATTTCCCCTCGGGGACAAAGTTATTTCTATTCCGTTATGATTTCTATTGATAGTAAAAATATTTGTCAGACAAAATAAAAATTTTTTTTTATATATAATATATTTTATTATTTTTTATCTAGAGAAATCGATTGTGTTGTTCGGATTTTCACTTGTAGTTATTTATATCTATTAATAATAGATTAATCAATACAAATTGACACAGAGTAATTCCATAAATGTATTAAAAAAAACGAATATTTACATTTTCCCCTGGAGCCAAGGTGTGGCAGCTTGGCATACCCAATTGACGCCCCTGCCTTCACTCACCTACACGATTGTCTTATTGGGGTTTTACTTCATTGTTTGTTGTTTTGTAATATGGAGCAAAAACATAAAGGTAATATGTCAGATTCAACTCATTTTTCTCTTAAACTGCTATCACCGCCTACATATCAGCTGACATTTAAACTGACACATCAACAATCACTGCGCTTCAACTTTAAACTGAATATTTAACTCAAATTCAGCTTTTCACCACTGACAGTTCAAATGCTATCATGACTTGGATATTTGTTAACTATGATACAACCACCAGGATACTATCCTTGCTCGCAGATAGCTGAAAAAAATCACATTTGTGTAAGTCAAGAAATTACAAAACGTGTGACAGCAGTGTAATGGAATACATTTTCAGTAAAAAAAATGTATTATAATATATTTATACATTGATGCGGCGGTGGTGGAAGTATATTTTAAAAGTATAATGCAGCAAAATAGCCCCTCTTAGTGGTAGATTTTTTAAGATGTATTTATTTAGATTTTTAGATGAACGTTTAATCAGAATTTTCACATTTTCTCTGCTTTATGTACAGATCGTTATCAATATATCACATTTTATAAACAGATGACTTGTTTTGTCAATAAAATAGTGAATATATGCAAAGTAACTACAGTTATCGAATATTTGTAATTGCATAAAAGTGAAATATTTTCCCCTGCAATGTTAAGTAGAAAGTAGCATACTATTAAAATACTCAAGCAAGCGTACAACGTTGAGGTGTGGGGGAGAAATAGTTAAATTCCAGCACTGTATTCTTGGTTACACAACATGTACGGCGGGAGCTCGCTTCGTCCGCCTCTGTGCGACGAGGATGGTCGGCAGACTGTTGTTTACTATCGAGGCGTTATTTTCGTCTCTTCCTGTGATTGGCTCAAAAGGCCGCCCGTCAAATGTAGCGAGCCAATAGGGTGACGTTTTAGTCACCCCGTGCGCGCAGTTCCCGGATGTCTGTCATGAAGAATAGCTGGTTGGCTCACGTGCACCAACAAAACACACACAGACGGTAGATTGACATGTCTGCTGTTTAATGGTTTCGGTGGGGACAGCAGCGCTGCAACCCGGGGCCTTTAACGGTTTATCAACGTCCACAACACTCGAGTGAGTCGTGTTTCGATGTCGTTTCGCTCTCAAACCTGTCTCTAACCGTCGTTCATTGTTATCAGTCAAGAGGAGAAAAGAAACGCTGAGCTTTCTTAGCTGGCTAGCTTAGCAGGGAGCTAGCCCGACGTTAGATACATTTAGTTCGAGTTCAGTGTTATTGTTGTCCAGTAAAACAAAGGGGCCGACGAGTAAGAAGTGATGATTGCTGCCCTTGAACGGATCTCCGCGGGGCTCAAGATGAACTGGCCTCTTCGTTTGTTCGTCATTGTAGAAATATGCAGGCGACCAGCCGTGGAAAATATAACGTGCTCCTGTTGTGATGTACCGTTACAACCCGGATACACGTTTGTAGTTGAGGAAGTGTTGTCAGTCAGTGTTACACAGTGGCAGACCGTTTTAAATGTTAGCATCGCGTGGTCCAGCAGAGCCATAGTTACTTCGTTGGACAGAGTCTAACGTTAGACAAACATTGAAGAGAAAGAAACATACAGTTTAGAAGGTTTTTTTTGTCTGGACACACTTGCCAAACATGATGCCAATGTTTCTAGTCATTTAAGCAGTGCAAACAATGCAGACAGCATTATGTACAAAAGGACACGAGTCTCTAATTGTTCTGTAAACATATTGGTGGTCACTATTCTTGGGATGTTATTAGACTTGCTTGGTTTCAGACTTGCTTTTGGCCGCTATCCTGCCAAAAGATGACAACAATACAGAAGACAGAAATTCAGCAACTTAAGGTTGACACTTATCACAAGCTAAAAGCTGGTAAAAATATACACGTGGCAGCTAGATTTGCTTCAAGCCAACAAAAACAATAGTAATCTGTTGAGTGGCAGGTGGAATAATGCAGCATTGTTTGTGTGTTATTAATCAATATGCCAGGACAGTTGTTAATATTTTTTGTTTTTACTCAGCGTATGTGCTTGTTCTCACCCTCCTGTTAAAAAAAACTTTTACATTGTAAAATGCATGGATGGCACCAGAATCAACTCATAGAAAGTATCCAGTGTGTTGCAAATGAAGGTCTTATTAGGGTTTATTTTCAATACCATGACCTGGATTACATGCAGCAAGATAATACAACCACAGAGTGTGCTGACTGTCCTTAACTGAGCAGTCTCCTCCCTCTTAACTGTGTCTGTGAAACAACAATAGAGGACAGCACCGACAAGAGGGAGCATTAGGTTTCATGCACGTCTTGGTTGCACACAGCCCTTTCGTTTTGTTCCAGGGTGACCATCGTCAACTGAGACATGGCAGAGGGAGGCTTTGACCCCTGTGAGTGCATCTGCACCCACGAGTATGCTATGAGGCGCCTCATCAATCTGGTAAGTCACGGAACTGAGTGTCCTTCACTGTCGCCTGATATCTTAAGTGGAGGACTTATAACAGAGTTGAGGTGCAGGGACAGGTCAAAGTAACCCAAGTATGCAGCACGGAGTTCTCTGCCAAAATCAAGAGAAGGACACAAAGAGATTAACGTTAGAAACAACTAGCAGGTAAATGTATAAGAAGGAAATGAAAAGCTGCTGACTGGCACTGAGCCAACATATCCTAGTTCCTGCTAAGTGTTTATCTTGAGAGCCAATCAGTACTTCCGCACAAAGACGTGTCACTTTATCGCACTGGCTGCTCTCCATTGTGCTTCACACTGCTAAATATTCTCTGGCTCGTCTTAATGGAAAGTGGGAAAAGATGAGCTCAGAAATTATTGAGAGAGACTGTTAAAGAAAGAATACAGCTTGTGGTTATGTTGTGTCAGTTTCCAGAGTGACCTCATTGGCTCTTTGTACACAGGTGTAACTTGCATGGCGAGCTGTAGTTGGCTCAGTGATTGAAACCACCCTGAGGGTTTTGATTCACCCTGCAGCAGGGAAGGGTGGAGTCCAAATAACTTGATAATTTACATAGAATTTGCCAGTGAGAACTGTGTATTGTAGGAGCTCAGAAGGTTGTTTTACACCATCCACAGGTAAACATGTGCAGTAATTAATTATAAGCTGTGAGTTGATTGTTTTTTATTGAATGGGACTTTACAGACTAGCTGTCTTTTCTCTCACCCTTAATGAGTGGAGTTTTATTAAATCTTCTTTGATCCTGTATTTCTTTGTCTCAGCTCAGGCAATCCCAGTCCTACTGCACAGACACAGACTGCCCTCAGGAACGTATGTATGACCACTGAAGTGTCATTATTACAATACGCCAGTGTTTATTAAATGTGAAAAGATGTGTTTGTTTTCAGTGCCAGGTCCCAGTGGGCAAGTCGGTGGAGGAGGTGACCTGACCCTCCCCATGGTTATGATGGGCTGGGCTGTGCTGGCTCTGCTCCTGTTCCTGTTCCGCCCATCCAGTCTCAGGGGTTCCCGTCCCACAGGCAAACCTACTGGGCCCCACAATGTCAGTATCAATCACAGTCCGACCACATAGCAATGATATTTTACATGTAGGTTCAGTACACAAAGTACCACCATCTTCTGTATGGTGACCTATTTCTGAGTGAAACAAGATCGGCAGGCAGCACAGAAAGTCGGGAGGGATTTGATTTGATTTTTGAAAAGATGAGCTCACCACTATCTCTAGCTCTGTGCTGCAAACCATTGTAGATGATTGAATGGATGTCATGATATTATTGGCTGAAATTGGTTGGTACTAACTGACGTTAACATGCATCTTGTGTTGTGGTTCTGGAAGAAGAAGAAGAAGAATTTGGATTTCGAAACAAAGAAATGATTGGCATAAATTGTGATCCATATGACTGAAGATGTAATCTAAAAAGGTTTAACATGCTTTTTTTAAATTTCAGCTTGACTTTAAAGGTCCAATATTGTAAGAAGTGAGATTTCCACATTCTTTTTTTAATTCTAAAGCAGGTTAAAGTACTATGTACATACAGTAAATGCTCAGTCCATAGAGAAATACAGAGTCAGAATGTGCCTTTAAACCAGCCATCAGCGCTTTCGTACAGTAGTGATGTCACAACTCTATGATGTCAAGACCATGTCGCACTTTGGGCCACATTTAGAGCGTTTACGTTTCAGTTTGTTTCCATCAGCTCTGTTGGCTCCAATGCATTTCTGTTGAAATGTGCTAAAACTGAGTTTTTTTGCAGACAAAGTGGATTTGGACATTTTAAACATGTAAACATGTTTGTTAGAAACACAAAATATATGCTATTAGTTAAGTTGATCATTTTTGCTGCATGCTAGTTATGAAGCCCATCTCTTCTAAAGGTTACTGCCTCGTTTTCAATAAACGATGTGCAGGAAAATGCTATAATATGACTTCAGTTGTTATTCTGTCAACATTTGATTTTGGTTTGTTTCATTTAATTGTAGTCAGTGAGCTCTGGTTTTGTAGGCTGGTGTGAAATTACACCTGCTCTTAGACCAATCTGTTAATATTATTTTTTTTTTTTTTATTGTTTTTTATTCTATTTTAGTCAAGTCCTAGCAAGCTATGTATACAGTTGCTTTGTTTGAGAAATTTGGTCAATATTTGCAAAGATTAGCAATGATCTCCCAAAAGGATGAACCATAAACTAATTTACACACTGGTGTGAAGTGGAGCTATATTTTAAAACAAGGGTGGGAAATGTTTGTAGAATTTGTTTTCTCCCTTTTTTTTAAAGTTTTGTTGAAATTATCTTTACATCCTGACAGCAATTCATAAATCAAATGTTGTTATTGTTACAAAATGTTTTTAAAAATTTGAAAAAAAAACCTCTCTGTTGTAGGATTGTATTCATGCTAGTTCTTGCTAGATTAACAATTTTTGGAGCTTGTGCTGCTACTTTCAAAATGCTGGGCTGAATTTAAATTTTTTTCAGTTGGATAAATGGTTTCTCCAACGTTGTCAACCCCAACTCAGTGACTCAGCCTGTACACACCCAGATGAACATATGTGTCCAAATTATAAGATCACTTATTATTATAGTGAGCTGAAAATCGTCATCATTGCAGTTGTGGTTTCAGAATAGCATCCTCCTCCTCCTCAACACTGTCCACTTGTTTCTGTTGTTAAGGGTTCGGGGAGTTAACGCTTTCTTGTCCTGGTTTGCAGAGCGATGGAAGAGAGCCTCCAGCACCACCTATTGACTAACCGTGGAGGGTACCAGCACTCACCCACCGGCTCTGACTGCTGGAGCTTCACAGTTTGCTAGTGACTGTGACAAATGACAGCGTCACCTCCCCTTCATTCAAATATCTTTTGCTTTTCTCCTATTTTAATGCCATTGTGTTTGTTGGGGTAGATTTGTCTATGATTCCTGTTCCTAGAGCCCAGCTGATACTGGATCGATGAGGCTAATATGGATTTGATGTTTCAAAGTTGTATAAAATCACATAGATAGTTAGTTAGAGGCAGGGTGTTTTACGGGGACAGAAACCTTTTGATCTGAAATTGTCCTGGGAATCATGTCTACTTTTCCACAAGCATATAACTGGAAATAAGTAGTGAGACCATTGTTTTGCATATCTGCAGACATGCAAGCCAGTTTTGACTGCTAATATTGGCCGACAATATCAGCATGTTGATGTATCAGCTGGGCTCCATGTGGTGTTCACCAAGTCTCTGGTCGTTCTGAGTGGCTCTCTGGTCCTGGCTCTCGTGCCAACCGCCGTGCCGACGCTCCGAACTGAAAATGCAGGACTGTGTCGCACATGTTGGTGGAGCTGGAAGGGGAAGTTCAATTGATGTCCGAGTGCTTGCTGAGTAATGACGGTGGTGGGTTCTCCAGTCTCTCTGAAACATTCCTCTCTTTCCACTTTAAAGTTACAAACGGTGCCAGTAATCATGTCATATCACGTGTTGCATTAATCGCATATTCAAACCAGCAGAATGATGATCATTGGCTATACAGATCAATACAATTCTGAATTAGGATTACAATAAAATCATTATATTGCAGTAAATTCTCTGTGTTGACATACTCATCTCAGTTAGACTCCAGCAAATAGTCTGTACATTTATATGACCTATGTTTCCAAGAACACGTCTGTTGGTTTTGTTCTTGTACTATAAGTAATCCAGACGGCGGTGAGGGATCCTAATTCATCTGTTTTGGAGGTTGAGATTTGACCATTCAAATGCTCTCATTTCACATAGTTACATTAATCATGGTCATTATATAACAATGTACTCGGCACAAACCTTTGAATCATATTGAGATGATTTCCTGTACTGTAATTGTTTTGTGGTTAAATGCATTTTTAAAAATCTGTATTGTATACTCGGTTAGAAGCAGAGAATCATATATTATTAGCACTTTGTGTTGCGGTATGCCGTCTCTTTTATGAAGGTGTGTTGTTCTGGTTCAGCTGTCTACACGAGGGCAGCAGTCTGGGTTCATTGGAGCATCTAAACTTTCTACTCCTGCAGCATCTGTATGGTGACAAGAATGTCAACCCCATTAGAAGGACAGGTGCCAATGTGGATTTAAAGTTCTGGGCTCGACGCTGGAACAACTAATTTAAAAAAAAGCTAGTAATATAAACAGTGAATAGAAAAATAGACACGCAGAACAATTAGTGGTGAATGTCATTTGTTTCTTAAGCGTGTATGTAAATGTGGCTGGAGAGTTATAATACAGTTCAACAGCACCAGAAGAAGATCCACACTACTTTGATACAATCTCAAGAAAAAAATGCATATAATAAGTGTTTTTTTAAATAAATATTGTTGGCTACTGCGGTACATGATAGAGGGTTTCCTGTTTTTCTAGTCACCGTCATTTGCCGGTATAATGGCAACACGCTATGAAAGTGTAACTGAGCCTTGGACTCTAGGGTACCTGGAACCAGAAAATACATGGATTAGTCTTAAAATCGAAGTGTCTTTCTTGAATACGTGGTGAGATTTCAGAACCTGAATATGATCTGTAACAGCTTTGGCCCGATTTAATCCCAACAGTCTTCAGTGGCTGGCGATTCCTAATTTCCATATGAGCGAATAATGCCCTATAATGGTAGTAATAATGGGTGATGGCAGGGAGGAGATATAAGGACAGATTTAAGTTAAGCAAACTATAAGTAGGTGTATTTCATAACGAGGGAACCCTTCACTAGATTGTTGAGATGAACAAGTGGACTGTCTGGTACCACAGGAGACCTTGATTTACACTGTTTCTGTTGATGAGAAAAAAGGGCTTCAACTATGCACTTTTACTATAACAAAACAATAAAATAAATAATTCAGTCTCACTGTCTGCCTGTGTTCTGTTCTAAGCTCGTACGTTCACTAAAACAGTTTTACACAACATAACATTTTTTATTTTCTGGCTCTCAACACTTGGCCAATGAGTCATTTATTTATTTATTAGTCCATTAATGCAATATAATGCGTATAACCATAACTAAATGCATTTACTTCAGTGTGGAGACAAAGTTCCACAAAGTTCCATTACAATGGTATTTACTTATTTCCTATTTTTTCAAATCAACTTTAGTTTTAGGGATAAAAGCAACTTTCTGTCATTAAATTAAAAAAAAAATCACTAAAATCCCACCCTCAATTAGGTCTCTGAACACACCATAAGACAACGTCTGTGTGAGGGATAATATAACCACATATGAATGACTGACTCATCTTAACAGATTTAGGATGGGATCATCTAAATCACATCCAACAAGTAAGGTCATCTCACTGAGAAAAAAATGTAATCTTCGGAGCATGCGTAGTTGCGAAACGGAACTGGTCTCTTGTTTCCCAGGGTAACCATCAACAAGTCGGTTCGACCGCTTTAGCGCGGAACGTCAGCGTTCCTTTGCCTTTAACGTGTACCATTGACGAATAGCTGCACGTTGTGTATTGAACCAGACAGCACAACCATACAGCTATAATTGTATGCCATTAGCATTGGAAGCTTGCCAGCTAGCTACTCGCCGCGGTGAGTTTAGCTAAGGCAAACTTAGCTAGCATGCTAACGTGAATGAACGCAAACAGAGGAAAGCGTGTGTAGTTTTCAGAATGACGGATCAGCAGTTCGGGACGCTGGCTCACACGAAAAGCCCGAAAACATCGAGGAGAACAACGTTTCAGGTAAAAGCTTGGTCCTACGAACAACGGTTCCATCTAGGGTTACTCATTCTCTGCCCATTTGCTCTAAATGTATGCTGTTAATGTCGTGGTGTGTATGTTGAATGCCCTTTTGCTGTACTGGAGAGAAGCCGCCCAGATGGAGAACAAAGTCCGTCTGATCTAATGTGACATGATGTTGCAGGATGAACTTCAGGCTGCTGTCTCCGCCAGGGCGAGCAAAACCAAAACACATCAGTTCTCCTACTCTGATGACTTCGACGACGATGAAGATGGTAAGAGGGCTTGAAGATCCTCAGGATGTGGAACTGTGGTCTGCAGTGCATCATCTTTATTTGTGTCCAATGACGATTGATTGATTGAGGCAGAGATTGTTAAGAGATTTTCAGGAATGACTCTGATTGTTTTGTCAAGCTCAAAAGATATAGTTTGATGGTTGTTGCTAATTTGTCATTGACTTGTTATCTTCAATATTTCACAGATTTTTTGAATGAACTTCTCAAATCAAGAAAAAAGAGGGCCAGTACATTCAAGGCTGCAAAGGGTAAATCCCAAATTAATAACTTTGACATCTCAGACGACGAAGGCAAACGCAGTAGGACGAAGAGAGTTTCATTTCTGAAAACCCAAAGAATCGGCTCTCCCGCGGAAGACACTACAGAGTCAGAGTCACGAGAAAACGAGCCGCCCAAGTCTTCCACCAATCATCGGGGCAATGATGACGACTCATTTTCCCCACAACGCTCCACAGAGCTCAGTGAAGATAACACACGATTCAAAAGCAGCGACAGGGAGTCTGCCACTCCTCAAGTCACAAAAGAGAGCTCAAGTAAATCTCTGTCATACCAAACATCCGATGACACTCTGCTGGACATGCCACTGCCCTTACCATCTGACAGCAGTGTGGCAGGAACTCCAGGTCCCGAGGAGAAGGGGGGCTCCCAACCTCTGCAGTTATCAGCTACTGACCTCCAGCACGTGTCCTCAGCAGGTTTGTTTACACTGCTGCATGTGTAAGTCACAAAGGGCACAGCGCACGGTACTCTTGCAGATTTTCCTGCAGACTTTTGAAGTTAAATCACTATGAACTGTCATTATTCAGATGCCAAGAGGGAGCCACCCAGACCGAAGCCAAGGCAAAGGACTCTTGGATTGAGCCATCAAGCTGCAGAGAAGATAGCTGAAGATGCTGAACCTCAGGATGTCAGCAGGCCCCAGACTTCCTCTGCATCCATTCCCCTCTCCACCGACATGTCCAGCAATATCACTGTATGCAGCTGAGGTCCACATCATGTCTCAATGCTCGGTCATTCACTGGTTGTGCTTGAAACATCTTCTAATCGGCGCACGTTTATTATTTCCTTTCACTGTATAGTGGACAGAAGGAGGTCTCAGAGATTCATGCAGCCTCGGCAAATCCTCTTCAAGTAAGAGTGAGCAATCGCAGCTCTTCACCAAGTCCACAGTTGACTCTGGATCCAGAGGTAATACTTGGCATCTTCAGCATCATGCATTTATGTTTTAATCGTATTTTTAGCTCATTAATCCTCTTGGTATTTATGTTTCAGATGGCTTTATTTCTGATGACAACAAAGAGCAGGAGAGAAAGTACTCCTCATCATTTGAAGAGTTTAAGGTAAGACCTTCATTGCCTGGCTGTGATATTTAGCTATGCTCTGCCTCTTATCTCGATCATTCTTAGTCAGTTAATGTGTTTATTGCCTTCTCTCAGGCAGACTCAGGAGATCACTCGCATCAAGTCCCTCAAGCCCATGAAAAAACATTTGATAGCAGGTTGGTAAACAAGCAACAATAGATATTGCTGTAGGTTTGTGGAGAGATCAGGGCAGTGACTTAACTGAACATTTTAATCAGGACATGGAGTTCTCCCTCTGAGGCCACGCAGAGATCGCAGAGTGTGTGCTCCAGGAAAGTGGAATCAAAGTATTTGGGAACTCTCAAACTTCTGGATCGCAAAGTCTCACTGGACGAGTCGCAGCCTCCAGCAGCGGATTCACTCCGAGCTGCCATTTACCAGGTCAGTGTGATGATGAGCAAAATCTCCTCAGTGCTTTTCCTGAGTTCAGTGTTTTATGGGGAAGGACAATGTGCCACCAGCGTGGTTCTCCTCAGCACTGTCCAGAGGAGCCCCATCTTATACTTATACACTTGCCAGTTCTTTGGAGGCAGAAATCAATTAGTTTGTATCTCTCCTCAGCACCTGGATGACAAAGATGTATATTTTTGCATACTTATTTTTCATGCTTTCTCTGTCAACTAAAATCCCGGACCACTGACATGTCCTTCTAACAGGAATGGCTTCAGAAGAAAAAAGAAAAGTCAAGAGAGAACATGCAACTAAAGAAGAAAGAGGAACTCCTGAAAGGCAAAAAGAAGAGGGTTAGTAATCTGTGATGCAAAGTGGAAATAAGATGAACCGCTTGTTATGCATCACTATAAAAACAATAGGTTTTAACATGTTTGCATGCTGCTTGCTGCTATTTCAAAAATAAAACAGGAGGAGGAGGCTAAAAAGGAAGACGCCATTGCAGCATACGAGGCTTGGAAACAAAAGAAAGCACAGAGTCTCAAAGCAAAAGCCAAAGAAAAGCAAGAAATGGTCACGAAAGAGCAAAGAGCGACTGAAGAGAAAGAAGACAAAAAGCTATCTGCTAAGCAGGTATATTGGTCGATTTACTATGAATTACAAGAAACACCTCTGTTTCACAAACTTATCAGTTATGTTATAAACATTACAGGTGTTTGAAAAATGGAAATGTGAGCATGACCATGTCCTCAAAGAAAAGTCCAGAAAACAAAGGGAAACGGAAAGTAAACTTCAGTTTGGAAAACAAGAAAAGGAGGAAGAAAGAAAGAGGGACAGCAAATCTGCATTTTCTGACTGGTGAGTGTAAATCGTTGACTTTTTCAAGGAAGCGAACCGTGGCTGTAGTATCTCAGCAGTAGAGCCAGCACAGTCAGTGCATTTCATATTGTTGTGTGGGGCAATTAGCAGTTTCTTTAACCTATGGTCACACCCAGAGGCAGGAGGTAACAAAGTACTTTGTTACTGTACTTACTTAAGTAGAATTTTCAGGTATCTGTACTTTACTTGAGTTTTTATTTTTCTCCCTACATCATAAAAAAACCCCTGTACTTTCTACTCCTTACATTTTCAAAACAGGCTCATTACCTTAGTTTTAATGCATTTGAGGGGAATTACTGTTTTCTTAGAAATATGAAGCGAGATTCAGTTAGCGTTGAAAAGCGTTTTGAACACAAGAAGTACTTCTCCTTGAGTACAGAATGTGTGTACTTTTGTCACTAACAGTGCTGCCCCATCACACACAAACATACAGTATCTTGGTGTGCACATCATCAACCACTAGATGGCAGCCAAAGTTAAGCCACATTTCATCACCTGTGTTTCAACCGTCTAAACTGACATTTCTTCTTAAAACGGTTTCAGGTATGAAAAGAAGAAAGTTGTTCTCCATGAGAAAGTCACAGTGGAGCGTGGAGGAATCAAAACTAAAGCTGAGGAGGACCGCTACATTAAGGAAGAGAGAGAGAAAATGGCCCTAGAGATGTATGAAAACTGGCTGGTAAGTAGAATAGCTTGTGGCACCAGTGATTTCTTCCACGCTGACCATTTACTGAGACCCCAGTACTCACAGAACGTGAGTATTGGAGGTATCTGGAAGGGTGCATGTTTCTGATTGTTTCTTTTTCTTTTTTCCAACAGGTACGGAAACATCTGGAAGAGAAGAGACAAAAAGAGGAAAAAGTAATACAAGCGATACTCCAAGACAGTGAACCTCCTCCGTGGAGCCCACCGAATAAGACGATACCATTCCGAAAATAGTGCTTGAGATGTAACATACCGCACTTAAAATATCTGTGGGTTCTATGTTACCTTTAAATTATAGGTTTTCTACTGCGTGTTGTGTTTTGAACATAGTTGATGGCACCTGCTAAATTTTCTATATTTATTCTGTACATGTTATAGGTTTTATATTTGCCAGGAGCTCTAATGCAAGTTTATATTTTTATGTTTTTTGGTGAAATGTTGACAGTTGTTGAAACGTTGTGTTCCTGTGACATGGTGACATGTCAGTATCAAGGTACGGATCAACGTACTACATGGGCAAAAGGGACGCAAGTTTGAGAACAAAATGAATGACAATTAAATACGCTTGGTTGCCAGTTTCTTGGGCTTGCTAAAATGATTGTATTCTGATACAACAGCCATGCAATAAACACTGCCTTTATTAAGGTTATAATATCTATTTTTAGTTTGTTGTTTTAGAGGCTTTTTGAGACACAACAAAATGGAAACATGAAAAACTCTGATTTTTACATTAATACCTAAGCAATAATGATCTAATGATACACTATATAATAGTATAACAGTCTCTTCAGCTTTAAGTACTTTGAGTACATTAAGTAACATAGTAAATAAGGTATTAGTACTTTTACTTAAGTCAATTATGTGAAACTTCCTCCACTAGTTTTAAAATGTTAGTGTAGGCTACTTCTATTATTTTACATTAATAGCGTCAGAGCGTGGATTATTTGGTGCTTTACTCTGAAAATACCGGACCGGAAGTGTCCCCTGGGCTGCTTCTCGGTGTGATGCAGACTGGGGTGGTAACGTTAATACCTACCCAGCAGAAGCATCTCAGTGTACGTAAAGGTGGTGCAGCAAAAGTTGCGAGAGGAACCTTGATGTGTGAGTTGGCTCGTCGGTTTTAAGTGTTAGTTAAAGACAGTTTCAAACCGGTCACCGGCTCCGGAACCGACGGCTGTGGTCGACTTCAACACGTCTAAGAGAGGAGCTAACACTGTCGGCGCATTCCTGAAGTTGACCGACTGTCGAGTTGGCAAAGGTAATGTAACGTTAGCTAGCTAATGGTCGCTCGTAAGCTAGCGGGTTCAACACAGACGCCCATTCATTTACTTCTTGTGTTTAGTTCGCTCGCCGCCGTTGGAAAAGAAGATGTGACGAAGGCCATTGTGGTCATGTCAATGTGTAGTGTCAGCCTTAAATCACTGACGCTGGCTCTATGGCAGCTAACGTAAACTATCTGAAAAGTATCTGGGATAAAAAAGGTCCGTTGAGGTCGCTGTTGGACGTGGCGCTGCGATGAAAGGCTCTTTATTTTCTAGCAGGCTGTAACGGTGCGACTGGTGCTGCTCAGCCAGTACTGGTGAAGACCCGGGTGATTTAGAGACGAAGATCAAAGTGTTAGAAATGCAACAAGATCAGCTTCGCTGGTGGAGCTTTGCTCGTAAATCTGTCTGTTGTTGAGCTCACATTTTTAAGTTGAGACATGTTTTTTAAGCACAGTGAAATATATGGATGAATGACAGATGAATGGAAACGCTTCAACCACTAATTTCATTATTGATCAATTAAACTGCCGTTTTAAGAAATCCCTAAACAAAGACTTACTGGAATAACTTAATGTTTCTAAATGATTAATTAACGAATAATTAAGACTGGTTGAACCCAGTTTAATTGATTTGAGCAGGAATATTACAAATAAAAACCAAATGCACTGATATCCGATAGTCTTACCTTTTTATAGAGCAAATAACAAATAAATGTCCCACTCAGTATGTATTTGGTTACAAATAAAAAAAAATTAAAAAGCCATCGTGCCTTTATAAATTACTGTCAGCCAATATATCATGATTGGATTTTTTAAACTCTCAAATATTGTTTTCAGCGCTGGCTTCAGAAACCCACTATCGACCAGGCTATAATTTAAGTTCCGGCTCTATATTTATCATATTCACAGCATTAATAAACTGCAATTAAACATGAACGTAGTAATTGTGCGTGTATAAAATATATACATATAAATGACATTCAGATACCGTAGTTATATTAGGACTCAGTAAAAAGTTGACCTACTGTTGTGCTTCATACCCCCCCCCCCTCTCTACATTTTTTTCAGATGTTTCAGATAAAGAGGATCTGTTGCATTGGTGCTGGGTATGTAGGAGGCCCAACATGTAGTGTGATCGCCCACATGTGTCCAGAGATCACAGTGACCGTCGTGGATGTCAATGAGTCGCGCATCAAAGCCTGGAACTCGGACACTCTGCCCATATACGAGGTATGATATCAATGGGCTCATTCAAAGAAACTCGGCGGAACGTATTATAACAGGATTAATACAAGTTTAACTTGGACCGGGTCATAGTTTGTGCATTCCTTTCCCCCCTACGTTATCATCTCCCTTTTGAGAGCCGCATATCTGGAAGGAGTTGCCAGTTTCATTAGTTGAACTTAACAGTAGTGTTGGAAAAGTAGATGCAGCCAGGCGACTGTTCCAGCCACAGTTTTTACTTATTGCTCCATCCATAAATTAGTTCCAGACTGCTCGGGGTGTCGCAACTTCTCTACGTCGGCCAAGACCACAGGGTATTACATCATCATTACTAGCATAAAGGGCAGTTAGTGAGCAATCATTGAGAACAAGTTTTACATTTGTATCTGTTTGTACCATTTCTGTCTGGCACATTCACTGACACACCCTCCCTGTCTTGTTTTTCCACTTCGTCCAACAGCCGGGTCTGAAAGAGGTGGTTGAATCATGCAGAGGGACAAATTTGTTTTTCTCTACAGACATAGACTCAGCCATCAGGGACGCGGACCTTGTCTTTATCTCTGTGAGTCCATTGGTTATACCCCTCCACCCCACACACACACATATAATTACACAGTTATGACCAGCTACAGATATAAATCAGACATTTATCACGCATACATGAATTATGGTTGTACTCCTCCTCCCTCCCCCCCATCCCGCAGGTCAACACCCCAACCAAGACCTATGGCATGGGGAAGGGTCGTGCGGCTGACCTCAAGTTCATTGAGGCTTGTGCCCGGCGGATTGTGGAGGTGTCTAACGGCTACAAGATTGTCACAGAGAAGAGCACAGTCCCTGTGCGAGCTGCTGAGAGCATTAGACGGATATTTGATGCCAACACCAAGCCCAGCCTCAACCTACAAGTGTGTATTATTTTATAAGAATGAAACCGATCTCTGTCATCCTGCAAGTCTCTGAAGTTGTCGTGCCACTGCTGTAGGTGCTGTCCAACCCAGAATTCCTTGCAGAAGGAACAGCAGTGCGGGATCTGAAGGAGCCAGACCGCGTCCTAATTGGTGGAGACGAAACTGACGAAGGTCAAAGGGCTATCCGAGCGCTGTGTGCCGTCTATGAACACTGGGTGCCAAAAGCACGCATTATTACCACCAACACATGGTCATCCGAGCTGTCCAAACTGGTGAGTGTGGCAACTCACCATTACTTTCATTTTTCTTTTTTATTATGTTTGCTGGTTATTGTCTCAAATGTATTAATCTTTTTGTCTGAAAAATGTCAACCTCAAGATGGCATATTTAAATTGCTTGTTTTAAAGTCGCACTGAAATGGTGAACGCATTTTTAAACCCTGTTAGATCACATCCCAGTCATATTGTGCACCTATTTAACAATATAGTGTATGTTGAAAGAAATTGTGTTGACATCAGCATGTACCACCACCCGGTTTCGAACCAATAATATCATGACATCCATCCATCCATCGATCAATCTGCTACTTCAGATGGCACAGAGCGAGAGTGTGTGTGTCATGTGTTTTTGTTTAAAAAAGTAAAATACAATTTACAACCACAGTGGGCTCAAAAAGTGTCAGGCTACAGTTCATAACCCAAAGATATTCAGTTCACGATGTTAAACGACAAAGAATAGTCCCAAACTCACATTCTGAGAAGCCTGAGCCAGCCAATGTTTGGTTCTTTTGAATTAAAAATGCCTAAAACAGTCGTTTGAATTGTGATTAAAAACATGGTGTGTGCTCACGCAGGCAGCCAATGCATTCCTGGCACAGCGGATCAGCAGCATCAACAGTATCAGCGCTCTGTGTGAGGCCACCGGGGCCGATGTGGAGGAGGTTGCCAAGGCCATTGGTATGGATCAGAGAATAGGCAGCAAGTTTCTCAAAGCCAGCGTAGGTAAGTTACACATCCAAAGATGCTTAAAGGGAGCTTTTATGTAAGGCTGCATTTATTTAAACACAGATTAAGTGTTGCCTTCCGTCTCTTT
The DNA here is from genome assembly GCF_963514095.1 of Eutrigla gurnardus. Lineage (NCBI taxonomy): Eukaryota > Metazoa > Chordata > Actinopteri > Perciformes > Triglidae > Eutrigla > Eutrigla gurnardus. The sequence continues at coordinate 12,657,838 of NC_139917.1, forward strand.
GCTTCTCTAACACCCTGGCCAGGTTTTGGTGGAAGCTGTTTCCAGAAGGACGTGCTGAATTTGGTATACCTTTGCGAGGCCCTCAACCTGCCTGAGGTGGCCTCTTACTGGCAGCAGGTGAGAACTACACCGATTTATTATGTTTTTATGTTTTTCTCTGCTGGCTTTATTCACCTTGTTCTCTAATCTGTTTGTGATCAGGTGATTGACATGAATGAGTACCAAAGGCGGCGGTTTGCCTGCAGGATCATTGACTGTCTCTTCAACACTGTTACTGGTAAAAAGATTGCTCTGCTTGGCTTCTCCTTCAAAAAAGACACCGGTGACACAAGGTTAGTCTCCTTTCATGTTGTTTGGGATTTTTATCCCACACCTTTGTGGACAGTTGTCACTTCCTAGTTCTTTTTCTTTTATACTTCTTTCCAACAGCATTGTAATGTTATTTATTAACCCATGATTGTTTGTAAGATTACACTTTACTCCACTGATCTCCTGCAAACATACTGTGGTGAACTATGGCCCTGATCTGTGTGTGTGTGTGTGTGTGTGTGTGTGTGTGTGTGTGTGTGTGTGTGTGTGTGTGTGTGTGTGTGTGTGTGTGTGTGTGTGTGTGTGTGTGTGTGTGTGTGTGTGTACGTGTGTGTGTACGTGTGTGTGTACGTGTGTGTGTACGTGTGTGTGTGTACGTGTGTACGTGTGTACACTCCAGGGAGTCGTCAAGTATCTACATCTCAAAGTATTTGATGGATGAGGGAGCCAAGCTGTTCATCTATGATCCCAAAGTTCTTAAGGAACAAATCATTCATGACCTCTCCCAGCCCAGCATCTCAGAGGACAACCCAGAGAGAGGTGTGTGTTCTTACCAAGGTTCAAATGCAGCTCTGGAAAGCTTGTAAAACCACTTTTTTATTTTTAGGAATTTATTATTATTTTTATAGCATAAGATAAAGTATAGTGTACAAGAACTAAGGAGAGAGAGGGAGGGGGAGGTTGCAGGGTGCACACCAGAGGCCTGTACTACGAAGCAGGATTTGGGCTTAGCGAGGTAACTTCAGGGTTAACTCTGGATTTTCAGTCCTAAAGCGGTGGTTCACTTCTTACCGGGGTACATCGCCATGGTGACTTAGGCTGCAGAGCTAACTCTGAGCAGGTTATGTTCCTATCAGTCAGATCTAGTTGTGTCCTTTTGATGGGATAGTCATATTATACGACTATTCAAGTCAAGTCAAGTCACAATTTATTTATAAAGCACATCTAAAACAACCTCAGTTGACCAAAGTGCTGTACAACAGAGTTAATTACTATTAATACTATTAATCAAGTTACGCATTCACACAGTCGGCCAGTCTTTGCCAGCTGTTGTTCCTGCATTTGGCAGATTAAATTGTTGCCTTTTACCTGTATTATACGTTTAACTTCTTATTTCTGTAAGATTATGGTTCGCTCCTCGTACGTGAAATATGCCGCTCTGCTGCCATACACTGATCCATGTTTGCGATTGGTCAAATGCTGCAAACGCTGCCTCTTTCATGTGCACGCGCTCATAGCTGGAAGCGCCAAAAGAATTGGCAGCTTAATATCAAATTTAAAAAAACGCAGCCTTAATTGAATCATATTTAGTTTAGGCATTTAGTTCTTTAGCTGTTATTAGGTAATTTATTTTGAGAAGAACATCTATAACAGGCCAACCAAGTAGTTCCCAGTATTTCCTGATTTGAATGGACACCCAGCTCAAACTCAGGTTTGTTGGGTTTTTAAAAAGAGAGCCATTTCTTCTTTTGAATGCTATACAGCAGTGATCACTAGCTGAAATGAGAACCTGCAACTCTTCTCTGACAGACTTGTTTTTTCTTCTTCTTAGTGTCTGAGCTGGTGACTGTGACCACTGACCCTTATGACGCCTGCCAGAGTGCACATGCATTGGTCATCTGCACTGAGTGGGACATGTTTAAGGTCACTATCATGTTGTTTTCCTACCACCTTATACATTTCTTCATCTTGGAGATAAAAAAAAAGTCATCATATCCCTCTAATTCTCACCGTAGGAGTTGGACTATGAGAAGATTTACAAGAAGATGCTGAAGCCGGCCTTCATATTCGATGGTCGCAGAGTGCTTGACCACCTCCACTCTCACCTCCAGGACATCGGCTTCCAGGTGAGCAGACAGAAAACACACTACGCTAAACTAAAATGAAACACTGAGCTTCTATCATCGTTGCTGCTTTTTCTGTCCGCAGATCGAGACAATCGGTAAGAAGGTGACGGTAACGAGGATCCCCTACACCCCGGCAGCCGTTTGTCCTCGCATCACCACCAGTGAACCTCCCACCAAGAAAGCCAAGGCCTAACACTCTCTCTCTCTCTCACTCTCTCACTCTCTCACTCTCTCACTCTCACACTCTCACACTCTCTCTCTCTCTCACTCTCTCACTCTCTCACTCTCTCACTCTCACACTCACTCACTCACTCACTCACTCACACTCACACACTCACACACACACACACACACACTTTTATTGCATTTCATTCTGGTCCACCCCCCTCCCCCATTCTGTTGTTGGTACGCCGAATGATCAAAAAGGACCAAAACAGTGTAACTGCAGTACGTCTGAGGGGAAGAAGGAAATGTATAAACTGTGCATCATTGTATTCATTTAATCTCATAGCTTTTATTTACTATTGAAATGAACACTATTAACGTGATTCTACTTTCTTACAGTATTTACTATAATCAAGTATTGTTGCTAAATTGCAAAAATAATTTTATACTTTTTCTAAAAAATATTTTTTATAGATCATCTTACTGTAAATCAGTATTGTCCTCTGTATCAGTGACTTTACTAAAAATGACAATGCAATAAAATGTGAGGCATGTCTTTGATTTGTGCTTGTTGATTATTTCAAATCAACGGAAAGAAGAAAAATAGACAAACATTAAACCAGCTAATGTGCACTTATGAATTTTAATTCTTTAAATATAAATGTGCATTTAAGAGATTCCTTTTGTGCGAACAGTGTACAAAATAAATGCACGTCTTTCTTTCCAAGGTGTAAAGTTTAAACAGTTTTTTTACATTACAAAAAGTAGTTTGAGTCCAAATTGGCTCTTTATCAGAACCTAACAAAAGGCCAGTCTGGGCTTGAATTGTACTTTTTGGAATGTAATAGAAAATGTAAGCACAGTGTTCGACAGTGTTACGAGTGTCATGGAGCCTCTGAACGATCCTCCAGACCAAAAGAAATCTCTCTTTAATGCTTCATTAAATCAGTCTTGGACCAGCAGACATCAAAGAGTCCATGGACGGAGCTGCAGTTAAAGGTCAGCGGCTCTACCTGAAGTCCAGGGCCCTCGAGGGGAGGGCGTTCATGCTGGTTCTTGTTATTTAGGGGCCCCTATGGTGGAGAGACTGCAAATTAGAGCTGCTGACAGCAGGTTGTATTGTTTATCTCTGTTTCTGCACGCCTTTGGCTGCTGCTTGTTCTCTTTGATCTCCTCCTAAACACTGGACCTCAGAAAGGAGCAGCATGGTCCCTGTACCATTCTCTACTCTTATCTAAAGCAACCGGCCGTCTCCTTGGACTTGTTAGGACTCATATATGTTAAAGTGTTTCCTGTGCTTACAATGATGCATTAAGGTACATCAGGGAAGAAGCTGATTCTGTCACTAAGTGTGTGTAGTTATAGGCGGAGACTCGAAGGAGGATGTGGTGCTTTTCATTCAGCTATAGTGGCTTCTGCTTTTCTCTTATTCAGCAGATTCTTCAGGAAGAACTCGCCTGGAAAAGACAAAAGACAGATTTGAAAAATATATATTCTGTCCGACGCCTATGAACACATTCACCTGGCTGTCTAATGTTTTATGACAGGGCTATTCAACCATCAGTTTACAAATAAACACATTAATTATTTTGACCATCAGGGATAAAGTGAGAAATATACACAGATCTAGTATATTTAAATTCATTACAAGCATAAGAGTAATCTCAGTCAGCGTCTCTACCTCTCCTCTTACACCGTGCACACGCATGCAACAGTGACAGTGAGTTGCTATGGTTACATGCACGCTTTGTTTCTCTGTTGCTCAGAATTTTTCTGCCAATAAACCTTTCTTGATGCATGCTTGCTTTTCCTAGCAGTCTGTCATACTGATCAACACCAGTGCAGGTGTCTGTTTCTTGACTTTATCCAAATGTGTAGGTGGTGCAGAATTGCAAGAAATTTATTTTAAATTACAATATTTTTTCAGTATCCCTAATATTTCATCCCCCTTATTAAAATATAACCATGCTCCCAGGGTGAGGAGCATCGATCTTTGTTATGATTTACTGTTCTAAAGAAAAATATGTGTAACATCTAATAAACACAAAATAGACAAGAAGGTGTTAATAAATGAGACCAGAAAGGGGTCGAGTGGGTCAGGGAAAATGTCCGACCAACTGAACAATACAGTTCAATAGACTGTTTTAGGATATATGGTATATTAGTTTATGCTGAAGCCAAATAAGGACTGTAAGCAGTGACCAGACTTTCCGACCTGTGACCCGTTTTGGTTTTACATGATCGCTGTGTGCTTGAGAGTGCGTGTCGTGAGAAAACCTTGATCTTTGCATAAGAATTGAAAAAGGTCAGTTTATCCACATTACAAAAAATACTAATCCTCACACTCACTTCATAGCCAAACAAATGCAATTTGTGTGGATTATTATTATCATTACTGAAAGATTATTTCCAGCATGAACAAAATCATATTCAACATATTGTGTCAGAAACAGCCATCCAACCCAAACCATCTGCATGTCTAGATACTACTACAGAGTGAGAAAATTATTGTGTTTTTTTTTGCAATTTGCTGTTCTACTCCTTTATACAGTGATTCACTCGTTCAGTAACTGTAGGATAAAATGATTCAATAAAGCTGTCCTTCCTGTCACCAGAACACATTCAGCCATCCATAACTTGCGCTTATTCAAACTGTAGACGGAGCGTTTGTCCTCACCTGCTTTATAGGAGGATCGCACCAGTGGCCCGCTGGCTGTGTAAATGAAGCCCATATCGTTCCCGACTTTCTCCCAGTGGGCGAACCTCTCTGGAGTGACGTATTCCTCCACCTAAACCCAAATGCACATCAGGGACTAATTTACCACATGTACATTGTTCTCACAGCACTGTTCCCAGAGTAAATGGGGAAAAGTGTGATGTGCTTACCTTTAAGTGGCGCTTAGTGGGTTGCATGTACTGACCCAGTGTCAGACAGTCCACTCCCGCCTCTCGCAGCTCTGCAATGGCACCCAAACAGTGTGGTCACAACATTGTTGTACTTTGCATCACGATTTTGGAAATATGTCTACGTGTACACACCGGTCAAGGTGTTGAGTATCTGTTGGTCGGTCTCGCCCAGTCCCAGCATGATGGAAGTCTTGGTGAGTACAGTGGGTTTGACCTTTTTAGCGTGCTTCAGGACGCTCAGAGACTGGTCAATATTCGCTCTGGGGTCACGCACAAACCTACAAACAGACGGATGGACATCCTGAGCAATTATTTATTAAAAAGTAATCTGGGGATGTATTTACCCAGATTATTAAAACAATCTGGGTAAATACATCCCCAGATTCTTTTTTTATAATTATTTATTAAACTTCTAGAGAGTGTCTGCTGTGTGTTCACACTTCTCCAATATTTATCCAAACAAAAATTGCTCTGCTGCTCCCCCTGCTGGTCAGTGTGTGTATTACTGTCCTGCCTATGACTGACTGCCCTCTTGTGGCAAAGCAAAGCATTGCCAATGTATTTGAAATAATTTTTTGTCTGCAATTTTTCAGCGATACCTCTGCAAGACACCTGTTATTATTTGGCTTGTTAGCTGAGAGACTATTAATATTCTATACATAAATAATATTCTATATAGAATATAATACAGCCATACAGTATGTTATAATACAGCCAATAAACTAAAGGTTGTTCAAATCCAGAGGCAATATGCTGAGGCTCCGTCCGTACCTTTGGAGCTCTCGCACCGTCTCCACGTTGTGGGCGTACACATCCAGCCCTGACAGAGCGATCTTCTCCACTGCTGCCAAGTCACCGCGGAAATCAGGGGTCAGACATTCGACCAGGATCTGTGAGCTCCTTAGATGAGGAAGACGATGCTTATTTATTAATTTTGCACAGATATAAAAGACACAGACATGCCAGGAATCCAAAAGAGATGGAAGAGATTTTACCTTTCCTTCAGGTTGGAGACGGTCTTAGCAATGTGTTCTGCCCCTCCATCGGAAATATCTGCCAAATAAAGACAAGCGGGGCTTTACACGCTGTTGACGGAACTGTTAGCTAATAAAAGTTGGTTGGTTGGTTATTTTTAAATGTGTAAGCATTTACAGTAAATACTTTGTACATCTTTTTTTAATCAATTGGAGAACATTTTTAATTCTGTAAAAAATGTGTAATTTGTAAAAAAAGTTGAATTGCTAGCAATGGTGTAATGTCACACCTAGGAAGAATTAGGGAGATTAGGGATTTGGGGAGCCGTTACCATCTCTGTCGACTGAGGTGAGAACCACATAGTCCAGCCCCCAGGCAGCGATGGCCTTAGCTGTGTTGTAGGGCTCGTCTGGGTCCAGAGGTGGAGGCCGACGGGCCGTCTTTACGGAGCAGAACCTGCACCCACGGGTACACGTGTCCCCCATCAGCTACATACAAAGACAGCAGGGGGAAACTTAGTTACATGTCATCCAGACAGATATGGACCACAGTAGTGTTGCCAGTTTCCAGCCCAATTCAATAAAACAACCCTAATCCTGACTTTGCCAGAAACGCCAACAACGCTTCATAAATGACCCAACTGGGTGGAACTCCATCCCAGTTGGGCAACACTGATCACAACGACAATCCCTTGAGATATAGTTTTACCAGAACTGCACCAGAGTCCCAGTGTGTCTTGAGACTTACCATGATGGTGGCTGTGGCCGTGGCGTACTCTCCCCCTCCCCAGCATTCCCCGATGTTAGGACACCTGGCCTCTTCACACACCTGAGAAAAAAACACGCACGGTCCTCAAATTTTGAAGATTAAGCTGAAGCAAACATTTCTTCTGTATGTAAGTTTCAAGATGTCAGAGACCTTATTTTACTTCTAGCTAAATATTACAGCCAAACCACCATTTTCTATCTGCATGAATAACTTAAAAAATGTCAACATCATTTTCTGCTCTTTAAACTAAATGTTTCTTAAAATTACTAGATTACTTTTGTTGTGCAAAATATTGCATTGATTTGTTGAAGGTGGACCCAAACGTGGGATGTCAATGTCTGCCACGTGTGAAGCATCTGCACCTGTAACGTTTATTTTTCTCCACACAGGTTTGCGGACTGTTCCCTTTATTTAGCCACCCGTCTACACAACTTACTGTGTGCAGGTTGAGGTCTCTCAGCGTGCTCTTCAGTTTGTTGTAGTTTTTTCCGATGGGGATCTCAGTCTTCAGCCATGGAGGAAGCCGCAGCCTGTCACAAAAACATCAGCAGAGCTTGTGTTTGCCAACGCGCATCTCTTCTTTGTTCTTTGTGATTGAATCAGTGATGACACAACAACAACTTCCTGTTACATCCAACCTATTAGATTCAAGTCAACAAATGAAGTACGGATTTAATGTAAGAGCAGGGTGGCCTGCAGTGTTTTACAGCAGAGGTCGGCCAGCTGCCTGAAATAACAGCCACCTGCATTGACATCAGACACATTTACAGTGAATTGCGCAAGGAATGAACCATTACTAGGAGGATGTAGCTGGGTAGCATGCCACCTCAAAGTATGGGACTTAACCCTGAAGCACAGTCTCGTAGATAAGGCTCATCTAGTCTTTGAACCCTTCTCCCTCAGATAAAACAGGGAACTGGAAATTCCCACTTTCTCGCTTCCTGTTATGTCAGCCGCCTCACCTCTCTCCCTTCTCTCTCTTCAGGTTGCCTCTGTATTCCGCCCACTTGCTTTTCTCCGTGAAGTCCCCTGAAATGAAGTCTTGCAGATCCGGCCCTTCGTCGCTCAGAAGCTCCTTCCTTCTATCCGCCCGCTCCGGGGAGGATTTCGCCACAGTTGTCAGACTGCTGGTGGTGTAAACCTGCAGAGGAAGAGCCGAGGGTTAGTTCAGGTGTCACTGCGTCAGAGTCCCTTCCTATGATTCTATGCCGCCATGGGGTTAACGAGTCCGCGAACCAAACATTTATCTGGGGAGTTGAAAACTGCCTCACTGTCACTACGGATGAGTTACAAAAACATACGCAACCGTACTTCAAGGCCCGTGGCCGGGCTTATAGCTGACGGTAGCCGTTAATAGTCGCCCGTACCGTCGGTGTTTTAGAGGCGGAGAGTCTCCAGCAGCAGAAATACTCACGTGTGGGATGCACCGGGGGCTCAGCCAGAGATGGTTTGTGGAGAAACGGCCGGCTACACAACAACTTTGTTTGAGCAGCGCCATGACTTTAGCTAGCAGGCGACTGTCATTGGTGAACAAACCTCGACGAGTGGCTGCTTTGGTCTGGTGCTGCGTTCACGCGGTGTACGCAGAATGGGAAGATAGAACAACCTCCTGTTTGTGACAGACTTTGGACGTTCACGGATCACTCCAACACAGGTTAAATGTGCTGATGAAATTAATTTATCAACCACATTTAATTAATAAGGTATGCCCCAATCAAGCTGAAAACATATTGTGCCCAAAGACGACCCAACATATAGAAGGCTGAAGTAAGTTATTTCCCACTATTCGTCTTTATAAGCCGACGTGAATGCGGCAGCTCTAAATGAGAGACCATGTCGCTGATAGATGGACATAATAACAACTTCAGTATACTGGTTGGTACTTGTTTACAATTTTGCACCTACAATGTTACGCTAATGGCTACATTTCTGTTATAGCTATAACCGTCAGATTCTAAGAAAATAATCATAAGCTCTTCGTCTCAAGGATCGTCTTGTAATGCCTGATGACGCCACGTACGTGCTCTACAATTGCGTCGTGACGTCCTTCCTTCCCCCTTTCCTCTGCTACCGGCGAGGTGAGAATAACTGAACAAATACCCCTTAGGTTTCATCTAACTCCATCTGTGTCAAATAAACATATTTTGGGCTTACTCTTAGAACATCAGACGCGGACATTATTTTGATTCACTACATAGGCGGTATTTTTGCCGTAACTTTTGGTTTGATAAGAAATATGTATGTTGTTGTCCAACCGATATCGCTCTCTGTTTTAGGCCTAGCGTTGGAGCTAATCGTGTTCAGGGCCGCGGCACGTTATACTAGATTATGTTTTTTTAAAGACAGTATTTCTTTCTGTTTTCAGCTGCTAATTACGTCTAAAATGTATTGCAGACGTGTTCCTATATAGTAATACATGTGCGAAAACCGCTGCCAATGCTTAACGTAGCTTCCAGTTAGCATTAGCACAAATGCTACTTGAGGTAACGCAGTGTGGTTGTGCTCAGCTGCTCCTGCTATACTGGTATTCATACATTGACATGTTTGCTGCTTAGCATCACAGTTCCCACGTTTTAATGTGAAACCAACCGTTGTCCTGTAGTGTCATGTACCACATGCCGGGTCAGCCCTGGAAGCTTTCCACCGCTAAAGTAGTAGTAAAGCTGTCACGTATCATCTGGATGCAAACACTCCTCAGAGCAGCGTTAACCACACAACGTCTGTCTCTCTCACAGAATGAAGACCATTCTCAGCAGTCAGACCGTTGATATCCCCGACAATGGTAAGCAACTGTTGCATTGCATCGGGACAATCCTGACTTATTTATTAACCTCTAAGTTGTGTGAAGTGTGTCTTCTTACCCTTCTGTTGGTGTTTTTTTGCAGTCGAGGTGAGGTTGAAGGGGCGGACAGTGACTGTCAAAGGGCCCCGTGGCAAACTCGTCAGGGAGTTCAACCACATCAACCTGGAGCTCAGTCTGCTGGGCAAGAAAATGAAGAAGGTAAACATGTTCTTCTGTGCTATAATGTAATGGCAATGTGTATGCAGGCTCCAATTCCACTGGAAGATTGGTGTGAATTGTTAGCATGATAACTTGTGAGAAATTGTAGTCCGATGCTAAAACGGTGGCACAAATCAGTGAACTGTGGTCTGCAGGTATGAAGAGTTTGTTCTCATGTGACAAATGAGTTTCAAGTTCAATAAGTCATCTCAGTTGTTGGGGGTCAAATTGTTGTCTGTAACGTCACAAAGCTGGATGACGATATTTAGAAGCTGTTGTCTTGACGCACTAATAATAACTTTGTTTATCAGCTATTTGTTGAAGAGGATCCTGTAGTTTTTGTGATATTCAGTTTAGAACTGAAGCTAACATTGACCACATTTTGTTACATTTGAGTTCTTTTACAATGAATTTATTTTTTGGGAAATTGCCAATAACTTGATTAAAATGGCTTTTAGTGATATCAGTGATGTCTTTAAATTGCTTTGGTTTTCCACGTGAAAGTGATGTGAGCCGCTGTACTGTCTTCCTCAGCTTCGTGTGGATAAATGGTGGGGAAACAGAAAGGAGCTGGCTACAGTCCGCACCATCTGCAGCCACGTCCAGAACATGATTAAGGGAGTCACTCTGGTGAGACTGCAGTTCAGTTTGTCTGATGCTGAGATATTGACAAAAGCTAATTGTGCAGGTGCCAAACTGCTACAATAACAACCATGCCCTGCCTGTATGGTGGGATTAGTGTTTTTATAGGCATGGTTTCTGTTCTCTCTGGCTGTTTTCGCTGCTATAGAAATAGTTTTCCTCTACGTTTTGGCTCAATGCCTCTCTTGCCTGTCTGACTGCAGGGTTTCCGGTACAAAATGCGTTCTGTGTACGCCCATTTCCCAATCAACGTAGTCATTCAGGAGACTGGAACCATGGTGGAGATCAGGAACTTCCTGGGAGAGAAGTACATCCGCCGTGTCCGAATGAGGACTGGTGAGTCTGCTGCAACTTATGGAAATATAGAAGTTAGGCTCCAAGAATAATGTAATTATCAAGTTTCTGTAAGATACGTTTCTCATATGCCTTTTATAAGTGAAGTACATTTAAGATATGTCTACATTGAGGAGGTTGTTAGCATGTCCTCCGGTTTAGAAGCGCAGTCTGTTTTACCACTTATTGTATTTAATTCTTCAATGTGTGACGGTAAATGTGAATAGTAAAACTATCTTTTTGTTAACACAGGTGTGAATTGTTCAGTCTCTGCTGCCCAGAAGGACGAGCTGGTGCTGGAGGGTAACGACATTGAGCTGGTTTCAAACTCGGGTACGGCCTCACCTTTTTCTTTATTTGGCATCGTCCTTTTTTCTCCACGTTAGATTTTAACGATTCATAACACTATTCCTGCAAAGATCCTTCCCATGTTCAAACAAACATTCTGCTTGCTGAATGTTAAAACTCTCCTCAACTCAAATGTTGTGGGCTTTGTCATTATGTCCTTAGCAGGATCCCTGATAATCTAAGTTTAATTGATGCTGCCTTGAACCTCGATGGTGTAATACTTCCAGACACGAATCAGTAAATCTGCTGGTGATGCATTATTGTCAGATTGGCTGGAGCCTTTTCCCCAAACCAGTAGACGTTTCTGTTCTAGTTTTGCATCATATGGTATTGTAGTGAATCCTGTAAAACCCCTGTTTTCACCTTTTGTCCCCTGAACTATTGACATTTTTTCTGTCATTACATAGTATTTTTCCAGTCACATAAAGAAGTGGTCTTCCTCATTACTCTTTGAGGTGCACTCATAGTTGTTTCATTGAAAAGTGTTTATGCAGAAAACGGCACCTTCTTTGTGTGATTTGAAATGTACAGTATAGGGATGTTAACGGTGAGTCTGTTAACGGAATGTTTTTGACCAGTAAGGCACGTAGGCCTATAGGTGAAACCAGTCGAGCTGTTCAGACATGACACTCAGTGCTCCTCAGCAGTGTTTTTTGGCTTGCTGCAAATTGAAGGTTGCATGTGTGCCAACCCACTGACTTCAGATATCTGTAATGACATATTATAGAAAAGACACTATCTTTGTCATTGCTGTTTTTTGTAAGTTGCCTTCTCCAGCAACTTTTCTACCTGACAGATTATGTATTCTGTTACTGCAAAAATCCATTTGGTCCCCTCCCCTGATGTGTGTATAATTCCTCCCCTCAGTCTCTCCCTTCCAACCTCCTCTGTGATTGTTGTGATCCTGTGTGTGATGTGAAGTGTTGCTCATCATCCCACCTTCTCTGTTCCAGCTGCTCTGATCCAACAGGCCACCACAGTCAAAAATAAGGATATCAGAAAGTTCTTGGACGGTATTTATGTGTCTGAGAAGGGAACCGTAGTGGATGCCCCTCAGTAAAAGTTACGCCTGCATTCGTTGAGGTTAGACAATTCTGCATCGCCTCCCTTTGTCGTATTTTATTTCTTTTTCTTTGCATGTTTACTTGCAGTCTGTCTTATTGGTGATGCTTTTGCCTTTTTTTCATTTCTTTAATTGCTCTTTCCTCTGTAGGATTTCTGCACATTTTCTTTGCAATGGACAAACCATTGTAATGTTTTTGGGTCTGTTTTTCCAGCAAATGTTTTTCTTTCAGAATTGTTGTATCTAAAATTGGAAACATTTAAAGCTCAGTGTAATCATCACGTCCAAAGACTTGTCTGTAAATTGCTCTTTTAATCCCACCTTTTATCCAGTATTTAAAGAATATATTTGTCATCCATGATGAAGAAAAGCATCTGAACCATACATATAGAAAGCTACAACCAGCACATGTTTGGCATTTTTGCTTGAAAATGAAGTGAAATAATTGACCAAAATAGTCGATACAATTGTTCAATCCTGGTATGTGGAGGAAAATACAATTATCTACTGAGATACAAAGTTTTGCGGAACACACTGAGTTGTTAATGGAGTGATGCTTCTTCTTTACATGCAAGTAAACACTCTGTATTTATAATTAGAATTTGTTTAATGTGGAGTAGGACAGTTTACATGGATCATATCGCCACAATACAGTTCCACTGAGACTAATTAATATTGACTAAAGCGGCATGCATCTAATATCGGAGTTATTTCAATGTTTTCTGAGGAAACATAGTGTTTAATAGTGCTCACGTCTTGGGGATATCGGGCCTCAGTAATTTAACATGTTATATATTTCTGTTGTTTCAGCGGCCTTGATCCAACAGGCCACCACGGTCAGAAAGAAGGACATCAGGAAGTTCCTGGACGGCATCTACGTCAGCGAGAAGACCACCGTGGTGGAGCAAGATGTTGAATAATGTTTCACCATGTCCCACCATGTCCTGTTATGACCAATAAAACTACCAACTTTTCCAATTAATTTCCCCTCCGGTTCTTTTTGTCACCTTTCTATTTGTTTAGCTTGTCTGTGAGTTTAGTTGAAACAGCATTTGTGGAATACAAGTTTTATTGTTGTTTATTGTAAGTTGTTTGTTGTTGCACAACCAATTGCAGTTGTAGTCTCAGTTTGCTACCAAGGAATCTGCTGAAAAGAAGCCAAACTAATAGACCTCTATGGTGGAGGATGAGTTCAGGAGCCTCGCAGCCTGAGTAAGTAGCTCCTCTGATCTCTGGAAGGAATAGAGAGGTGTGTGTGATCACAAATGGGACATAATGGAGACTGAATTGGGTAAATTGAGAATTATTTAATGTGATAAAGGGAGATTGGACCTCCATTCATTAATCTATCACGTCTTTGTTCACACCCAAAGTGTAGTAAACATAATTAAATGTGGAAGCCAGTGAACTCTGAAACTGTATTGACGGTCTATCAGACTGAACTAGGGGTGGTCCTCATTCAATTCAATTTCATGTGACTGCAGTAATCAATGTTTCTCCCCTTGTGCTGTATAACAAACTGGGCATAACAAGCATACACATAGCCAGTACTATGTAAACAAAGTTCCATCAGATTATCTTTAATAGTCCAATGTTCAAACAAGTATGTTTCGTATTATGGTTGAAAGAAAATAGTTCCTACATGAAAAATATGTACTTTATGTACTAATATGTACTGAAAAATACTAACAGTCGAGGTAAAATTTTAAAAGTTCAAAAGGAGTCAGCACCCCCCAAAAAAAGGGAACTCATTAAAAAGGGGTGCAAAAAAAAAAAAATGCCGCCGTAAGCCAAGAACTCAAAAGGCAAAAAGCTTATAGCGGGCCGCTGATCCTTTGTATGCCATTTATACTCATTTGATATCAGTGTTTTGAGATGTGTTTTAAAAAAAAATAAGATTGAGATGGACAACTGTATATTTAATTTTTCTATAAAAATATAATTTCTAAAAATATTGAAAATGTGTATTTTCAGTATTTATATACATACACACGTTTTGTAGAGGTATACAGAACTCGGTGCCTTCAAATGTTAAAAAAAGTCCCCCATTTATTTGCATATTCTTTAAAAGAAAACAAGACAAAAACAAACCTCTCGTTTAATCTTAATAGTTAGAATATTTCACTGGGTAATAGTTACAGCATACGTTACAGCATGTGATTATTCCGAGATTTTATCATTCACTATAAGTCTGTATAGGTCTTATATTTTTTCTAATCTTTATGTTTTATGTTCTCTGTGGTGCTGCTATCTTGGCCATGACACTACTGCAAAAGAGGTTTAACCAAAGTTATGTTGTAACTACAATTCATCTAAATTTTGGAGTAAAAAAACAAGACAAAAAATGATCTTTTAATCATCTCTAGTGTACATATGATATTATATATATATATATATATATATATATATATATATATATATATATATATATATATATATATATATATATATATTCGTATTTTGAGTGATTTCCTTGTTGTCCCCACTCTCGTTGTATAAATTAGTTTTGTATAACAAATAAACCCCAAACGCGCGCTCGGTGACGCAGGTGACGTACACCAACGACTCCCCGGTAGTGCGTCATCTCCCAGCGACAGTATCCAGCTTCGCGCCAATCTCTGATAGAATTTAACTACTTTTTTTCTGACAGCTGAACTGACCCTAAACCGCGAGAAAGCGCGTTCATAATGGTACGTTACACTTTTAAACGCTTTCTTCGCGGTGTCTGCGAGCTGCCTGTAGAAGCAACGAGCCCGTATGAGACGGAAATAATCCTGTTATCGTGTTTAACTGACGTCGCAACGTCAAGTGCGCAGTGTTAGCTACGGCTAAAGATGAGCTGCTGCTCTCCGAAGTTAGCGAGGAAAAGTTCAACGAGGACCTCAGTAGATATCACCGTTTGTTCTGCTGTCGTGTAGAAGATGACATGAGCCCGCTGGTTGCTTAGCACCGCTTTAATGACGCACTTTTCTCCCCATAAACAAGTGTCAGAAATTGAAATCTCTCTCTCTCTCTCTCTCTCTCTCTCTCTCTCTCTCTCTCTCTCTCTCTCTCTCTCTGTCTCTCTGTCTCTGTCTGTCTGTCTGTCTGTCTGTGTGTGTGTGTGTGTGTGGTGTGTGTGTGTTTCCGTCCGTGTTTCCGTCCACAGGACATCAGGCGGTTCTTTGCAGCCAAGCCTGCGGTGCAGAAACCAAATGGAAACATCAAAACAGAGAAGAGTCCTCTCTCCTCAGACGAGGAAGTGAGAAAGAAAAAGAAGGAGACCACCAAGGCAAGGAGATGACGTTTCCCCCCTGCTCTCCTTATAGTTGCATCCTTCTCCTCGTCTCATTCGTCATGTTTTATTGTGCTTCAGGTGAAAAGCTCCAAACCACAGGAGAAACAGAAGAGTGGCGAGAAACGGCGGAAGAAGCATGCAGTCCTCGGATCAGGTTTGTATGATTTCTGTGCTGCTCCATCGTTCCCCTGCACCTCCTCTGTTATTGTCATTATAGATGACATAAACAATGTTTTCAAGCTATCTTTAAAATATGCAGAAAATTGTTTTATAATTGAATTGAAAAAATATATATTTAAAATATGTTCCCTAAGTTGAGACGAATAAATTTAAAGGAATTATTGTCTAATGAACTGAATGTTTTTATCCAGATGGTTAGAAGCATCTTTGATGATTCTGTAAATACCTTTTTAAAATAATGTTGTCAAACAAGATTTCCAAGGATTTCTTATTCATAAAAATAGCTGCTTTGCTCTGTGAGCGGCACAAGCTAGGGACTCTTTCAGACCAGCTATGGTCAACAGATTGATACGTTGCTCTTCATCTCCCCCGCCTCTTTTCGTCTCGTTTCTGTATGTTCAGACTCCGAGGATGAGGAGCCAATGAGGAAGTCAAAGAAATCCCCCAAAGAGAAACGGAAGAAGAGCAAAATGGAGCCACTGCCCAAAAAAGATCCCGTGCAGTATGTCTCTGAAACGGGTAATGTGTGACGTTTGACCATTATCTTGCAGACCTGCATGCTTGGGCTGTGAAACATGACCCGTTTACCTTGATGAAGATTTAGGAACAGATTTGATTTTTAATACCACTACACTCTTCCTGTCTTCCCAATGGAGCTCTGATTAATTCTCCATCAAGTTGTGTCAGTTAATCGGCACAATAAAGGTTTTCCACTGAACAATGATTTGTTTTTGCTCCCCAAAACAGATCACAAGTTATGTTCAGGATCATAATAACAGAAACATTTTATCGTGTTTTCGTTTTTATATTTATATTCTCACATTTTTATATTTTTTTGTTTCTAGCTTTGAACGAAAGACAAGAGCTATGCTCCTCCTGTAGTTTTGTTGTATAACCTGCAATTACAATATCTATCTATCTATCTATCTATCTATCTATCTATCTATCTATCTATCTATCTATCTATCTGGTAACTGTGGTTTGTTTATTATTTTATTGTTTCATGATCGATTTGCCATAATTTATGAACTTATTAGTGTATAATGAGATCCGTGTCTGTTATAGAATTTAGATTGTCACTGAAAATGTCTTCAGAATCCAGGAAAGAGTGGGAACCCTGATTATGCACTTATAAGAGTATGACCACAAAAAGCATTTCAGCAATCAGCATGGAAATAAATCGGTTAGGAAGTGCAACAGGCAAAATAAATGTTTTCCTGTCAACACATATTGGTGAGACTCATTAGTAAGAATATAACTGACTTATGTCTCTTTTTGGGATGCAGACTCAGACAGTGACAACTTTCAGAGCTTGAAGAAGGTCTCCAACCCCAAGCAGAATGGCATGGCCAAACAGGCGAAGTCCGATGCAGGCGGCGCTCGTCCAGGAGTCAAAGAGAGTCTGAGGTCTCCTGCCAGGGCCGCCTCCACACAGGGCAAATCTGCGGTGAAGTCTCCTCCTGTGCCCGTCACCCCAAAGTCAGCCCCGCCTCCACCACCAAAAAGGACCCCCACCTCGGTACTCGACTTCTTCGGCAGTGCGGCCGTTCAGCGCTCGGATAAGAAGCTCGTAGCCAGCAACAAACGAAAGGCTGTGAGTGCTTTTTCATCCAAACGTCACGATTGATGGCTTTCTGAGTACCGCTGAACCCCTTTTTGTCAGCCTTTCATTGCAATATGAAATGTGCATGCTTTTACAACAAACCGACTTTGTAAAAGTAATTTTCTCCTCAGCCAACTCAGGACGCCGATGATGTGAAGAGTGACGAGCAAATCGCCAAACAGCTGCAGATGGATGAGGACATGGAGGTAGGCTGATCGACACGACAGCTGCTGGTGCATTGCACTCGATGACTCAGTTTTGATAATTGAACTATTGAACTATTTTGATAATTAGTTGAACTTTCTCAGTCTTTTTTCATGTAAAAACTTAGAATTGTATTATTTATGATATGTGATTTTAAACTGTTAAATACTGTTGATTGGATTAATCGAGCAGTTTTAATATCATTGTAGGTTTTGGAAAATTATAATGGCTTTTTTAAAATTTTCATCATTTTAACAAACAAAAAAGATTAATTTGAGAAAATAATCTGCAGATTGATCAATAATGAAAATTATCGTTATTCATCATCAATCCATCTGCCTCTCATGCCTGGAAATATGAAAATGAAATCCAAAATAATGATATATTGTTTGCTTGAATACTTGGATGTAAAAAAGTCTCTAAAAATAAAATGTAACATTTGCTGCTCCGTTAAATAATTTAATTCTCATATTTGTGCTACCTCGATCCAACTTCACTCAGCTGGAGAAGCTGGTCCACGAGGACGAGGAATTTGCCAGAACTCTGGCCATGCTGGACGAGGAGCCTCGATCGAAGAAGGTGATTTAAAAAAAAAAAAGCATTGACCACAACAGGAAGGCTTGTGATATTAGTGGTGAGTGAATATAATTTTGTTTGTGCGTCCTCATCCAGGCTCGTAAAGGCTCTGATGAAACGGCAGCCGCTACCACATTTCCCAAAAGGAGCAGCGCAGACTCTGCTGCTGGCAGCAAGAGCAGCCCGTCAAAGATTAAGCGAAGGGGCAGCATGTCGGAGGATGTGATTAGTCCGTCTCCGAGGAAGAACCCTGCCCCCGTCAAAGCCAGCTCCAAACTGGCCATGATGAAGAAAAAGGAAGAAGACAGAGACGAAGGGCCAAAGAGCAAAACGGCAAATTTGCCCACAAAAATAAAAATCTCTCCCAAAAAGGAGCCCCTCGATCCGCCGAGCCCTGGAAAGAAGTTCACACCCAAAACTGCAACCACACCCGCTTCAGTTAAAACTTCTCCCAAGAAACCAGAGGTGAGCAAGTTGGATGTGGTACCTGATAAAACACAAAGAAAGCATCATATATAATGCAAAGTAAAACAATTTGAAATAGTACACGAGTAAATGCTCTCTGGCTGTCGATCTGATCAGAGCACCAGTACGAGTCCGGACGACGCAGAGAAGAAGAAGGGCAACTCTGCAGCTTTCAGGAACTTCCTCAACAGAGATGGACCACGAGCTCTGGGCTCCAAGGAAATCCCTCAGGTAACACACACACACACACACACACACACACACACACACACACACACACACACACACACACACACACACACACACACACACAGGCCTTTTGTCTTGTTGTGACTGGCTGTATGTCGTGTGTCTTCTAGGGAGCAGAGAACTGTTTGGAGGGCTGTGTGTTTGTGCTGACGGGGGTCATGGAGTCCATGGAGAGGGATGACGCCAAATCCCTCATCGAGCGCTACGGCGGCAAGGTGACGGGCAACATTAGCAAGAAGACCACCTACCTGGTGCAGGGCAGAGACAGCGGAGTGTCGAAGCTTGAGAAGGTGACCTGATCCACGCTAACAGATTCACACCCACAGAAGTGTGCTTTATAGGTGCAGTAGGAGCAAACCAGAGCTACATTCTGCTGTAATACATCATGGCATATACAACTGATACATTGTACATGTTGATCAGTGTTCAATACTGAGCATTTTAAAATTCAATCGGGTGCTGTGTTATTGGAATGGATGCGTATACTTAATGTATGATAATGTATGATAGTAATCAACAAGAAAAGTCATCCATCTGCAAATGATTTGATATGCTGATCATCTCGGTAACCAAAAGACTGTAAGGGGAGACCTGCGTGAAATGATTAATTATTAAGTATTCAAGCAAGCCCTTCTTGCCTATTTTCTGTAGTATTTCCCTTCATCTGTACAGCAAATGATATAGAACGTTTGTACGGTTGGCTTTATATTCAGGCGGAGAGTCTCGGTACCAAGATCATAGACGAGGATGGTCTGCTGGAGCTGATCAGAACCAAACCAGGAAAGAAGTCCAAGTACGAGATCGCTGCAGAGGCGGAGGTCAGCTTTTACATGTTTACTTGAAGGTCCAATCAGCGTTGATGGTGCAATGCATCCTTTTACATGTATACACTGCTGGTGCGGCTCTGTGTGCTGGAGAAATATAGCATGCACAGGAATGTATTGCTTCAGTTGACCACATTTACCATAAACACTGTTTAGACATTGCATTTTCCTTTTTTTCCCCAAGTCCAACATAAATCACAATATCTCCTTTTTTTTACAGTACAAATCAAATTCTATATTATTTTTAATGTTGTTTTATTGAAAGAAAGGAACAAATATGTATCTGAATGTTCAATTGGCTGGTTTACAGAGCATATGTGTGTCTTGTAGCAGATGAAACATGCAACTTCATTTCAGTTCTTAACTCTATTTTCTTTTTCTTTGTTTCTTTTTTATTTTAGAGCAAAGCCTCAAAGACGAAGACTCCCCCCAGCAAAATATCAAAGAGCACCCCCAAAGCCCAGAAGATCTCTCCCTCCAAGGGGAATTCCAGGTCCCCTCAGACCCCGAGCCCATCAAAGACGGGCCTGGCTCAAGGCCACATTGCCAGGACCAGAGCTGGCAGCACTCCACCTGGGAGAGGTTCAGGTCACACAGCTCGCAGGGGGCTGGGCCTTTCCTCCTCTAC
This sequence comes from Eutrigla gurnardus, assembly GCF_963514095.1. Lineage (NCBI taxonomy): Eukaryota > Metazoa > Chordata > Actinopteri > Perciformes > Triglidae > Eutrigla > Eutrigla gurnardus. The sequence goes on from NC_139917.1 coordinate 12,678,202, forward strand.
GTCTTCATCTCCAGCACGGAGACAATCGCCCCCGTCTCCATCCGGGGAGGACTTCAGTCTGCTCTGGGTGGACAAGTACCGCCCACGCTCTCTGAAGACTGTAATTGGTCAACAGGGAGATCAGAGCTGTGCCAATAAGCTGATCCGCTGGCTGCAAAACTGGTCCAAACACCACAGCGGGGGCACTTCCAAGCCACCAGGTAGTAGACAGTTTATCTCTTTGATTTTGAGGTGTGTGAGTGGTGATCAAACACCAGAGCTTGTGTAGATTCAGTGGATTTTAGTTGATCAATGTGATGATTAAATAGTGTGTGCTCTGTGCCGTTTGCTGCTGTGCAGTTGCAAGGTTCGGTAAGTTTGGAGGGAAAGATGACGGATCAGGATACAAAGCTGCTCTGCTCTCTGGACCTCCGGGCGTGGGGAAGACCACCACAGCTGCCCTCGTCTGTGAGGTCAGTGTGAAAAACCCCACAGGCATGGATTTGGAGGCTTTCATTGCATTGTTTTATGTAGGGTTGTCCCGATCACGTTTTTTTGCTCCCGATCGTTTGAGTTTGAGTGTCTGCCGATCCCGATATTTCCCGATACAATTCCGATCATTCCCGATAATTTTTCCTGATCATATACATTTTGGCAATGCATTAAGAAAAAAAAATGAATAAAACTAGGGATGCTCCGATCAGCATTTTTGGGGGCCGATCCAATCACCAATCACAGAAATCATAAATCGGCCGATACCGATACCGATCACCAATCACAGAATGGATGGGAGAATAATAATGATAGAGCCGTTTTCTGACTGAACATACTGTCGATGACTGTGTAGGACACAGCAGGATTCTGGGTCGGGCTTGGGCTTCAGACTCGCGGTGTGAGTAGTACCGGTCCGGTTCCGCTCCGCTCTCTGCAAAATCCGCTGCCCGCTCGTGGCCACTTGCTCGTTCAGCTACGCTCCTTTTGACTACAAACATGTGCGCACACCGGAGCGGAACAGGGAGCGGAACGGGACGGGAACCGGAGCGTACTTTAATAATAAAAATGCCGCTGTGTGCTTCCACTGCCCGCTCGCTCAGCTCCACTCGGGTGGCTGTAATTAAGCTGACGAACGGCTGACGTTCTTGCATGTGATGTTGATACTTCACCTGCGCGGCTCGCGAAGTTGCGCACGTTGTATTTTGGAACAATCCCAGCGGAGCAGCGCTCTGATCAACAGACACGGGACGAGCCGACTGTGCGCACGAGGGTGGCTGATAAAAGCCCACCACACGTCACTAGCGTTGTTTACACTGGAACTTTGACAGGCCACCGGCCACGAAATTCCCACCCTGCGTCAGGCGCAGAAAAACAGTCTCGGGTAATAAAAATATATAAATATGCGATCGGTACTTTGACCGATCGCCGATCAACCTGTTTAGGGTCCATATCGGCCGATAACGATTGGCGGCCGATCGATCGGAGCATCCCTAGTTTTATGTATTCACAACCGTCTATTATTTTTCAGTGTTGCTGCACCCATGACTCCCATCTGGGACGAATCACGTCTTAAACCTTTTCCCTTGATCCCAGCCTCTTTTGGACTAAACCTCTCCACTGTGTTTGTGTCGGCCTGCAGGAATTGGGCTTCAGCTACGTGGAGATGAACGCAAGTTGTACGCGCAGCAAAAATAGTCTGAAGGAAGTCGTTGCAGAGTCGCTTAACAACACCAGCATTGAGGGCTTCTACAAAGGTGGGCCATCATTTCATTTTTGATTCTCCGTGTTTCCTTCTGGAAAGTTTGAATTGTGTTCTTGAGTTTGATTTGGTTGCATAACAGCAGTGCAAGAAAACCCTGACAACTGTTAGCATCTTGTGGTGCTATTATTCCCCCAAGTTTAAGGTTGTCAAAAAAGCCTTAGATTTAGATACCTGTGCTTTAATAGTATGTAGTCACATACAGCATGAGGAAAAAACTAAGAATGTTTCTGAAAGTAAGTGATGAAGTGACTTTTGGAGGAGTACACGGTAACTAACGATAACACATGCATGTACACGTCCGTTAACAAAGCGCAATAAGCTTTAGGTGAAATGATTTTGTTGTGTTTTGTAGGCACATCTCAGAAAGTGAGCAGCAAACACGTCCTGATTATGGATGAGGTCGATGGCATGGCTGGCAACGAGGACCGTGGAGGAATCCAGGTAAAAAAACAACAGTTCAGTTTGTTATGAGATTGGTTCATCTAAATGTTGTAAGTGCATTTACAGAAATGATTGCTGTCAAATCATCATATGTTGTTTAAGTTAACTGCTCAGAGCCACTGTTGCCGCAGGGGACTGAAAATTACAAGTGGTGGGCAGACATCATGTTGATACTGACCTCTGACCTTTCGCCTCCTGCAGGAGATGATCGGCCTGATCAGGAACTCCAAGATTCCCATCATCTGCATGTGCAACGATCGTAACCACCAGAAGATCAGGTCACTGGCCAACTACTGCTTCGATCTGCGCTTCCAGAGGCCACGAGTGGAACAGATCAAGGTACACACACACACACACACACACACACACACACACACACACACACGACAGGTTTTCCAGCATTGGGGTTAAAATAAATCTTCGGGACTCACTTCATTTCTGTTTTGTTTTTGAATTTTTCAGGGAGCCATGATGTCGCTCGCTTTCAAGGAGGGAATCAAGATCCCACCCCCAGCTCTTAACGAGATTATCCTAGCCTCCAATCAGGATGTCCGACAGGTAACGACAACGTAGTATTATAAATTCACACTGAGGTTATGTCTTTACTCGCCACCGGACTCCCCTCTCACCACGCTTTCCTCCAGGTGATCCACAACCTGAGCATGTGGTCGGCCAAAGACAAGGTGATGACGTACGACCAGTGCAAGTCTGACGCCGCCAGCGCCCGCAAGGACATGAAACTGGGGCCGTTTGACGTTTGTAGGAAGGTGTTTGCCTTCGGGGAGGAGACCGCCCACATGAGCCTCATCGACAAGTCCGACCTCTTCTTCCACGACTACTCGCTAGCGCCGCTCTTTGTCCAAGAGAACTACCTGCACGTCCGGCCAAAGGCTGCTGGGTAAGAGAGGCTAGCTGTTTCCACCTGTTTCCAGTCTCTGTGCTAAGCTACGCTAATTGCCTCCTTGTAGCTCCATTAATACACAAACACGACAGTGGTGTCATTCTTCTCAATTCTCGACGGGGGGAAAAAAACAAATGTAAAACTATTACTTTAGTAATTTGTGTCTCTTTTCACAGTGCTGACCTGAAGTCCCACCTGATGTTGCTCAGCAAGACAGCTGAATCCATCTCTGACGGAGACCTAGTGGACCGGCAGATCCGCTCCAGGCAGAACTGGTCGTTGCTGCCCACTCAGGTAACACACACACACACTCAGGCGCACACACACTCAGGTAACACACACACACACTCAGGTAACACACACACACACTCAGACGCACACACACTCAGGTAACACACACACAGACTCAGGTCACACACACACACACACTCAGGCGCACACACACTCAGGTAACACACACACACACTCAGGCGCACACACACTCAGGTAACACACACACACACTCAGGCGCACACACACTCAGGTAACACACACACACACTCAGGCGCACACACACTCCGGTAACACACACACAGACTCAGGTAACACACACACACACTCAGGCGCACACACACTCAGGTAACACACACACACACTCAGGCGCACACACACTCAGGTAACACACACACACACTCAGGTAACACACACACTCAGGTAACACACGCACACACTCAGGCGCACACACACTCAGGTAACACACACACAGACTCAGGTAACACACACACACACTCAGGCGCACACACACTCGGGTAACACACACACACACACTCAGGTAACACACACACACACACTCAGGCGCACACACACTCAGGTAACACACACACAGACTCAGGTAACACACACACACACTCAGGCGCACACACACTCAGGTAACACACACACACACTCAGGCGCACACACACTCCGGTAACACACACACAGACTCAGGTAACACACACACACACACTCAGACGCACACACACTCAGGTAACACACACACAGACTCAGGTCACACACACACACACACTCAGGCGCACACACACTCAGGTAACACACACACACACTCAGGCGCACACACACTCAGGTAACACACACACACACTCAGGCGCACACACACTCAGGTAACACACACACAGACTCAGGTAACACACACACACACTCAGGCGCACACACACTCGGGTAACACACACACACACACTCAGGTAACACACACACACACTCAGGCGCACACACACTCAGGTAACACACACACACACTCAGGCGCACACACACTCAGGTCACACACACACACACACTCGGGCACACACACACACTTGGGCACACACACACACACTTGGGCACACTCAGTTGCACAATAACTCAAGAAGTGTGGGAATCATGCTTGTATTTTAAGGTGTACAGCACTGGTCCAATGACTAAACGATAAAAAGATAGATATTTCTTTAGACATTCTTTGTTGTGTCCTTGATAAAAGTAGGCTTTTAAGGTTGCAGTTTCAAAAGTCACCAGACATTTCCTGTGTTTTAGAGGTCTTTAGGACAAGGTTTGACTCCTCACACACAAGTTTAGGAGGTGTAGAATTGCAGGAAAAATATTTTAAATTACAATATTTCTCCTTCCCCTTTTTAAAACATAACCAGATGCCCAGTAAGGAGCACAGATCTTTATTATGTATTGAAGTTAAATATGTGTAATATCTGGAGCGTACGTCAGAAATTGTACCCAATAAACACAAATTGTCAAAAAGGTCAGAAAGAGGTCGGGGGGAAAAGTTCCAGCCCCTTAGCTTACTGATAATGATAATAATTGCTGTAGTAGTAAACCCTAACCTTATATTATGACTTATTTCATGACACTTTTTATGGCATACCAAATCATAACATAAATGTGTACAAACATATAAATGTTGTATGTAAATACTGTGTGTGTGTGTGTGTGTGTGTGTGTGTGTGTGTGTGTGTGTGTGTGTGTGTGTGTGTGTGTGTGTGTGTGTGTGTGTGTGTGTGTGTGTGTGTGTGTGTGTGTGTGTGTGCGCGCTGTAGGCCATCTATGCCAGTGTGTTACCCGGCGAGCTCATGAAAGGCTACATGAGTCAGTTCCCCACCTTCCCCAGCTGGCTCGGTAAGCACTCCTCCACCAGTAAACATTCCCGCATCGTCCAGGAGCTGGCCTCGCACATGGGCTTGAAGTGAGTAGACCTTGATCACGACCTTTAACTATTTACACATCGTCGAACACAAACTCGCATTCGAGCGTTTGCATGTTTCGGCCCGTGCAGGACGATGAGCAGCAGACAGGCGGTGAACCTGGACTACTTGCACTACCTGCGGCAAGCGCTGCTGAGTCCGCTTCAGAGGCATGGAGCGGAGGGCGCCGGTGACGCTGTGCAGCTGCTGGACAACTACCAGCTCGTCAAGGAGGACGTGGACAGCATCATGGAGATCAGCATCTGGGGCGGACAAGCAGACCCCTACTCCAAACTGGACTCTAAGGTCAGCAGCAGGCGGGAGGGCTGGAGTGTGATATTGGTGATCAGAATGGAAGCAGTGGTTCAAAGTGACGTATAAGGAATTATACCACAGTTAGTTCAGGCCATTGTGATTGGCTGAAGGCACTTGCAGCATCTCAGAGTATCCTTCTGCTTTATTTACTACTTCATCAGATAATCCTCACTTTCTCACTGTAACAAATTATAAATAGAACATGATGCTGTTGTAGGGATGTTAATAATGAACCGTTTAAACTTGCTGTCACCTAAACAGTTTAAAGGAATATTTAAAATAAAAAAGCTAAGGGACACAGTCCTGATTGTTTTAACAACAAACATAGCGAATTGTCTCATAATAGACCTTTATCATATCCCGATAATCATCCAAATGTGCTTAAAACGCTTGGAAATGGCACTCAAATCAGAGAGAGAACAATTCTTGAGTGAACACTTATTTTACTGAACAACAAATTTACAATTTTAAATTAGGTAATCATAAGGTCTCCCTTCATAAATAAATCATTCATAAATGTGTATTTTTAAATTGCGCTGTAATTTTTACTTTCGTGAACTACAACAAGGCACTTATGATGTTTACGTTTATATAATAATAAAATAATGAAAATTTACCACGATCAACTTATTGTGAATGTTTTTTTTGTTTTTATATCCCGATCTCCGATAACATCTCATATCATAAGGTCCTTAATGGCTCTCGACATCCACCTGCTGATGATTGATCATGTCATCAGCGTTCATGGGAGTCAACGTCCTTTACGTCACTACATGAAATACTCCGTCTCCTTGCAGGTGAAGGCTGCCTTCACGCGGGCCTACAACAAAGAAGTTCACCTGACGCCATACTCGCTGCAAGCTGTGAAGAAGGGCCGCCGCGGTGGTGGCGGGGGGGAGGCAGGGCTGGGAGGAGAGGACGTGGACAACGAACAGCAGGAATCTGAAGACGAAAACGTCAAAACTGACGCCATGATCAAAGTACGAGCATTAACGACGTGCAAACACTTTGGGGCACATGCCATGCTAGAGGCTTTTCTCTACTTATGTGTCGTCTCTGTCTTGTTCCTCCCTGCAGCAGAAGAAGGCCAAAGCCAGCAGGCCGTCAAAGAAGGAAGATCCTGGGAAGGACAAAGGCAAGGGGAAGGGCAAGGGGAAAGGCAAGGCCAAGAAATGACGAAGAGGAGGAAAGCTGCTCTGGTCGCCTCCCACGGCCCACACAGACTGTAATATTCTTTCTCTGCACTTGCAATGATCCTTTACTATCAGAATGTAGTGATACTGGTATTAACCTCTGCAGGTAACTCATCTGTCCCTCATCAACACTCGACTTTACCACACTAAGTTAGTAAGAAATGTCTTTCCACTTTTTTAACTTCCTGTTGTGTTTCCATCCGTGTTGAACGAATGATGTGTGTGCTCTGCTCGTTCATCCAGTATCATGTATCTGTACCTGTAGTGACATCAGGAGTATAGTGCGTTTCCTTCCAGGTGTCCATGCTGTAAATAATGTGACTGGTGTAAAAGACTTTGCTATGATGACGATGATACAGAAATGTTTTAGCTCCACGGCTAGCACAGATCTTCCTGTACATTGCAATTTTGTAAAAAAAACAACGTAATGAGGATTAAAAGAGAAATATGTTGCTTGTGTGTCAGTGATTGATTTCTCTAACGGATGCTTTTCAGAAAATGGTTTATGATTTTAAAATAGCATCACTTTTTTTGACATGATATACTTTGACTTTATCACTTTTTTCGACATGCTCTACCATGACGTTTTTCGACATTATACAATGACATTCTTTTATGACTTTTTTCGATGTACCATACTATGACTTATGACTATTTTCAGCATACGGTACTCAGACCTTTTCTTAATAATAAAGAACATTTCACCTACATACACAAAGGTTTTTCTGTTTGATTTATTGTGTTTTAAACATTGGCATATCAAGTATCTTTGAAAGTATTCCTGGATTTTTACATCATACAAAACTCAAAGCTGCATACAATCCATCCAAAATATATGTATATTTGACATATTTAAACAAATACAAAATACATGACATTGGTCGTCTTTCCTTCATTCATCCAGCTCATCAGTCTGCAGGTATTTGGAACAATCTGCAATCTTCTTGATCCGTGTGACACTCAGAGTCTCGGAGCACATGGGACACACCGTCTCTGTCTCTAGCAACCTGGACACACAACAGTTCAGGCTAGATTTGTGAATGTGACAATGAATGAGCGAATAGATTCACCAGTGCTTATACTGGAATAGTTCAACATTATGGGGGATGCAAATAAGGATATTTCCCAAAGTATAGAACAATATAAGAAGGAAGGAAGCATCATTACATCTCTAAACTCACATTGGTGTATTTGAGTGAAATAGAACATCTTTGTTAACAATAACTAACTAACTGTTCATTATATTTGATAAAATTCAGGAGGGCTAATGTGAGCCAGCTCTAGTGATAATGTGTCCTATAGTTGTCAGTAGGTGGCTGTATGGCCAGACTTGAAATTCCTCTACATATCTGGACCTTTATAGTGGTACTTAAAATTAGAACATAAATTAGAAAATAAATGGGTGCTCGTACTTTTAGCCAGCCAACTGCCACCAACTAATTTGATTTTAGAAAGTATTATCAAGTAGGTTTTTATTTCTACCAGCTGATCACTTTTCAACATTTTATATAAAAAATGTCTTGCAGGTAAAATAATAAATAAATAACTAATTTCTGAATCAATATATAACATACATCCATATACCTGTGTTTGGGCAGTTTTACAAAAAGGATGGACTTACAGAACGAACTGAGAGTAGAGTGCAGGAAATTCACAATGAGGACACACAGACCAGTCTTCTTTCAGCATATGACGACCCTGAAAGAATGAAAAAGGTACTAAATGATAAAGATACAAGTGCACTGCAACTATTTTGTTCAGTGTGTCTATGAATAATTCAGTGACTGTGTGTTTGTACCGTGGCGATGCAGTAGGGCAAGTTGTTCTTGCAGGAGGTGCACAGTAATTCATTTTGTGGCAGCTGAAAGCCACAGCATGGACATGGTGTCGTTTCCCCCTCCAGCTCCGATGTGTCTGGACGTCTGTGGTGTGGCCAGACATGTAGTGAAAGGGAGAGTGGGTGAGAGAGAGGATGAAGGAGGCAAGAGATGGCCAGGTGAGGTGAAGAAGGAGGAGGTCAGGAAATGGCAGGAGAGGAAGTTTGACAAAGGAAACCACAGGCTTGAACATTCCCATCACTCACCGAACCATAGCCTCGATCTTCTTCCTGTACTTTGGGTCGATCTGGTTTCGGTACTCTGGTCTCATCAGCATGGCAGCAAAGCTGAAGGCCGAGTTCTTCAGTCCGGCACGGTGACACTCGATGACTGCTGACGTCAGAATAGGAACAACATCTATACACGCACACGCACACGCACACACGCACGCACGCACGCACGCACGCACACACGCACACACACACACACACACACACACACACACACACACACACACACACACACACACACACTTAATTGACCTGAGTATTCTGAACCCATTCATAAAACCATTTGCTAGAAATCTGGGTGTCATTTTTAGTATTAGTGAAAAACAGCTTCTACCAGCTCAGAATCATCTCTAAAATAAAACACTCCCTGGCTGTCATATCACAATCTGGAACAAGTTATTCATGCCTTTACAACATCACGGCTGGATTACTGTAACTCCCTCTACCCTGGTCTCCCCAGTCCCTCATATCATGCCTCCAAATGGTCCAGAATGCAGCCCCTCAATGGCCAGGCCCCATCTACACCCCCACTCAGCCACTAGGTCCTTAAGATCCTGTAATAAGGGTCTTCTCCACATCCCCTGCTCCAGACTGAAACAAAAAGGTGACAGGGCCTTTGCGGGTGCGGCTCCACCAACTGCCACCACACATACACGACTCCATTTCTGCCTTTAAATCAAGGCTCCGAACCCTTGCTTTCTCCCCCCTTTATTTATATTACCTCTGCACTTTGTCTGTTAGCATGTGGATGTTTGTGTTTTATGTGTATTTTTATTCAGCAATGTTATTTTTACTTGTTGACCTTCTTAATGCACTATGTACAGCACTTTGGTCAGTGTGAACTGTTATAAATGTGCTCTATAAATACATTTTACTTACTAACTTACACACACACTGATAAGACTTCTGTTGGACAGCTGAACTGATTGACACATGGATTGAATAGTAGACTCACGTGCAGGGAACTTGCTGATGTTGTTGCTGACACGGATGAGCATGCGGGCTCCTTTCAGGTGGTCTCCCCTCTTAACATGGATCTACATAATATCATTTACACAGCCAGAAAAGATGACACACTTATGTTAATGTTAACATTAATGAGATGCTACGTGTTACAGTCACGTTTGTACAAAAAATATTTTCAAGCAGAATATGTGAGTAGCTAGTAAGCTAGAAAAGTGCTATATAAATGCAGGTCCAATGCCTCCCAACAAAAGGATATAAAACATTTGGAGAGAGTATAAAACAAGAGATTCACCATGAGTACAGTAAACGATCTGGACTGACACATGGCAGGTGAGTACTGACCTTGACCAGTAGGTAGGAGTGGAGGATCATCAGATTGGTGGCCATCTCAGCGGGGATTTTAATCTTCTGGGCCTGCAGCTCCATGTACATGCTGAACAGCACATCATGGGCAATACGGTAGTTTCCTGTAGGACATGCGAAAACAAGAAGCAGGAATCATAACACATTTGATCACAGTTTTTTTTCCAATTGCTTAACGACAGCGAGCACAACTGGAGTCACATGTGCAAAACTCGAGCTACGGTCTGCACAGCAGCAGTGAGGATGACCAAACTCTAGCTCTTTTTTCATTGCTTGAACACAGTTTTCAAAAACTGTAAACCACACATTCAAAACAATAGCATCAGACAGAATTACAACAGAAAATAAAAAATGTATATCTATTGAAGCAAACTGCTGAACTAACTAACTAACTAACTAACTATCTTCGGTTATCACTGGTACACAGAGTTTGTGTGAATATGTACCTGCACACTGCTCTTCTCTAGCGATAATGATGGCGGTGCGAGCGGCCTCCCTGTACTGCTGCAGTGCCATATACAACCGGAACAGGTACTTTGCATCCTGGGAAGAGGAGGTAAAGGTCAACTTACCATCACAAGTCTAATTAACAGCGGCACCCAGAGACAGATTTACATACATTCACAGGGTGCATTAGTGCTGCAGCTTTCATTCAGTTTGCATTGTATTCTGTGTGATTAGCAGTGATGAATGTCACTGCTAATGACCCAATGAGGGACGGGGGTCATCTAATACATGTGCATCTATTCTGCAGGGCAGAGTGTCAGCTGAACTTAAGTGTCTGAAAAGAGCCAAATCAAAGGAAATGAAAAGTGATGCTGGAATAACATAAAAAGCATTGCAACATATATTATATAGTATGCCATTAAAATCGCATTAAAAAGTCACCGTATATTATGCCATTTAAGAAATCATTGAAAAATATTTGTATCATATGCCAACAAAATGTAATGAAAATAGGCATCGTATGTCATTTAAATGTACAATTATTAGTAAATGTTGCTATTTAACAGTATAGTATTCCATTAAAATTCCATTAGTATAGTATGCATAAAAACCGAATATATAAGTCATAGTATAGTATGCCGTTAAAGAGAGAAATGTTTAAAACAATGATATATTACTGGATCACAGCAAAATCATGTTGCTTTGAAAGTCACATCCACTGAGACAAGATGTATTGATTACCTTGGGCATACCGTCGGTCTCTCCCATCAGGTACTCTATCAGCTGATTGGTCAGAGAACTGTCCTTGGCCTGACCCACCTGAGACACAAACACACACATCAAAAACATTTGATTCTTCTTCTTTCATTCTCACCGTTTTTATTTGCACTAAGATATTCGGTCTGACCCCCAGCACCTCTCACCGTTTCTATAGCCATCTCAACAGCCGTGTTGTCGTCAGTGTTCGGACAGTTCAGTAAGTGCTTCAGAGCCTGAGAGTCAAAGAAAGAAGAGGCCCACACATTGGTTGGACTGGTGGACGGACGGGTCAGAGTGAGTCAAAGTCCACAGCTGTTTGAAGAGGTGCATTCATGTCATAGAGGTAAATAATAAAGGAGCATTCTTACTCGGCTGTACTGTCCACACTTCTGAAAGAACTTTCCAGCCTGCAGGTGTTTTTTTTCTCCCTCGAAGTAAAAAGCAATGCTCTGGTAGTCCTCCTGCGTCGCCTCAGGACCTGATGAACACACACCTCAACAGTCATACAGACCGTTTCATTGGAACCGCAGTGCTAAAAATCACTAGCAAACACTAAATAAATTAAATCATTTAAGGTAGACCCATTCAGAATGTTTGCTTGAAAAATGTAAAATTGTCTACACAGTCCATATAAACATTTACACACAGACTGACCAATGATGTCTGCATAGACCTCCATCTGCCTGTGCTGTTGTGCCAGTTGGAAAGCTTCATTGTTGCACTGAGACAGCACCAGGATGTGGATGGCTGAGCCGTAGTCATTCAACCCCAGGAAGAACCTGAGACACAAACACATGTTCAAGGTCTACTGGAGGAATAGGAAAACGTGGCAGAGGTGACACAAATAGTTGAGTAATTGGTCCGCAGAAAATAATTTGGCAACACACTGATAATTGAGTGATGGTTTGAGTCATCAAGAAACAAGACAAGAAAGTAAGTATCTCAGCGTTTCCATTGGGATTTGCAACTTGATGATGTTACTAAACACGAGACCAGGAGACAGAGACAATTAGTAATACAAAAATTATATAATCTTTAAGTTTATGAAACATAACTGAGTGTTTACCAGTAATACCTGTGCCGTGACAATAAATTAGGTAAGTAGAAAACACCTGTGCTCTTGTTTGTCCTACCTGGCAACCATCTTTGCACCGTCGATGCTCTGTGTCTCCCCGACGATGCGAACAGCCTCCTCGGGGTTGTTCAGGTGGTCCAGCAACACGCGTATCACGTTGTCCCAGTCTTTTGCACTCTCATAGGCCCGAGCAGCGTCCTTATACCTGGTGCACACAAGTACACATTACATCGGCATCTTCTATAATGATGTGATTATCTCCAAAATCACAGACATTCACAGGAAGAACCTACTTGCCGTCCACCTCCTTGGCTTTGGCGTACTGCAGGTGGATCTTTGGAGAGGAGACATGTTGGAGCAGCTCGCCCACCTTCGCCCTACGAATGGAGTAACATGAAGCAGAATTGTTTAAAGGAGGAGAGAAACTTGCGGGTCCGAGGGTGTTGGCGTTTGGCTCACCAGTTCTTGTAGCGAATGTAGACCGACGCAGCCTTGTCATAATATTGTCCCTTTTCATAGAGCTGAGCGGCTTCAGGGAATTGCTGTAAGAATAAACATTCTCATTGAAAAACATTATCTGATGCTCAGATACTTGTAACACTGCTCGAGAAACACACACTATATATGTGATATGTGATATGTGATATGGGATATGTGATATGGGAATTGACCAAAACATATAGTTTAGAAGAAGAAAACAGGGAAGGCTGACTCTCTACCTTCATGCTCTCCAGTATGGCTCCACATTCCTTCTTGAGGACTCTGCTCGGGTGCTGAATTGCCTGAGCGGCTCCTCTCCTGGTGTCGCCCATCCTGATGGACATCCTGGCTACACCGGCTTGACACGCCTCGTCATGCTCCTGGAAATGCAGAGCCAGGGGAGAGATGGAAGCTGATGGAAAGAGGCTTCTTCAGAGTACAATGATTTCATTATGATCACCTTTTTAACACTGACTAGATCCTTCCATGTATTTGTAGACAAACACAAATCATAAAAAAAGTATAGTAAACCTCCCTACCTGTCTGCTAAGTGTTCTTGGTAAATACAAACAGCGTAGAAAGGACAGTAGATACGACTAGGAGGTATTTTCAGCCAGGAAGCATCATCAAACATGGACTGAACATGCCATTGATTATTACAGGAAATAATAGATAATATATCATGAGTGGTGGAAAGTTGTCACTAGCGAGGTCGCATGTGGTAAACATAAAGAAAACATCTTATACTCTTATCACTGCAGAAAGTTCACATACTGCACTTACTTTATTATCGTGGGTGATGCCTTTTTCATAGTGTGCTAGAGCATTCACATAGTCGCCACTACAAGGAGAGAAAGAGGTTTAGATGGATCAGGTCTACTGACTGGTGTGTGTGTGTGTTTGTGTGTGTGTGTGTGTGTGTACTTACATGAGCTCCAGATGTACAGCATATTCCTTGGATATAAAGGGAATTTGGTCTTCCGCTAACCTCTTGGCTAACATAAGAGCGCTGTCCCATTGCAACAGGTCTCTCCTCATCTACAACACACACATTAACACAACACTTTGTCTCAATGCGTATAAGTCAAATGTGAGGACCACTTCACCAAAGATAGTCGTTCACACCACATGCTTTGATGACCTAATCTTGCTCATGGCTGCCAATCTGCTCTGTGCTCATACGTTAGCTGATGTCATCATGAATGCGTAGCGTGCACCCTCCAGTTCATCACCAGGTTAACACCTCGCTCTGTCAGCACTGTTTGCAATGTTAGCACCGTTAGCTGCGAGCCGTCAGCCCAGCAGTCTCGATAATGAGAGTCAAGTGGAGGCAATAGATTTGCTTTGAATTCCATACTGAGCACATGTAATTACTTTTTTTATGGCATACTATATTATAAAAATGTTTACGACATACTATACTCTGACTTTGTTAATGAGAAACTATGTCTTTTTACCTCCAGGGCAGCGATTGGGCAGCCTGAGGACAGATACAAGTCCTGGGCCAGGTTGTATTCATCGAGAAACATGGCCAAATGTCCCGCCAGTAAATTCCTGTCCTCTATACCCTGGACAGAGTGAGATGGAGATGGAGAGAGAAAGAAAGAGAGAGGGGGGAGGGGGGGGGCGCATCAAAATTGTCAGACTGAAGCGAATGTTTATCATCAAGAGGGTGTGACATACAAGCCACGGTTTGTGTGTGAGGCGTACCTGGATGCCCTGCAGTGACAGGACCATCCCCACATTGCCGCTCATGCTAAAGACCTGGATGGCCATCTCAACCTCCATGTGGATCAGGCAGGCTTTGCCTACCTCTGCCCAGTCTGTGGTACTGCCTGCAGACTTGCACAGAGCACAGGATTCATGGAACCTGGACAGGAATATAGATACGCACATACATATTTCAAAAGTTGAAGGTGATGTGAGAAGAATGAGATCAAAAACAAAAAAAACCACCAGAAACCAGAAAAATACTAGAAAAGCATGTTTTACTGCATCTTGAAAATATGTCCGGAAGAAACCAATTCATGTCTTGTCTTTGCATATTTTTCACAAACTGTCTAATACATGTAACATCTACCATGTTGTGCATACTTGTGGTATCCTTAAAACAATAAATGGAAGATATAAGCCCTGTACCCGGGCGACAGAGCCCTTTTGCTGCAGCCGCCCCCTCCCTCAGGAATGCCCTTCCCAGCCATATCCACAATGCCAACACTCTTCCTTTCTTCATGACAGCCCTCAAAACACACCTTTTCACACTCTTTTTTTATAATTTTGTTTGTTTTGTTCCGTTTTGTTTGTATGAATTTAGTTGCTATTGTGAAAGTGAAGATCTGGAAAAGCACTATATAAAACTGATGTATTATTATTATTATTATTAAAATTATTCTAATTATTATAAAGGGACAGGAGTTACATCATCATTTTTTCTCTCCAATTCTATAGACATATACATTTGGACAAATCCCTCTGTTTTCCCTTTCATCAATTGTAAATCTTTTGCATCGATAATGTTGATAAATTACTTTGACTTTTAGTAGCGTGGTGAGTGTGGTTGTTTTTGGCTCTCTACCACTCTCTGTCTGTGTTGTCCGCGGTGAAACACCGTGCACCCTAGATGACGGCGAGACACAAGAGACTCTCATACTGAGCTACTCATACTCAGATATATCAGCCCCAGCTCACACATGGAGCTCCGCGGAGGAGAGACGGACAGCAGAGTTGGAGAGTTGACAGCGGCTGCATGAGTAAAAACAGTGTGGCAGCCGATACTGATACTGATCTTTGAGATGGGATCAGGACATTCCTAATTACAGATCAACCGTCCATTAGGGCATCCATATGTACCCTAAACAGCATCATCTTATACAACTAAGCACAGATTGGTCTTTCCTTATGGGCTAACAAACAAATATACAGATGTATAAAAGATGGATATCTCTTTGTCCATCAGGAGCACACATCATGAGTATCTCCAACATGGCTGACCTCTTGAGCATCAGTGCCTGGGCGAGCTGCTTGCTGAGCCCCGGCTGTGTATCCGTCGATGTGCCGGTTGAGTTCCTGAGGAACGAGTGAGTGCTCAGAGACACTTCGCTGGTCTTGCCACTCGCCGTCTGACATGTCAGCTCCCCGTTGTGCAAGAGCAAAGGTTTCTGGGAAAAGAGGAGTGCGGTGCTCCCCACCAACACCACCCGGGGGCCTGGACACACAGAGTGCCTACAATTACATCACTTGATTATGCTAACAGGAGTATGTCATGGGTACTATCAGCCAGATTCTTTTGCATGATGTCCTTGTGGCATCGCCCTACCATATATGGTGGTTTTGTGCAGGGCGTAGGTATAGACCTTGTCGTCATCATAAGCAACAAACACTCCTCTGTCAGCATGCCAGTTGTCCCACAGCACTCCTGTGATGGTGGGAGAGAAGTTGGGGAGCTCAAAGCAGGAGTCTGTTGCCTGCATTGGATGCACACAAACACAGATTGAGACTGCTGTTAATTCAAATCTGTTATATGACATCACACTGCTTTTCCCTTGTAAAGCACTTTGTCATCGCTGGTTTTAAAAAGTTCCATATAAACGTTATTAATAATGTTATCAATGGTATGCATGCATAGATGTGTTAAGTAACCACATGTACTAACATTGGAAGGGGAGAGCAGGAAGCCGCTGTTCTTGTCGTCGATGAAAACCAGCCGTGTGCCATTCAGGTCTGGGAACACTTTCCTCACACCAACCGAGTGGCTATAGCTGCACACAGTCTCCCAGTCCTCCACCAAGACACACACCACATTACCTGACTGGGAAACACATAGCATCATTAGAAAAAGAGGAAGGGACAAAGGCAGGGGAGGATGATGAAAAGAGCAAACATGGACTCAGGCTTCCACTCATTACTTGTGCAGCACCTTCATTGAGAACTGGCTTGAGGAGACACATTACATTCACAAGGCTCCAGAAAAGTCTTGAGGAAACATGGAACTAAATAGTGTCCTCCTCTTATGCCTCGCTACAAAAGAATGTAGTGGACTGACTGTGAGGATGCGTTGAGCCTTACATCAGTGCCGTAGTAGAGGAAGTCAGCGGTGAGTGCGTGGCAAAGGATCCGGCCTTTTCTCTCATCATCTGGAAACAATTTCATCTGCTTCTTCTCATCCTGGTCTTTGCCTTCAATCTAAACACATACAAACAGACCTGTAGTAAATTCTATGGGCTACAGGTTGTCCTAAAATAAAATAATGAAGCATGCTCAATATCAATCAATTGATCAATAAAAGAGACACGAAGCACTAGCTCACCATGTGGAGCTGCACTTTCCCCTCAAACAGCGCTGCTGCGTAGTCTGAGTTCAGGCACATGCTGGCTATCGTCCCCAAATACTCAATGTCCTTTAGCTTATTAAAACCTGAGTGACAAAACAAGGCAATACTTTAGATGACAAATAATAATAATAATGTCAGCTACAACATGGGTTTCCTGGTTTAGACACACACCAGGTTCTTGGTCTACCAAGGCGTAGAACCAGGCTCTGTTGTTCATTCCTACAGCCACATGGTACGGTCCCATCGCAATGAAAGTAGGCTCCACTTCCACTTCTATGGTGACGGGACTCTCCTGGAAAAATGCACAATGCATCAAAGAGTGATTGAGAGTGGGTTTGAGCTGTAAAACTGCTGTCTTATCAATATTATAGCACAAGTATTCCTAGAACCAGAACCACCGTGTGACATCCTTGGACTGATGTCATCAACCATCAACTACTCAACCACACAGCATTACTCTGTATCACTAATGCAGAACATTTCTGCTTTACACATTTCCTATTGGTAAATACATCTTAAAAACTGTGCGTCCTGGGTGGAGGTATGCAGTGTGTGTGTGTGTGTGTGTGTGTGTGTGTGTGTGTGTGTGTGTGTGTGTGTCCTCACCCCCTCGACCTGGTTACACACAGTGACCTCCAGCAGGGAGGTGAGGTAGGCGAGCCGGGTCCCAAAGCTGTCACCCAGGATGGGCAGCTTGGTCAGGAAGACATGGAGCGTCCCTTTCTGTGTGGAGACCGCCAACAGCTGACCGTCATCTGTCCAGTTCAGTTGGTCCAGGCCTGGGGGAGGAGAGTCAGAGCCGGATGAAGGAGAAGTGGGTGGTGCATTCAAGATGTCATGAATGTGTCGTGCCTCCTGAGGCCTGTCTTACCTTTGGTCTCATCATCCAGACGAACGACGTTGCTGATATCTTTGAGCTCGGACAGCTCGTGGATCTTTATGCTGCAACAAGAACACAGGGCTGTAGTTTTTTCACTTTCACAAACAAAAACAGCTCGTGTGTGTTTCCTTAGAAAGCCTGTGTGTACCTGTTGTCCCCGCAGGAGGCAGCCTTGTTTAATGCTGGTGAGATGGCCACACTGTTGAGACTATCTTTATGGTTGTGAGCCTGATAGAGTTCCTGTCCAATCTCCCTGATGTGAGTGGAAATAACCACAAAGTACCCGTGGGAGAAGCCAATCAGTATATACCCATCACCGTACCTTGAAAAGACACACAGAGGACTCACTTTAGTACAAATACCGCCATTATTCAGTACTAGCGTTTCATTAGTGTGGGATAATGTGCAGTACCATCGGTAGGACACAATGTGTCCGTAGTGGCGCTGGAAGGTCAACTCTATCCGGTTTTCTGGCTCGTTGATATTGAACAGCATCAGTATCTTCTTGTCCACAGATAAACTCACCTGAAGGGTTGATATTTTGCGAAAAAATTCATAAAAATGTGTTTTTATATTTTTCCCCGTTACAACAAAAGTAAACAGCAAACAGCCAAACACTAAAAAAGCCCACAAACGTACAGTGTTCTCTCCTTGCCCAGACCTTTCATCAGTCTTCATCACTGAAAAGTAAACCTCAGCAGGCTCACCACGAAGTGTTGTCTGGAAAAAGAACAGAATGAAAATCTAGATCCTCCATTACTTCGTGATACCGTGCCGTCCTGCACAGTCAACTTCATTTTTCACATCACATACAGTGCGACCGCAGTATGATTACTTTTACCATTGGCTGCTCATAATACGAATTACCTAGAAACCTGAGCATTTGTGAGTCCAACTGGATGATGCAAACAGTGAAATGGTCCTGGTCTGAAAATGTGTGCCGCCTGTGTGTTGATGCTACCTGTCTGATGGTGTCCCCCTCGTGATTGCTGATGCTCAGAGTGCTGTCATCACTCCCTAGAGCCAGTAGATTCTGAACACTCCAGCACCCACAGGTGATCTTCTTGGTGTGTTTACCTGTGTGGTGAGAGAGACAATCAATATAACAGAAGTGGCAAAAAAAAACGAACAAAACCGTAAACAAGTATCTGTGCAGTGTGTTGTGTGTGTATTACCCAGAACAGGGATCTTGCGTGAGGTCTGCTGGTTATAAATCAACAGATTTCCTTTGACTGTCCCGACTGCTAACAGTGGACCCTTTGACCACAAGATGAAGGACATCTGATCTCTGTTGAAATGACAGCAGGAACCAAACCCAGAGAATAAGGAGTGATTAAAAATACTTCCACAGCTACTGTCATCAAGAAAAATGACAGCTTCTCTTTTTGAGTAATATGGGCTGGAATTATGAATGCCTTAACACTGGCATTGGATTCCAGAGAATTAAGGCACTGATAACTTCTCCCTGCTCACTATACCTCATGCCGCTGTCTATCTGGGATGTTTTGTTGACGCTGGCATCCCAGAGATAGATGGAGCTGGATTTTGCAGCAATCACTGCCAAAATGTCCCCATCTTTATCCCAGTCCATCCCCACACAGCGCCTAAGGGGAGTGGGAGAAAGAAGAAAAGGTAAAGGAACATACTGTAAAATACTATTTAACAGACAAAACTGGAGCCAAAAATGGTGTTCTCACACTTACCCCGGAAGGTTGAGCTCAGACCACTTGTGTCCATGTCGATCAAATATTTTCACTGAGTTGTCCTGTCTGTATGATTAGAGATATCATGCACATTTTAGGTACGGCATAGATTTAAATCTTGTATAAGGACAGGTAGATTATTACAGTTTTCCTTGGTTTTTACTCACCCTGCAACAGCGATATAATTACCAAGGTTTTTCTGCCACTTATACAGTAGGCCGGAACCTGTCCAGGCTTTGTCGGCTAGGACGAAAACGCTCTGTGCACAGAAAGATTATGTTTTAAGTAAGGTGTCTTTTGAAAAAGATATATACAAATATTTGAAATCAAAGTATAGCGTTCATAGTTTTCTACAGATACTTATACCATAACTTCCAAACTCAATAATAGTTTCCACTCATCCTAACCGGAAAGATTACTTCATGGTAGCTATTACTGCATAGTACTCCTGCTCAGCTGCTCGTAATCATTCAAATGTTTTGAACACACTTTATTTCAGCATTATTGACAAACCCGGAGCAATATTATTGTAAACAATCTGTTCAAAAACCTAAAAGTAAGGTGTAGACATGAGTGAAGACATGATTTTAACTAACTTGACATTTTTTAAAATGCTATTTCTGTCTCTGTGTTTTTGAGGGGCACTCCACCAGTGTTACACGTCCAAGGGAATTAAGTCTTTAAATTACTCAAGTGACATCACTTTAGCATTCTCGTTTTTTTTCTTGTCCCAGCAGTAACAATCTGATGAAAGACAGTGTTGATTTGTGTTATGAGATGTTGAGGATCAGGCATTTTTGGAGTTTGAGGGATATTCCCCAACTATATGAAAGTGCAGTATTAAATTACTGGAGTGCCCCTTTAACATACACTTGGTCCGGCATGGCTTTTGTGTCCAAACTTTCCCCCACGTTGTTTGATGCACATTAATAAGCCTCTGTGCTGGAAGTCTGAACCGTTTCTGTTCAAAGCATAACCACAGAAATATCAAACAGTTAGGTGTATGTATTTATCATGGGCTGACAATGATACATCTTCAGGTGTTATCAACAGGTTCTTATCTGGATGGAATTTGGCGATTTTTAATGGAATGAATGTGATACAGAGTGACAAACACGAATCTCCACTCCGCATAAACCCATACCCTGTTTGTAATGTTACCTCATTTATAAAGTTGAAATTCGTTACACGGATTACAGACAAACAGCTAATTGCTGATGTAGGCTACCGTGAGCACGTCTACACTGTTGTGATTATTCTGCTTAATACAACACATGGTCTTATTGTTTAACGTATCCTGACATTTGGGGAAAACCTGTAAAATGTTAACTTTAAAACGGTACTTAGTTGACTTTAAAAACGCTCAACAAAATAGCTGATCAAGCTAACGAGACAGCATTCCCAGTGTGATACAATGAAAGTAGCGTTAGCAAGTAGCCCGGTTAGCTAGCTAGCTAGGTTCCGTGATAAAACTCAACCCTAGAACAATGGGACCAGAAGGAATGCTGGCGTTGTAAATTAATTCGCCGATACTAACCTTCATCTCGATGGCGTTTATGCATTAAATCGATATTTCTGTTCAAAACTTCTTCGACACGTCTGCTGTGTGTATCCCACAATACTTCACTCTGAAGCGTCCACAGAAGACTGCGATGTCATGGCAACAGCCATCAGCCAATGATGGCTTAGTTTGGTCTCGAGCTTTCTTGTCTTTCTTTCTAGTTTTTTTGGCGGTTGGCAAACAACTGTCTGGTGCATTATTGCCACCAACTGGTATGGAGTGTGAATCAAATAACCATATATTAATAAAACGAAACAAATAACTAAATACTTAAATAAATAAATAAATTAATTAATTAATGATCAATGTGTCCAAATCTGATTCTTAAAACCTTCTCCTCTTTTCTGATTTTTCCTGCACAACACACCCACCCACACACACCTGAAAAATGCCTCATATTATATATCCACTTAAAAGTTGAAGGATTAAACAGGTTGTGAAGCTGAAGATGATTTAAAGGTTCTGTGTACTCCCTTGCCTCTTTAGAAGTTATCAAACAACCCAATATAAAACGAGCCTGGAGGAATCGAGCTGTGTTTGCTGAGATGACATTTCACAGTTTATTGACAAATGCAATTAACTGAAAGAGCAGCTCATTAATAACAAACTAGACACTTATTGGATGTTTCATGAAGTCCAAGACAGCAAATAGTGGAACTGATTTATTAATTCTCAAAGTTACGCCATGTGTAATGTTGCTCCGCTTACTGAATAGATGATCCCATCTGGTGGATTTGCGTAAATGCAGCTTGTAAACGCCCCCCAGGCTGCAATACTGACACCACAGATGAACAGTAAATCTGTAGAATCGCCCAGTGGCTGTTTCCTGTGGCTAGTGGTAATACGGTTTGTAAAATTAAGCTTCTCTGTTACTTTCATTATATATGATCGTGCTGTTTCTTCGTGTATGTACAGTAAGCAGATGTCTTTGTTTGCTGGCTGTAGGAGAGGGAAGCTGCTCTCTGACCCATATTTATTTCACCTGTTTAAACCACTGCAAGGGACAGCATCTACAAACACAATGCAGTAACATCTTCACACCTGTTGCAAAATAAATACATAGTACATTTGTACTCATAAGGCATGTCTGCTGGTCTTTCTTGCAAACCTCAAGAGCATCGATGTGCCAATCACAAGCACTCTGCTTTCAAGTCGAGAAAAAACATCCTGCTTCATCGATTCAGTGGTAAATTATTCTCTCTATCTTCACTCATCTTTCACCTCTTCCAGACGAAGCTTAGCCACACAAGTTTCATTCACATGTGTAGGTTTTAAATGGCGATGTGATAGTGAACTTTGACTGTTTTCATAATTCAAAAGATACCAGAAAAATACAGAAATGGACAGTTTTGTGTGACAAATCCATATAAATAAATTCCAATGTTTATATTGGTTTCTGGTTTATTTCAGGGTGACATACAACAATAAATGGCAAGTTGATAATATACTTAGGACAATTTAAAGGGATAAAACAATGTAACTTTGAAATATATATATGTGTCAAATATAATCAATTAATAATAATGGTGATGTATTATAGATGGAACTACTCCACAGTATATAAAGTAATCATACCTAGTCCTTTACCAGCTACAATATTGAAGTGATGCTTACACATACATTCATCAATAACAATAATCCCTAAATAGAATATGATTCTCAAATGGGCCACTCTGCATTATAAATGCCTTAACTATGGCACTTTAAATATATTTTGAATGAGACCTGAAGTCAAGTGCTGAACACACATGGTGTTACACCACAGAACAGCAGTTTTACTGTCATTGAATCTTGTGATCCTAAAAGCGTGTGCTTTCACTATGGATCCAGTAGCTGGCAACCTCGCGTCATTTAAAAACTACACGTTCCTGACATCTGCTCTTATCGTTCCTGTGATCCTTTCAGCAATCAGTGTTGCTGTTGAAAGAGATAAAACACCATCTTCAACTCGTCCATCTACCGAGCAGGATCACTGTACCATTCTGTTCATCTGAAATACATCAAGGTCAGCTGCTCCCCCCCTCTCTCTCTCTGTGTCTCTCTCTTGTTATTTCATTATTGATGAAAGGCAGAGGGAAAGTCTCTGGTGACACAGCACCTTCTGTGCTTCCCCAGATATTGATGAAAGGGTGACAGCTTATCATTGCTATACAAACCTGGAAAGAAATGCCAGCTGTGACACAAATATTCACTGTGCCAAAGCAGGAAGCACCCTGCTGACTCAGATCTCATTAAGATGCACTGGAGGAAGCAGCTATATGATTTCCAGGCAAAACGGCGATATTAGAGCAGAGAGATGAAAAACAGCACACTGGATGAAAAATGAACGTTTTGAAATGTGTTTTGCCAGTGAGACAATAAACCCCCAAGTGAGGTGATATGCTTCTCTAATCTAAGGAACATTGTCTTACAGCCAAATGTTCTAATGTTATACAATCCAATAAGGGACCGTTCCGTATGGAATGGACCACTGGAGCAGATGTTCGTGTTATTGATGTGAAGTATTAATAACTGATCATTCGTCACTCAATATTTGGGATGTGACATATTGAGTTGATAAATTGTCCGGGGGGAAATAACGAACAGTTCCTAACAAAAGAAGACAATTTGTTTAACACATTTTCAAGAAATAAACTGTTCATAATATAATAATATAAATTAGACCAATTTAAATAATAAATAAATAAATCATGAAATGTCAATGATTTCCTGTGTTTAATCAAATTCAATGTGTTGAGATCAAACAGAATGTCCCACAAGAAAACTTCTCAAAGAGACTCAGTTGTGAAGGAGCCCTGTAGGGATTATACAGGTGGGCAATGCAAAGTCATACTGGACATCCGACTGGACATCTGTTTATCTTGCAGGACTCTGTAGATGAGGACTGCAGGACTCCTGTAGCTTCTGATATGGGCTGGTTAACTCCCATCAGACTGCTGGCTATCCCTGCAGGACACCTTATTATGCAGGTTACCATGAATCAGCAGAATATAAACATTCATGCTTCGCTAATTAAACAAGAAGTCAATGCACCATGAATGTACTCTGGTGAACTTTGAGAAGCTGTACCTGTGTTTGGTAGCTGCTGCTTAAATACTGCATCACAAATCAGAAAGAACATTTCAGGCATTTGTCCATGATCACTTTGCTACAATTCTTTAATACAATGGAGCAACGCTGAATCAGTCCAAGTTGTACAGAACAACACACACATGCATGGATGCAAACTGCAGCTGTCCTGAATATGTTGGCCAGAGTGAGACAGTCCTGGATGACAAGAGGCCCTCATATTTGAATATATGCCTGTGATGAATATCACGACACTATGAATAGAAACCATCTCAGAGTGAACTCCATTAGCTGCTCTGGAGCTTTTGGTTTCATCCATGATGGAGTTTGCAATGTTCAAATTGCAACGACAACTGATCCGAATTTTGCTATCTATTAATAGCGTTAAATAAAGGTAGACTTTACATCGCAAAATATCTACAGTGATGACAATGTTGATGGTGGAGGGGTAGTTGTGTTGTAGAGATGTTCCAGATTGTTTATAAAATCTATATACTCTGTTTTTTCAACAAATAGCGAGGTCATGAAGCTGCCTGCTACATACAGATGTGTACACCTGTGTAGACCAGAAAGATGTGCAGCTGCATGTCTGACCCGTTCGCAGCTTACCTGAACATTTGGATGTGGAACATGTGGCATCGGGCTGTGGCCCTTTCCTGTCTCCTTCTTGTTCCTGTCAGGCATTAATGGACTCAGGTTCTCTTAAGGCGGCAAGACAAGGTCACCGGTGTCATTTCCCGGCTCCACCGGGAGCCGTTTGTCAGAGCTGCTTATGATTAAAAGCTTTCCCTGTAATAAATAACAGAGTGAATCAGTTGGCTACTGGCTGCTGTCCCGGGGTTAAAGGATCTGTAAATTGTGAGCATTCCTCTTCCTCACACTCGTTTCACACAGCGAACGTTTCACCCTGCTGCTGTCTCTGGCTCGGGCTGCAGCTTTTAAGATGGGGCATCCACACTTAAGAGTAATGTGGATTCATATTAACCCGCAGGCCCGGAAAATTAAATCAGAGCAGGAAAACCAGCATTAAAATCACAGAAACCTTTGAACTGGGAAGACCGTCGTCAGGGCTCTGCTGATAGGGATGCTGTTAAGAGATAAGAGCCACATATAAACACACAACTTTACATCATAACGGCATTTATATTGCTTCTGTGACAGATGGAAGCTGCAGAAACATGTGCACCATAAATGTGATTGAGCTGTTGCTGTAAAACTGTACATTACTATTTTACAAAGAAAAAATACAGAAACTAGTGTTGAATCACATCTCATCTTTAATGTATAAAAGACCAATAACGGCATATTACAGCAGCATATATTGTACATACATAATTTATATTGTAATAGAGGAGGTGTAATATCATGGTACAAAAAGAGGAGATGAGCTTCTGTACTATTATCACACCTCTTCTTCGTCGCAACTCATGGTACAAAAAGAAAAGCACAACGACACATGGCATAGAGTCGCATCATATACAGCACAACGCAGTGTGATACATGTTTATTTATATACATCATATACACAATATATATATATAGCTTGATTTGGAACGTCTCTTTATTTTTAACCTCTGACTGAAGTCAAACTCTACGACTACCTTTACACGGCGGAGGTGACACACTTCTGCTCGGATCTAAAGAGAGTTGCTCTCTAAATAAACAGCGGGCTGGTTCGAAGGGGGAGAAAATACAATAATGCAGCAGAGCATTAGACTTGAACAAACAGCAGCTCGGCTGGGGAATCGCTAGCCGGCACCTTCTCTGCTTTTTAGATGTCATGCCGGCAAATCTGGGAGATTTTTCAATCTTCACTGGCTCCTGGGGCACATGGCTTTCAGCTGTGTGGTTAAGTGTGTCTCTGTATGTGTGTGTGTGTGTGTGATATGACCGTGCGTTTGTGAAGTGCATCCTGAGGGCTACATTAGCTCTAGATCTGTCAGTTCAGGCAGGATGCCTGCTTTGCCTCTCACTGTCAGGAGTTTGCTCTTTGTACACTAAACACACACACACACACACACACACACACACACACACACACACACATACACACACACACACACACACGGGAAATACACAATTAAGTGTAAGGCATAAAATGAGTGGTGTGTGTCAGTAACTAAAGTCAGCATCTTTGTATTTCTTGGCATGGACGTTTACTCAAACAAGGCCACAAATATGAACCCAGGTTTCCCAGGATACGTTCTCCACTCACGCCTCATAGTTTGTGTGCAGCGGCATCAAATCTAATAACGCTTTGAACTCCACATCAAACAAAATGCCGGCACCAGCTGAATCAACGTTATTAAATTCATGGTCTCATTATAGGATCTGTTGTTCATTTTGTCTGGGTATCCAATTCTGCTCTAAAATGTAGTGGTGTGGGTGTGTGTGTGTGTGTGTGTGTGTGGTGATGAAATGGGAAAATGGGGATGAAGAAAAAGCAGCAGGGAATTGAAAATGAGGAGAGGGGAAGGGGGAAGATTCTCATTTGAGATAAAAATACACACACACACACACACACACATACACACACACACACACACACACACACACACACACATACACACACACACACACAGGAAGTATCTACAGCAGAGAGATAGGACAGGAACCCTCAACTGACCCTGTATTCCAGCCTGTAAATAGCTGAGCCTGAACTCTCATTATTAGCACTCAGGTTAGCAACCCAACGGATCACAGACTGCAGAATGACAAAGTTACAAACAAAACAAACCAAAAATAGAAGGTAGATTTAAAAAAAAGAAAGAAGCTACAATAAATTGCACATCACAGTTTGCTGTGTGCTTCAGATGTGAGCTGATGCAACATGGAAGACACACACAGAAAGATTAGATAAAAGCATGATGATGTGTTTCTGACTGAAAAAAGAGTTTCTGGCTGCTCATAAGGTTGTGCTGATTATGTCAAAAGTGTTTCTTCCACCTGTCAGCGAGGAAGAGAGAGAACGAGGAGGAGAGCAACTCGCCAACCGCAGCATAAAATAACAGGGAATATATTAAAATAACATCAATACGCGGCATCAGAAATTGTTAGGAGAAGCCGGCGCGTAAAGTGATGAGGCGCCTCAACAGTCTCCACGATCTCTCTGCATCTCTCTCACCTTTCTGTCAGCAGAAATAGAAGCTGAAAGCAACCATGTAGGTCTGTGTGTGTGTGTGTCACTCCTCGTCTACGGGAACAAACTAATAGGCAAGAGAAAAACGAAGGAGCTGCGAAACAGGTGTTCTGTCATGCTCAGATAAACACTGCACTCTTCATCATGGGTGGCGGAGGCGGCTCACTTCTGTGGCAGAAGTTATCAGGATGTTCAAACACGGAGACTCCGTCTCTAAGGAGAGTCAAAGTGTGTTCAGCAGTCAGTCTCTCGCTTCCTGGCGTTGGACACATGCTGGCGGGCGAACTCCGCTGACCACATCGGCGGCGACACGGACGACCTGAGCCACGTCATGTGCGGTCGGCCACGGGATGTCAGCGTTACGTGTGTTCACAGTCTGACGGCCACCACGCACGCTCCGGCCCTGCCCAGACACAGAGGGGCCACCTGGACAGGAGACAACACAAGTGTAGTCATTTTCATGTGTTCAGTTGAGTTCAAAGACTACATGCTCCAGTTTGGGCACCACAACACTCAATAAACCTATTGGATGGAGTCAATCCAACACATTCACCAAGATTGAAAATATAATATAATATATATCATATAATTATAATAACAGTGGCTCAAATGGCCGTGTGTTATGTTTAATAGTCCACTCGCCGTGATGAACAGAGAATTATCAACCAAATCTGTAGCTGCCTTCAGCATTATGGAGCTTCATAGCGAGTTTATGCTTTAAGAGGGAGAGAGAGCGGGCATCGGTGGACGAGTGAGCTTGAGAGTGGATGAAGAGAGGGACCAGCGTTAGTGAGAACAAAGACATGAATTAGTTATTATTCACAGTGGTTACGCTCTAAAGCACATATAAACATATCCTCACCTCGGCATGGCACGATATAAAAATATCATGTCGCGATTATCCTGGCAAGAATTTGATTCGATTTTTAGTGAGCATATTCAAAAAAGAATCAAATAATCTTAAATACGATGATCATAAATCATAAGTTCTCCCTGAATAAATTAAGGATAAATAAATAATGATATCCTGGAGTTTAAAATCAGGCTCTATTTTTCTCTTGTCTACCATGATAGTGAGCTACACAGCACACGATTATCCCGATAATGGAAATCCACCACGATCAACTTATTGTGTGATTTTTTTTTAATTACCGCAATATCTTCCCATCCCGATCCAACCCACCACAACACTGTGGGAAGGTGCAGCATTTTAACGCATGCAGTCACCCTGTCTGCTCTCTCCGTGCCTGCAGGCCTGTACGGTCTGCCTCGGTACGCCGAGGGCCGTGACAACGCGCCGCTGTTTGAGCCCAGAATGAGGACGAGCTGCACCCTGGGGCGACTCAGAGGTAGAGTGGCTCGACGTCTAATTGAATCTTATCCTCGTGCCCCCCCCCATCAGTGTGTGAAGCGCTTTGAGTCCGAAGACTAGAAAGGTGCTATATAACAGCAGGTCCATTTATCCTGCTTATTGGAGACATGACACACTTCTAGTGGGTCATACGTGATGACAGAGAGGCTTGTGTTTGGATGAATCCAGATACAGATCACGATCATGTGATCAGATCAAAATCCTGAAAAACTACTCAATGGCCCTCGGGGTGAGATTGTTTTGCCAACAGCTGGTCAACAGGACCGGAATGGATTATTATGTGAATGGAGCATATGCCCAGCACAGACTGTAGATTTGGCATCTAGGCTGTGACCTCATCACTTGCTGCAAGGAGACACAGCAGAGTTCAGCAGAGCAGGAAGAGACGATAATCCGCTGGCTCTAAGGGAAGCTTTGTGTCTTTTGTGGTTGTCTCGTCCTGTTAGTTTTTGTAGCTGCTGCTTCTACGCTGATAGTCAAAGCTGTCTGTCAGTCACATGATTTAAAAAACACCATCTTACCATCCGTGGCGTTGGTCTTTCAAGTGAAATGATCGACAGATTTGTGCTAAAGCAAGCAGAGGAGGTGGTGCTACTCGGACAGGACAGACTAACGATCCGCTGGTTTGTTTGTTTCAGCTTCTGACAATGAAGCGGCACATTTAACGGCCTCAACATGTCCCCTCACATCCCCGTGTCAGTTAGAACGCTGTCTGTATCCTGTATCCACCCATCTACGCTGCTCTTGTTCTCAGCATGGTGCGTGTCTCCGAAATAGCAGATTTTCAGCGACTTTGGTTGAAAATCCTCTGGGGCTATGCAGGAGAAGAGGTATAAATTGAAGTATGAGTGAAATCGTTCAACTTGGGGGAAAAAATAGTCCCTTCTTTCTGCTGCTGCGGTGGCGGCAAGGACGATATTAGCATAAGGAAAACACACATTTCCATAACAAGGAAGAATCACGCCAAGATACATGAGAGAGGAGCTCAAGCAGGTCGATCTGTGACTGTGTGTGTTTGCACAACAACTTTATTGGTGTACATCGTGATTTATTTCTTGTTTTTATTGAACCAGTCAGTTTGTTTATGTACATATGAGCAAGAAGAGACATATAAACCTGTGTGTGTGTGTGTGTGTGTACTAGACGAGAGTAGAGTTATTCAATTCTACACTCTTTCCTCCGACCATATAAACTGCATGAAGCATGTGTGTGTTGCATGTGTGTGCGTTGGGGTGTGTACCTGTGCCCACTCGTTTGTCTGGGGGTCGTAAGCTTCAACGGTGTTGAGATACACCTGCCCATCGTAACCGCCCACAGCATAGAGACGGTCGCCAAGGAGACAAACACCGACAGCGTCTCTGCTGATGCTCATGGGGGCAACTGCTGTCCACACGTCTGTCTGAGGGTCGTACCTGTACACAGACAACACACACCACCAAGTGAGACTTACATTAACATAAGTATTTTATTACAGATCACCATCAATGGTTCAACATTACTGGAAATACACTCACTCGCCTCCTTTCCACGAATTAGATGAGAAGACTCATTTTGTTTCATCCATACACACAATGTTGCAGTACATTACGTGCTTGAACTACAGTATTTCCTGGCTCACTAACTTCCTGGAGTCTCGTCTCCACTGTGGGGTTGCTAGGTATCTATCTAGGTATAGGTGCTATTAAAGGCTGTGCTCGTTGACTGTATATGGCAACTCGGGCTACAGCTGGAGGCGCAGAAGCACCCCGCCTAAAACCACAAAGTGTCTTCTGTTTGTTTCCCGCTAACAGATTATATATTCTACGCTAAGCTAATCATGGCCTGACTCCAGCCCAGTAGTCCCTCACTGACTGAGTAGTATCGGTCTGTTCATATAACTCTTGACAAGAAAGCAAATAAGGCGCCCCAATGGTATAATCAAAAATGCACTGAGAATGAAAACATGCTGCTATTTAGGTCTGAAAACATGACTTAGCCTGTACTTTCAATGGGAAAGTCTCGTCTTTATATGACAACAGAGACAGGGAAAACATGTTTCCATCATGAAGAAATCATAGTTGAAAACAGCATTAACAGATGGACACCATTGATACGAGCCATGCCAGAACTCTAGTTGCCCTTTGCCCTTCCCTTAACTGTATTCATTCTATTCCTATTACACCTGTTTTTGTCGGTTTAATTATACAGGTACAGTGGTATGAGAGGGGAAGTATATGAAGTGTGTTGCTTATGTATATAGGTAACATGACAATAATAATTATTAGAATTATTAATTACTGAAGAGGTGATTCTGAATAATGTTGGGAACAGATGTGTAAATAGTGTAACTTAAAACAGAAAACGTGTAATTGCATAAGCATCTCCATGTTGTATATATTCTTAAAATATAAGAGTAAAAACACTGACATAGGAACAAATATATGGTATGCAAACCTAGAACTATATAGAATTAAAGGTCCTCTTTGTCAAACGATTTGATTCAGAATTTTACAACACACACACACACACACACACAGTGAATATAGACTCACCTCTCCACACAGTCACTTAGCCGAGAGGCCAGAGATGAGGCCGGAGCATCGTGACCTCCGATGGCGTACAGGAAGCCATGCCATGTGGCCACGCCCACACCTCCACGCCTTTTAGCCATAGGAGCACAGCCACTCCACCTGTAGATGATAGTATAGTATATGATAGTTTCCCCTTTCTCCAACACTGAGGAAAACCTGACAAATGTGATCCGTCTTTTTAAAAAGGAGATGAGTGTCAGGGGACCACTAAGAGCCTCGTCTCAGCCCTTACAGTGAAGACCATAATGAATGTACTTCATAAGCAGAAGTTGTTTGAATGTGGTCTATTCTAACGTCCTGAGAGAGCTAGCTGTCTCCTTTGATCTGTGGGTAAATAACCTTGAAAGCACAGAGGCGCTTCACCAGAAAGTACTGCAGACGGCAAATAAATCAGGACACTGCAATTAATTCTGGTCAAATTAAGTCCCTCGTTTCTAACCTGTTGGTGTGGGGGTCGAAACACTCCACTGAGCGCAGGCAGGATGAGCCGTCACGACCTCCTACTGCATACAGCCTGAGGAACACACAAGATGCTGTTAACCCTCTGGACACACACACACACACACACACACACACACACACACACACACACACACACACACACACACACACACACACACACAGTTCAGGAATCTGCCTTTTCAATTAAACACTGAAACAGATTGACAATGGTGCATTTATGTGCGTGTGTTTTGCAGGATTCGGGGACAAAATGAGGTGAGCAAAATCAATCACCCAAAGCTCTTGGAGGCATTGCAACCCTGAGCTGCAGCTCAGTGTGTGTGTGTGCAGTGTGTGTGTGTGTGTGTGCACAGGCATCCATGGATGTGGAGCTGGGAGGGCGATGAAAGAAGTGGATCAGAACCAGTCAAGCAAGTAATGAGCTCCATCAGGCAGATAGCCCAGAGAATTCACAACATCCATGCACTCACAAATGCAGGTACACGCACACGCACACGCACACTACTGCTGGGCATGCTTCGCACAAATCAGTTTTTACTATATTAATTAGCATCTAAAAAGCCTTCCTCTATAGCGTCTCGAGGAGGCACTGAATAATAAAAACAACAGTGCAATATTCATTGCAATTATAACTTCTGCCGTCGGCTGCAGGAGAACTCTGAACCAAGTGAGAAGAGTCCTGAAGTGAAATCCCGCTGTTAGTGTGTGCATTTGTGGCCGTGGTTGTCTGCCGTGTCACTGTGAGTACCGTCACCGTTGCTAGTACTGTTTGATGCTGCAGTGTGATGCAGGAAAGCAGAAACATAATCGTACCTCTGTTTCCGTCAAACAAGCAGAGCGTGTGAAGCTCTAAGTTCTCACACCACAAAGTTCTCTTACAAAAAACCCACAAAACGTTAATCCATCCGTCAATTTGGCTGATTTTTTTCCTTTTTAACAAAGCAACTTGTAATAAGTGCATGCAGAATCCATGAGAACAAGAGCAACATGCCAACAAACAGATGTCCCAAAAAACACACGCGAGCTTATAATGAATCTTTAACTTGGATGTATGTGGATTCACTTACTTGCCATTGAGTACAGCTACTCCCACCGTGCTTCTGGGTGTAGCCATACTTGCTACAAAGCTCCACTGGCGAGCTTGGGGGTCCCACCTAGTAGAAATTACGTCGACAACTTCTCAGATAATAAAACTGCACATAATAAAACATGGATGATCTGAACTTGAAATGTTGTCATAGGTGATGAAAATTGTTTAATTATTAATGATTTAATGATTTAATCCAAAAACAGTGCCTTTGTAACTCTAGATTTTACATTCTCAACCACTGTGCCACTGGTGGGCCTCAGAGCGCCACCTAGTGGGCTGCAGAGGCATGGTTAGGTTAAATAATATATATTTTTTTGTAATTTAGAAAGCTAGTTTATTTTTATATCTAAATGTAAGTATTAAAAATAAATAAAAACATCAAATTAGAATACACAGCTGAATTGCCAGCTGTGTTTGAATATATCTCCACGCC